>NC_052634.1:29066702-29366702 GCF_016161935.1 Mauremys reevesii | reverse complement strand
CAGAGCAGGAGCGGGGATCCACCCCGCTACATCCCAAATGCAGTTTCCAACACACTTTAATCCAAACACGCTAGTTGGATAAAACAATAAAACAAGATTGTTAATTACCAAAAAAAAAGATTTTAAGTGACTACAGGTAACAAGTCATAAAAGTCAGAATTGTTTACAAAAGAAATGCAAGATAAACCTCAAATAAATTTGTTAGTCTCTAAGGTGCCACAAGTACTCCTGTTCTTTTTACAAACTAACGTGTAAGTCAGGGGTGGGTAAACTACGGCCCGCAGGCCACATCCGGCCCCTGAGCTCCCGGTCGGGGAGGCTCCCCCGTCCCCTCTCCTCCCCTCCTCTCCCCTGTTGTCCCCTCGCCCCCGCTGTCCCACTGCAGCCTCAACATGCCGCGCCACCAGCGCTCTGGCCCACCGCTCCTGGGCAGTGCTGCAGCGGTGGGGCTGCGAGCTCCTACTGCTCTGAGTGGCATGGTAAGGGGGCTGGTCTGCGCGCTCCTGAGGGACCCCGTGTCTAGCTGCAGCAGGCCGCGTGGCTGTGGTAAGGGGGCCAGGGCCAGGGGGTTGGATAAGGGGCAGAGAGCCCTGGGGGGCAGTCAGGGGACAGGGAGCAGGGGACGGTTGGGCAGGGGGTCAGGGGATGGGGAACTGGGAGGTTGGATAGGCATAGGAGTCCCGGGGTCTGTCAGGGGGCGGGGTGTGGATATGGGTTCATATCCAGGACCCCACCCCCTACCCAACCCCGCTGCTACCTGTCCCTTGACTGCCCTGACCTCTATCCACCCCCCTGCCCACTGACAGACCCTTGGGACTCCCACACCGATCCAGCCCCCGTCCCCCCAGAACCTCCGCCCCATCCAACTGTCCCCTGACTGCCCCCTGGGACTCCCTGCCCCTTATCCAACGCCCCCACCTCCTTACCATGCCGCTCAGAGCAGTGTGTCTGGCAGCCACGTGGACCATGCAGAGCCAAACACACGGCCCCGCAGGAGCGCACAGCCCTGCCCTGCAGGAGCGCTGCCCGCACGGTGGTGTGGCTGTGGGGGAGGGGCTAGCCTCCCCAGCCGGGAGCTCAGGGACCGGGCAGGATGGTCCTGTCGGCTGGATGTGGCCCGTGGGCTGTAATTTGCCCATCCCTGATCAAGGGCATAAACCTATTGAGTCAGCAAGACATGCAGGGGTATGTCTGTGTTCTGAGACTTCCGAGGCTTTTCCATGCCATGTGCTGTGAAGCTTGTGTTTGGGACACAGGTAGTACAAGCCACATGGCAAAAGGAATATAAAGGGCAGCTGCATCATCTCCATTTTGTCTTCAATCCCTCTTCCTACCTCTGGAGCAACTTCTCTACAAATTGAAGCCTGGAACAAAGGACTGAAAGACCCATCGAACTTGTGGATGTGTTCCAGATGGACTTTCAAGCCAGCAGCTCAACAATACTGCTAATAACCTGATATATAGATTTGGGAATGCATCTCACTGCTTTTCCATTTAACAACGTTTTTTGTGTCGTGTCCTGTCTTGTCTTTCCATGCTAAAGGATTGGCTGGCAGTGTGGTCTTTTGGGTAAGATCCAAACCTATAGTGATCTTGTAATGTGGCTGACCTTTTGGGGTCAGAAAAACATTTTGTATATGAGCAGAGTTTTTAAATAACCTCTCACTGTACTGGACCTAGGTGCTGATTGGGAGTCGGAGAAATGGAATGCAATAAAGGGGGCTGTGTGATTTCTTTTTTCAGCTTCTCGATAACCCGTGTGTGGGATCAGAAGCACAGTTTGTGACTGGTCAGTGAGTTTAACTTCAGTGTTAACCATCAGTTTTAGGAGCATCTGCTCTCCCTTTTTCATCCTGCCCTGACCCTGGCATTTTCAGTGTGGACTGCCCCAGGCACACCCGTCACACTAAGCACTGAAGTTAAATTAATAGAATGTTTTTTATGACAAAGTTCTGAAATCAAGTGACCTCCTTTGTTTTCTTTCATCTGAGCAGGGTTTCCAATTTCCCAACCTGATGTGATCTCCCAGCTGGAACAAGGGGAAGAGCCATGGGTCCCAGACCTCCAGGGTTCAGAGGAAAGAGAGATCCTGAGAGCTCCCTGCACAGGTGAGGAAATATTAAACCAACTCAGAATCTGTAAGTGCCTGAAGGAAACATCTGGGATGCCCTACAAAGCCCTTGGAAGGTCTCTCAGTTCAATATTGTCCCTAGCAGGGGTCGTATCCTTAGGGTAAATATAGCTCATGGCTTCCTGTAGACACTAGCAGACACCAGGAAGTAGCTTCCTCCCTTCCCCCTGTGAATTTGGATGGGATGTGAAGCCTGAATTGATCCCCTCCTCTCTCCTGTTTGGGGAAGAACTTGGGGGAGTTCAGTTCCTGATTTTTATTTGACCTCTCTCCAGTACTTGTATTGGTTTGGCCTTCCCCTTTCCATCCCTGTTTGAGGTTTCTGTCTCTATCACAGCAGGTGACGCAAGGGTTTGTGAGAAAGAGGAGCAGAATTCTCAGCAGGAAAATGTTGAGCAAGTGGATAAACACAGAGCATTATCACAAAGATCGAAAAGGAATGTGTCCTGGAGTCATGAGCAGGAAAAATCCCATGACATTCAGCACAGACCAGAAGGAGAGCAGGGAAAGCAGCCAGGGGAGAAAGTGGGTAAATGTATTTCCTGTCAGGAAACTCAGAAGGACCTCAAGGAAACCACAACACAACAGGAAATCCTCAACAGAAAGAGAAAAAATACATGCAGTGAGTTTGGGGAAAACGTATGTGATTACTCCATCCTTATAAAGCATCACAGAATCCACACAGGGAAGAGGCCCTATGAATGCACTGAGTGTGGAAAATGCTTCACTAGCAGCTCAGGCCTTTCTAAACATCAGAGAATCCACACAGGGGAGAGGCCCTATGAATGCAGTGAGTGTGGAAAATGCTTCACTAGCAGCTCAGGCCTTTATCAACATCAGAGAATCCACAAAGGGGAGAGGCCCTATGCATGCAGTGAGTGTGGAAAATGCTTCACTAACAGCTCAGCCCTTTCTCAACATCAGAGAATCCACACAGGGGAGAGGCCTTATGAATGCAGTGAGTGTGGGAAAACCTTCAGTCGCAGTTCACACCTTCTTACCCATCAGAGAATCCACACAGGGAAGAGGCCCTATGAATGCAGTGAGTGTGGGAAAACCTTCAATCGCAGCTCAAACCTTCTTACCCATAAGAGAATCCACACAGGGGAGAGGCCCTATGAATGCAGTGAGTGTGGAAAATGCTTCACTCACAGATCACACCTTCTTACCCATCAGAGAATCCACACAGGGGAGAGGCCCTATGAATGCAGTGAATGTGGGGGAAAATTCAGTCGCAGCTCAGACCTTATTATACATCAGAGAATCCACACAGGGGAGAGGCCCTATGAATGCAGTGAGTGTGGAAAATGCTTCACTAACAGCTCAGCCCTTTCTCAACATCAGAGAATCCACACAGGGGAGAGGCCCTATGAATGCAGTGAGTGTGGGAAAACCTTTATTACCAGCTCAGACCTTATTAAGCATCAGAGAATACACACAGGGGAGAGGCCCTATGAATGCAGTGAGTGTGGAAAATGCTTCACTAGAAGCTCAGTCCTTTCTAAACATCAGAGAATCCACACTGGTGGGAGACCCTATAAATGCAGTGAGTGCGGGAAAACCTTCTGTGGGCACTTAGCCCATGTTAGTCATCAGAGAATCTGCAAGGGAGATCAACAACATAAACACCTCTAGGGATATCAATACTTTTTTTTTCTCTAATAATTTTCCTGATTCCCACATAGTAACTTTTAAAGCTGTTTGAACTGTTTGCAGCATGGTTATCCCTCAGTTTGGCCAGATGAGGGGCCCATTTTTGCCTTTTGCAGTTTGCCCTATTTTGAGGTGGACCCATTTGTCCTTTCTATCAACTCCATTATCCCATGAGTAATTCTAGTGTGCCCTTCCTATCAGGAACCAGGGAGCATCATGTTTATACTATTCTTCCTATTTCAAAGTTATTGTTAGTCACCAGTGATACAGATTGTATCATTGCCAGTTGTTCTCAGGTTGCTCTGGGTTGTGCTGAAGAGCAGATATAATGGGAATTTTTCAAATTATAGTTAAATGAAGAGGAGCAGGGGCAGGGAAAAAAAGTGTAATTTCAGCCTCTGTGACACTGGAAGGAGATGGGGAGACGCAGAGATTCCCTCCTTCCCCATCACTGCAGAACTGTTACCTTTTGTCTGAGCCATGCAGAGGTTATCATCATCACATTCTATCCATTCACTTCTCAAAGTGTCCTGTGAGGAACAGTTCTCAGCTGTCTGTGCTTGGAGATGATGCTTTGACTTCTTTAATCTTATCTCAGAGTCGCTCTGACTGGAGATGAAAGAGTCAAAGACCTGGAAGGGGAATTCAAATGGATCCCAAACACAGTGTGATCATTGGGAGTTTAAATCCCAGGTTCCATCTATTGGTAAAGCCACTTCTGGCAAGGTGTGAGTGGTTTTGTCCCAAATTATAGCAATGCTTGGATACTAAAAATTTTGTAAATAACATAACTGGCTATTGAGACAGTGCTGAGTGAAGTATGTTTGAATGGATCAGAGGAGAATGTGATGGGAGAATCTCTTGTCCTGATTCTGAATAATCAGATGTAACCTGCTCTGGAATTTCACTTCACACTTTCATTGCCATGTATTCTAGCTCTCTGTGATGTGGGTTTCTATCTTTCCTGAAGGCTGTTTGGTCACTCAATTGGATAGTAGTTCAGTTTGATAGGATGTAGTGCAGATTTATTGGAGAATTTAAGACAAATGACTATTTGCTAAAGTCATCATTTCTCACTTCAGCTTTGCTTTTTCCCCATCCCTGCATGATGTCATGGAGAAAGGTTGAAGTGCAGTTCTGTCAGCATTAGAGAACTCTCCAATTTACTGGATAGGCTAACAAAGAAACAGCAGTGATTTAAAATCTCTACTCAGAAATTGTGAACAACAGCAGAACCCCAACTAACTGAAGGAAGTGCATATGATCACAGTGTAGTTCAATTGTTTAAGTCAATATTGTCCCAGATGTTCTGGGGAGAAAATTCCATGCTAAGTGATTTTTGAACTAGGCACAATGCCCATATATTTGGTTCCAAAGCCTTTGTAACCCAGGCCCTACAGAAGTTCTTTCCTAGCTAATCTTATTGTATCGGAGATGCTGCCCTTCATGATGCAGATGTTGAGGAAATAGAAGTGGAGTTTTGTTGAATTTATCCTTTGTAGGTGCTAAAAATGTATATCGAATCAAATCAGTTTTGGAAATCTAATAGCTGCAGAAAAATAACTATTTTTGAATAGAAACTCCAGCTCTGGTCACTAATGAAGATTGTGATCCAGCCCTTTATCCAGTCCCTTGCCTGGAACTTTGCCACCAAATTAAAGAAAAGCTTGGCATGTTTTGGTAAGCCTCACTAACACTGCTGAGATTTGGAGAGGTTTTGTAAAGGATTCTACTTCGGAGAAGTGTAAATTTACCCTACCCAAGGCCAAGGATTTGGAAAGAGCTGGGGCTGAAAGAGTCCACACCCAGTTCTTGGTTTCCACCCCAGTAAAGGAAGCTATGGTGACCAATGACCCAAGGAAAATTGTTTGTACAACTCCATTTCCTAGTTCAGTGTCACTGATTACAGTTCCAAAGGATGCCAGGTTACTTGAGAACAATCATCCTTCACCATTTGGATCCAAAGAGAGAGTGCTTCAAGGGACATTCCTTCCCCGTGGATCCCACACTGGCTGCCTGATTGGGTAACAAGGACTTCAAGGCTGTAGAAATGAGGCAATGAATGTATCAGGCTCCAATTTCAGACTTCCGGATACTCGCATGTTGAGTTCTGATTCTATGGTTTTGTGTCTGATGCTATGGCTACACAATAAAGCTGATGTTGGTGCAGCTGCACCAGTAGCTGCGCTGCTGTAGCGCTGCTATTACAGACGCTTTCAGCCAATGGGAGAGATTTCTCTCATCGGACTTGATTAGTCCAACCTCGCAAGCGGCAGTGGCTCTTTTGGCAGGAGAAGTTCTGCTGCTGATGTATAGCTATCTACACAGGGGGTTAGGGCTGTGTAACTACATTGCTCAGTGGTGTGGATTTTTCACACATCGGAGTAATATAGTTAACCGATAAATGTCTTTAGTGTAGACCAGACAGTTCTCTCTTGTGTTTTATGCATTTACATCACTTCTCCTCTATCTTCTCTCACTTTGAAAGTTTAAAAGTGTGACACGAGAGGTATTTTTCCTCATGATGCAAAGATTCCCACATAGGAGATCCCTTACACCAACACATACTGCAGAAGATCCTGAGATATCTGAACTCACAGAAGTGGTTGGGACAAACCACAGCTTGAGCCAAGGTTCAGTTGTTGGCAATGGGCATTAGAAGAAAACTAACATATATGATAAGAATTTGTGATCTTTGAATATGTTTTTGTTACCTATTAAAATGAGATTATTGGTGAAGTTATTAGTTAAAGAAGAAGAGCCTAAATGTGTGATAATCTGAAGTATTTTGGAAAACTGAAAGTTGTCTTTTTTTGTTTTGTTTTGTTAGTCGTACAGGAAATGATGGCTAATCTTGAAAAGTTAATTTGATTTAATTTACCCCCTGTAGTGTAAGGAGTTCTGGTCAAAAACCTCACTCCAAAGGTTGGGGTGGGAGAATGTGTGTGAGAGAGTGTGTATAAGAGAATATTGGCCAAGTATTGAATTTAATATTTTGTGTTTTCAAATAGAATTTTTTTGCTTAGTTTCAAAGTCAATTTCTATTCAAAGGAAAGCTACTCGAGGAGATAAGTTGTATAAGTTTTTACCCACTTAGACTGTAAGGGTCACTGTCTTCCCCACTTCTCTAATTTGCAAAGGAAAGGCCTGACATCTGTCACAGGATGTGTCCAGCAGTTAGCACAGCTGCACTCATCAACCATCAATATAAAGAAAAAGACTGAAATCCATTGCCTTTCAGGTCAATAAGCCAGCTAAAGGCTGGTCGATGTAGAAAAGCTCTGTTGGCAGAGCCACATCTCTCAGGGTGTGAAAAGTCCTCTCCACTGAGAGAAGTAGTTAGTGACCTGAGCCCCAGTGTAGGCAGTGTTGGGTTGTCAGAAGAATATTTCCAGTGTTTGAAGTGTAGACACAGCCTTAACATCAATTCCAATTTTGACCCATCTCCCTATGTGTGAGAAAGTTACTGGTATGGAGGGCTGAGCCAGCTGTCCGCTCACCTGGTTCCTCAACTGTAGCTACAGCTCTTAGTGCTCATGAATGCAAAGACTGAGAGAAATGGAGAGTTCCAGCCATTGTCATTTTAGTATCTTATTGTTCCTCTCTCTGTTTTTTGTGCTGGCCTTTCTGTTCTATCAGGGGGTGACTGTATAGCTCAGTGCATCTGTGACAAAAGCTCATTGGTGCCAATTGGCAAAGAGGTCACTGTTCTTCACAAGCAACTCCTGTCTCAGTCCTGACAAACTCCCACAGCTAATACACTGCTTTTATGATATTTATCCAGGAAGCATAGCAGTGAGATCTCTACTGAAAGCTTGTAAATTATTGATACTCTGAATCACTGCGAGAGGTGTGTCCAAGGCATGGTTAAGGAGTAATGTAAGTACATGGAAAATTATGCCCATATGGTATTGTTATGAAAGTGAGTCACCCCAATCATAGGTCTTGTTGGGAACGGCCCATTCAAGTGGGAGGGAATTGGCACCTGTTCCTTGCTAGCCAGTTATGTGATGTATTGCTCCATTGTCAGCCTTTGCACCAACCCAGAAAAGCCAATGGAAAACCATCAAAGACAAATTATAGACATCAAAACCTTTGGAAGTGACAAGGACAATATGAGAATGAGGAGAAAGGAATGTTCTTTCTGTGAATAAAGACAAAAGACTGATTCAGTTCATAACAGGGTGGAGAAAAACACTCTGTGTCCATTCACCAAGGAGATTCCTAATGACCAGTGGTGCTTCATGAAAGGCAGGGCCGTGGCTCCTAGGGACTAGGAATCAGTGAAATTGACTGAAGTGGGAGGTGAGACTCTACTTAGGGTACGTCTACACTACAAGACTATTTCGAATCTACTTAATTCGAATTTGTGGAATCGACCTTATGAAGTCGAATTTGTGTATCCACACTAAATACACTAATTCGACTGTCTGAGTCCACAGTAACGGGGCCAGCGTCGACTTTGGAAGCGGTGCACTGTGGGAAGCTATCCCACAGTTCCCGCACTCCCCGCTGCCCATTGGAATGCTGGGTAGAGCCCCCAATGCCTGCTGGGGGAAAAAATGTCGAGGGTGGTTTTGGGTAACTGTCATCATTGAACCGTCAATCACGCCCTCCCTCCCTCCCTGAAAGCATCTGCGGGCAATCTGTTCGTGCACTTTTCTGCTCAGTGACAGCGCGGGCGCCACAGCACTTTGAGCATGGATCCCGCTGCAGTTATGGCCGTTGTCAACTCCTCGCACCTTATCATCCACCTCTTCCACAGTCAGCTGCTGAGAAATAGGGCTACTTTTCAATGGTGCTGCGAGCACTGGTGGACCATGGGGGACGTTTTACCAACATCAACGTCGGGTGGCCAGGCAAAGTTCATGACGTGCTTGTTTTCAGGAACTCTGGTCTGTTTAGACGCCTGCAGGAAGGTAGTTTCTTCCCGGACCACAAAATAAGTCTTGGGGATTTGCAGATGCCTATACTGATCGTCGGGGACCCAGTCTACCCGCTAATGCCCTGGCTCGTGAAGCTCTGTGCAGGCGCCTTGCACAGCGACAAGGAACTCTTAAAGTACCAGCGAGCAGTGAGCAGCGTGACCTGTGACTGTTCAGTTTCTTTACAGAGAAGCTGAACCTGCCCCTGTTTCTTTACCAAGTGACTGTTGACTAGCATCTGCAGTTACATACCCCGCCAACCCCGCTTCCCCAACTTCCACCACACGTGTAAAAATAAAATACATGTTCCACTGTAACTTTACAAAGGTTTCTTTATTGATGACTTTGCGTTACAGGGTTGAAACTGGGACACGGACTGTGCTGTGTAGGGTGTGCAGTGATGTAAAGACCGCCTGTAAACTCAAGGAATGACAGGCTCCTGCTCCCAGAGCGGTCTGCAGTGCCGGACTGGATGTTTCAACGGAGCGTGCCATCCCTCCTTTTTGGGACTCTGTGTGCGGGGGCTGTGTGGCCTTTTGGCGGGGGAGGACGGATACAGATTCCTCTGCTGCGTGGCTCTGTGGTCCAGGACAGGGACCATTGCATGAGATCTATAACCCCCTCCCCCGCGACAAAGTCACATACCCCCCCACCCACACAGAACCTGCAAACCACCTCCCATACCAACCAGGGTGCGTACTGACTGCAGTGTGTGTGTGACCTGCTGCTGATCCTGCCCCCATGTCTGTACCCTGGTAAAGGTGATTGTCCTGTCAAATTACCAACTCCCTTCCCCCCCTTCAAACACAGTCTCCTCTAAAAGAACATGACGGAAACAGTAATTAACAGAAAAGTATTTTTTATTATCAACTAGACGGGATGAAACTGGGATGGGGGCTTGGGTGAGGCGGGAAGGAAAGGACTTTTCAAAATTTAGGGTATGAGAGCTTTTGGGTACTTGAGCACTCTGCTGGGGTGCAGTGACAGTTTACACGGCCTCTGGCGCCCCTCCTTCTGGTTATTTTGGGTGAGGGGGGTATGGGACTTTGTGGCGGGGGAGGGCGGTTGCAGATACACTGCAGGGGGGCTCTGTCCTCCTGCCGGAGGTCCTGCAGAACATGCACAAGGCGCAGGAGCATGTCCGTTTGCTCTCTCATTAGTCCAAGCAGCGTTTGAGTCGCCTGCTTGTCTTCCTCACGCCACCTCTCCTCCCGTTCGCTGAGTGAGCGCTGGTACAGAGAGAGGGTCTCCCTCCACTGGCTCTGCTGGTCCACGTCGTCTCGGGAGCACCCCATAAGTTCTGCGAACATCTCGTCCCGTGTCTTTTTATTTCGCCGCCTAATCTTTGCCAGCCTCTGTGAGGGGGATGCTGTGGCGGGTCTGGAGACAGTCCAAGCTGTGTGATGGGAAAAAGGGAGTGAATTCCTTGCCAAGATAAATTTTTGCGAAGAATGAACACAGTCTAATCTGTCTCTGTGAATTCTGGGTTGAGATCCCAGTGCCTGATGGGGCAAAAACCATTTTCGCGGGTGGTTCTGGGTAAATGTCATCAGTCATCCCTTCCTCCGGGAAAGCTACAGCAGACAATCATTTCAAGCCCGTTTTCCCTGGATCGCCCTGGCAGTCGCCACAGCGTGGAAACCATGGAGCCTGTTTTGCCTTTTGTGCCTGTCACCGTATGTGTACTAGATGCCGTTGACAGAGGCGGTTCAGCAGCGCTACACAGCAGCATGCTTTTGCTTTTGCATGACAGCAGAGATGGTTACCAGCCATATTGTACCATCTACCACACCATAAATTGGTAATAAGATGGGCATGGTTAGCAGTCCTTTTGCACTGCACCATTTGCTGCTGTCATAAGTGCCTCTGGCTGCTCTTAGCCAGGGGCGCAAAAGCCAAAATTGGGAATGACTCCCTGAGTCAATCCCTCCTTTTTGGTATCTAAAAATAGAATCAGTCCTGCCTAGCATATGGGCAAGTGTACTAGAGAACCACTGTATCAGAGAACCAGAGAGCACAGCTGCTCTGTGTCAGATCCTGCATAGATTATGAGCCGAATGCTATTCACAGGGGGTGCTCCTGCAACAACCCCACCTGTTCATTCCATTCTTCCCCAGCCTTCCTGGGCTACCATAGCATTGTCCCCCCACTTGTGTGATGAAGTAATAAAGAATGTAGGAATAAGACACAGTGACTTGTTAGTGAGAAATGAGTGGAAGGCAGCCTCCAGCTGCTATGATAGTCCAGATAGGACATTAAGGAGTGTGGAGAAGAGGAGCCCAGCATCCTGCTGCTAGTCCAGGGGCAATTGAATCTTTTCTTTACACATGAAGGCTTGGGGGCTGATGAAGCTCAGCCCCCTGTTGCTATGATGACGATGGTTATCAGCCATACTGCACCATCTACCACGAAAAATTAGGACCAGGCGCCCTTGATTGACCTTACCGATGCTAGTCGGCATGGTTACCAGTCCTTTTGCACTGCCCCATGTGCCAATAGGCTGATGATGAGGACGGATACCAGTCATTTTGTACCATCAGCCATCCATAGCGTGGGGGGAGCAAGGATGTTGGTGTTGAGTGCTGCACCATCGCGTCTATCTGCAGCATTCAGTAAAGATAGGGTGACATGTAAAAGAGTCAAGAGAGGATTGTTTTCCCTTTCACTTCTGGGGGGGGTTGGGGGGCTGCGTAAATTGCCGAGCTATGCCCTGACCCACTGCGGACACTGTTTTTGACCCTAGAAGCATTTGGAGCTCAGCCAAGAATGCAAATCCTTTTCGGAGACTGCAGGAACTGTGGGATACCTTGCATCCTCAGTGATTTGATTTTTTGGTAGCCTTGTCTGGGGTCCTTGATTTTCACGCGGCGCTGCATGGCATCCCGGCTGTATCCTCTGTCTCTCATGGCTTTGGAGAGACCTTCTCGTAGGTCTTTGCATTCCGTTTTTTGGAGCGCAGCTCCGAAAGCACAGACTCCTCGCCCCACACACTGATCAGATCCAAGAGTTCCCGGTCAGTCTATGCTGGGTCCCTCTTTCTATTCAGAGATTACATGAACTCCTCTGCTGGAGAGCTCTGCATCGCTGCCGGTGCTGCTGAGCTTGCCCCGATGTCCAACCATGAAATGAGATTCTAACTGTCCAGACAGGAAAAGGAATTCAAATTTTCCCGGGACTTTTCCTGTGTGGCTGGTCAGAGCATCCAAGCTCGGACTGCTGTCCAGAGCGTCAACAGAGTGGTGCAGTGTGGGATAGCTCCCGGAGCTAGTAAGTTTGATTTGCATCCACACCTAGCCTAATTCGAGATACCCATGTCGAATTTAGCGCTACTCCCCTCGTCGGGGTGGAGTACCGAATTCAAACTAAAGAGCCCTCTAGGTCGAATTAAACGGCTTCCTAGTGTGGACGGTTGAGCGGTTAATTTGAATTAACACTGCTAAATTCAATTTAAAGTCCTAGTGTAGACCAGGCCTTAGATAGAAAAGGTAACTATTAAAAAGTGTAGGTTGCATTTTCTGATTTTGTTTATTTGGTAACAGTTGGTTTCCAGCACTCACATTTGTTTGTTTAAATCTCTATCGGTTGTTAAATAAACTTCTGCTTGTTTGATAACTATACTCAAGTGTGGTGTGAGATACAGTAGCAGTGGTCCACAGTAAAACTAGTAACCTGGAATATACCATTGCTTTGGGAAGAGAGAATCTGGGATTTCTCTGAGTATCTGGTGATCCGGGCTGGACCCCGGGGGGGGGACACATTGAAGGAAGTCAGAGGTTAGGGTGGCTGCTGTAGCTCAGAGGAGGGGCCTTGAGTGCCTGATGGGCTGGGTGAGTTTGGTCACTAACATCCAGCTGCCAAATGCTAAACTCCCTCTTCCTAGTGGAAGGTGGCATCAAGGAAACTCACAGCCCTCAGCTCCCTGAGAAGGGTCACAATATGTCTCTATGTTGATTCACCTGTCAAATTCACACAGGGAAAGCTCCCTATAGCATAAAACTCTGCCATATGAAATCATGGAACATGTGCTCTTCACTCTGTGAAAGCACGTAAAGAATCCAAGCGCTGGAGGACAGGGTTTGGGTCCAGAGTGACCTAGACAAATTGGAGGATTGGGCCAAAAGAAATCTGAGGAGGTTCAACAAGGAGAAGTGCAGAGTCCTGCACTTAGGAAGGAAGAATCCCCTGCACTGTTACAGCCTGGGGACCGACTGGCTAAGCAGCAGTTCTTCAGAAAAGGACCTGGGGATTACAATGGATGAGAAGCTGGATATGAGTCAACAGCACCCTTGTTGCCAAGAAGGCTAACAGCAGATTGGGCTGCGTTAGTAGAAGCATTGCCAGCAGCTTGAGGGAAGTGTGTTCATTTCAAACCTGCAGCTTATTCATTTCATGTGGTGACCCCTCCTACTTCTTGTATTATGAGAAGGAGTAAATAATACTCCCTTCCTTGGTCCTTTAGAAGATATTATGTGACCTCCTCCCCCTTGTTGTATCCATGTTGGTCCCAGGACATGAGACAACACCGCAAACAACAAGGTTCAAAGTCAATGCACATGGGAGAAGCATCTTGTGTTTCATTCCTTATGTCCTAGTCCCATCGTGTGGCCATTTCCTTTTCTTCCTTTCTGTCAAAAGCTTTGGTGTTTTGCACAGAAACATTATTTCCCCAGGAGAGCCCCAGGAGTGAGGGCTGCATTCCTGTACCAAACAGTCACTAGAAGGGGGCAGACAAAGGCCTTTAGGACGAGGCGTCCATCACTGTCAAAAAATCATCTCCCTCCTGTGGTTCCGCGGGCAGCAGGAGCAGCCGCAGCTTGGTGGCCCCTGGCAGCAGCACTCCTGGGGTGGCCGGAGCAGCAGCAGGCCCCCTGGGGCTCCCCCCCTGCCGGGGCAGCAGCTGGAGTGGCAGCAAGTTCACAGGGTTTCTCCCCTGGTAGCTGGTGCTCATTATCCATCAAATAAATCAAAACACTTCCACCTGCAAGTGGATTTAGCCCTGGACCCTCAGAGTCAGCAGCTCTTATGCCCCTCATTGAGCTCTCTGGTCAGGTGTCCTAGCGCCAGAAGCCTTCTGTTTAGATCCTAAAATAGCATTTTTGCACCGGGGGGTCTGAAATTTTGGACCAGACATTGTAGCTCCACCGTTATTTTATTGAATTGCTTCAAAACAGCAAGTCAAGAAAGTCTCCTAAGTGCCAGGCTCTCTGCCATGGAAACAGCTGCCCCTGCTCTCCAGGAGTCTGTGTGTTCCACCCAACAAAGTACAAACCTCTGAACTGAAGGGGGGTCCGACAGTGACGGTAACACAAATCTTCCGACTATTAACCCAAGTCCCTTCCTTTCTTTAACCCAGGACGTGCCAGTCAACTGTTAGCCATGGTGTTACCTTCATCTTAAAATACCTCTCAGGACATTGAACAGAGGAAGTGAAACCCCCTCCCCCGAATGGCTCCCTGTTGAGGCGTTGTACCGTACCTGCCCCTGGAGCCTGTCTGGTTTTATATCCTTAGAGCTTTTTCTCTTCAAACCCCTTATCCC
Organism: Mauremys reevesii; assembly: GCF_016161935.1. Taxonomy (NCBI): domain Eukaryota; kingdom Metazoa; phylum Chordata; order Testudines; family Geoemydidae; genus Mauremys; species Mauremys reevesii. The sequence goes on along the minus strand of NC_052634.1, from coordinate 29,352,455 downwards.
AATCTCTGGGCCACCTCCACATTTCAGAGTTTAGAATTTACTCTCATCACCCTTATATGGCACTTTCCATGTGAATTAGACAAAGTGAGTGGGGGAAGCTCCCTGGCTAATGAAAACCGATGCTTTGGGTGAGGCCTGAACTCATAACCCCAGCAGTGCGCCTCCCTCACTAGCCAGGTGTGCCCCTGTAGGTGCTTCATAGACAAGCTTGGGAAGTAGGGTAGTTACCTGGTCTGTGATTAACCACTTTGGTGACCTAACTGTGAGGCTGATGGTTCAAACCCAGGTGAAGACAGAGGTAGGGTTTTTTTAGTGATGAGACTCCAGTACATTTTAACAGGCAGTAAAACGCCTCGATTCTGGTCTAGCCTCATTGGGCAAGTGTAAGTAGTACTTTTACCAGCTGCCTTGGTGGTATAGTGGTGAGCATAGCTGCCTCCCAAACCATTGATGTGGGTTTGATTCCTACCCAATACAGAGAGGTGATGTTTTCTCTGCTGGGAATTGGTTTAATTTCAGTCACATTGTATCAGTTTAGCAATGGAATGAGAGAATCAATGTCCTGCAGGTCATTAAACACCCAGTGGAGGAAGAAAGGGGCGGGACTATACAATGAGCAGGTGGAGTCATCCTGGTATTACAATGTTTGGTTTATTTTTTATTTTTTTCCCCTTTACTTCCCTCTCCCTTTTAGACTCAGAGCCCTTAAGGTCAGAAGGGACCAGTGTGATCATCTAGTCCGACCTGCTGCACCTTGCAGGCCAAAAGACCCCACCCACCCACTCCTGTAATAGACCCAGGAGGGGAGGCAGCTCTGTGCTCTGCCCCTACCCCAGGCAGCACATGGAGGCCCTCTGCTCCCCTCCCCATGGGTGTGCAGAGATGTGCCAGCAGCACTGAGGTGGCTCCCTGCCCACTCTGCCTCCGTCCCTCCATGCCGCTCCCAGAAATGGCCGGCATGTCCCAGCATCCCCTGGGGCGGGGGAGTGTCTCCATTCACTGCCCCTGCCCCGAGTACCAACTCCACAGCTCCCATTGGCCAGGAACTGCAGCCAATGGGAGCTCTGGGGGCAGCGCCTGCAGGCAGCGGCACACGGAGACCCCCTGGCCCTGTCCACCTAGGAGCTGCTGCCGCAGGGTTGTGTGTACCGGTCACTTTGGGAGCTGCAGTGCCCGGGGTAAGTGCCACCCCTTCTGCACCCCAAACCCCTCCCCCAGCGCAGAGCCAGCACCCCACTGCCAAATCTCCTCCCAGAGCTTTGCTTGTCTTCCTTTCACCCAGAACCATCCTTCTCCTGGGCTGCAAGTAGCCATCCCTGGGAAGCCAAGAGGCAGGCACAAGATTCTGCCTCCCAGCAGCCAACCGCACCTCCCCAGGCTTTGCAGAACGACTGGTGGTGCTCTACTAACCCCACTTAGCCGCACTGAGGCGCTTAGCTTCTGCCCTGCCTTCCTCAGCTCGACTTTCCTCTTTTGCCCCATTCCTGCCTCACTTCCTCCTTTGGCAAGTCACACAGAAGAGCCGGCCGCCATAGGCCAATCTCCAAGGGCAGAGACCAAGCCACAAGGCTTCAAAAGGTGACTGGCCAAGATCCTCTAGCTTTCCCCTGCTGATGCCAAGGCTTTTTCCTCAGCTCATTTCACCACCCTCTGCCATGCAGGGATTGGGGTTATCGCAGGTGTTACCCGAAATTGGGCCAGCTAGTCAGCGTAGGAAGCACTAATGACCCACCGGAGTTTGGCAGAAAGCAGCACATTTATTATATTGATAGCTAAGCTCAAAAGAAGGGGGGGCGGGGGGTGTCACACTCACAGGACACGGCACTGGAGATGTCAGGATTCTACAAGGTAAGTGTCCCACAGCAACGTGATGGACGGTGCGATGAAGGTAAGTCTCCCTGAGGCACAGTGAAATGCAACGCTGTGAACCACTGGCCAGGTGGTCCGGGCAAAGGGCATTCACTGGAGGTACAAGCTTGTGAGTGCTCTCCTGAGCACAGGGCCCCTCCCCCTTTTAAGGGCCTGCACCTCATGGCCTGCAACTAGAGATGACTTGGCTGCATCTGGTTGGTCACACTCCACCTTGAGCAGTGTCCATGCTCTGGGTGTGTGAGTGCTGCCTAATTAGAGTCCTCCAGACTCACAGCTCTGCTGGTGCCCCTCACTCCCGACCCGCAGCCCCTGCCATCCCAGTCCTGACCTCCAGACTCAGCTCTGCTGGTGCCCCTCACTCCCGACCCGCAGCCCCCTGCGCTCCCTCCAGCTCTGAGGGTGCCCCTCACTCCCGACCCGCAGCCCCTGCCATCCCAGTCCTGACCTCCAGACTCACAGCTCTGCTGGTGCCCCTCACTCCCGACCCACAGCCCCCTGGACTCCCTGCTGAGTTCCCCAGTCACTGTTTGCCGGTGCCCCTCACTGCCGACCTGCAGCCCCTGCTATCCCAGCCCTAACCTCCAGACTCACAGCTCTGCTGGTGCCCCTCACTCCCAACCCACAGCCCCTGCCATCCCAGTCCTGACCTCCAGACTCACAGCTCTGTTGGTGCCCCTCACTCCCAACCTGCAGCCCCCTGGGTTCCCCCCAGCTGTAGTGGTGCCCCTCACTCCCGACCTGCAGCCCCTGCTATCCCAGTCCTGACCTCCAGACTCACAGCTCTGCTGGTGCCCCTCACTCCCGACCTGCAGCCCCCTGCGCTCCCTCCAGCTCTGAGGGTGCCCCTCACTCCCGACCCGCAGCCCCTGCCATTCCAGTCCTGACCTCCAGACTCACATCTCTGCTGGTGCCCCTCACTCCTGACCCGCAGCCCCCTGCGCTCCCTCCAGCTCTGACGGTGCCCCTCACTCCCGACCCGCAGCCCCTGCTTTCCCAGCCCTGACCTCCAGACTCACAGCTCTGCTGGTGCCCCTCACTCCCGACCCGCAGCCCCCTGGGCTTCCCCCAGCTCTACCAGTGCCCCTCACTCCCGACCTGCAGCCCCTGCCATCCCATTCCTGACCTCCTGTGATGGTATGAGTATAATATAATATTTCATTGAAAGGTGACAGGGCCAGAAAGACTTAATCAACTCACCTCACCCACTGACCTGATCCATGGGTGAACCTTAAGGACTGGTTAGGAAGATCTATAAATGAACAGAGCTTTGAAATGCAAGTCTGCATTGTTAGAGGTAGAAGGGGAGATGTTTGCTCAGGTCTTGTGATGTCAGCAAACAAGTCTTTTCTATTGCTGTAGTTTTAATTCAAAGATCAGAAAAGGAATATTAACATTTATGATGATACTTGAGTGAAATAGTATTATTCTCTCTGTGTCTCTTTGAAGGTTGTGCTAACCTGGATCTGAACTGTTTAATGGGTAAATTACCCTGTGCTAATTGCCAGGGATGTTTGGGAGAAGGAGTTAAGCCTGTTGTTTTCTCAGGCTGAAAGGCTGCTGGAAATGTATAAGAACCCTGGGACATGATCCTGCTTCATCTCAGATCTGCTTTGGGTTTCAAGAGGGGGAAACCTTAAGCCATAAGGATTGAGATCCCGAGTCACTGACTGGAGTCACCCTGAATATGGACATTGGACTATAACCTCTGGACTATTTCTAAAAGGACTTTTGGCAACTACAAGCTCTACTCTGCTGTGTATCTGAACCTCAAGAATTGAATTCAAGTCTGTCTGTAGATTGATCTTTTAACCAACACTCACTCTCTCTTCTTTTTTTAATAAATTTTAGCTTAGTTAATATGAATTGGCTGTGGCGTGTATTTTGGGTAAGATCTAAGTTATAATTGGACCTGGGTATGTGGCTGATCCTTTGGGGTTGGAAGAACCTTTTCTTTTATATGATGAGATCAGCTTTTCAGGAATCATCATCATATCTGACGTGTGTGTCTGGACGGAGGCCTGAGGCTGGGCACTTCAAGGGAACTGCGTTGTCTGGACTTCTGAGTAACCAGTGAGGTGCTACAGAAGCTGTTTTGTGCTGGTTGGTAAATCTAAGTATTAGAATAACCACCAGCATTTGGGGTTTGTCTGCCCCATTTTGTTTGCAGTTCACCCTGATTGAGTGACCTCAGCTGGCTCCCACGGGCAGCACCGTCACACTGCTCCTTTCTAGTCACACTTTCTACACATCTAAGATTAGTGTATAATGTAATACAGATCTATCCCAACACCTGCCGGAGGTCCTCTGGTAACGCGGATTCGGCAGCAGGCCTGCGGGAGGTCTGCCGGTCCCGTGCCTTCGGCGTAACCACCACCGAATTTCTGCTGAAGCCGCAGGACTGGCGGAGCTCCCGCAGGCATGCTGCCTAATCCGCATTACCAGGGGACCTCCTGCAGACAGGCTGCTGAAGGCAGCCTGACTGCCACCCTCACAGTGACCAGCGGGCCACCCCCTGCAGCTTGCTGCACTGGTGCCTGGAGCTGCCCCTGTCCCTGACCCAGGGCAGAGGATATTGGAAACTGAACAGCCAGAGCTTGCAAGATAAAGGAGCAGGGGGACGAAGCCTGGCGGTGTTGGCAGAACGGGAAAGCATCAGAGGGTTCTGTGGTAACCAGGGGGATTAGTGGGAGTCGGTGAGGGAGGAGTTGGTGACTTTGTTTTGGTGGCCGGGGTAACACCACAACATTAAAGAAACCAACAGTGCCAAGTCCTGCAGTGTCGCCTGTGGGATTTCCACAAGAGCATCCAGGCAGGGGAGCCAGTCAGTGTGTGACTGTACGATCGGATCAAGTGACAGCTGCCCGAGTTCCAGGAGATGAGGCTGCAGCTGGCTGATATGAGCGGGAGCACCGAGTGAAGGGAGGGGCGGCCTCCCCTGACAATTTTGCAGCCTGCAAGGAATGGAGACAAAGCAGGGGGATGCAGGGACTCAGGGCAGGACCCACGGATCTGGTAGTGCAGGACCACAGTCGCTGGAGGAGAAGAGAGAGTCCTGCGAGAGGAAGCTGATGGTGGGAAGCAATAAGTGCAGAGTGCAAACCAGCCAGCTGAGAGTCACAGGGATCTAGAAAACAAAACAGCAGCAGGTCCCATGGTGTAATGGGCAGCACTCAGGACTTTGAATCCTGGAATCTGAGTTCAAATCTCAGTGGGACCTCCTGGTGATATGTGATTTTGCTGCAAAGCCCTGGAGCTCAATGTGCTTGGCTACCCTCTCCCTGGCTGAACTAGAGTGATCTCTTTTTTCTCCTCCTCCTGGGTCACTGGTGCCCATTGGAGATGGGTCTTTGGTCCAGCTGGCTGCTATGGCCTAGACTAGCTGCAGCACCTGACGCCCTAGGCAAACCCCACAATTGTCACCCCCCACCCCCAAACCCCAAGGGCAGAGCTAGGCTGAGGTATTTTGGTAAACGGGGAAACATTTTGCCCCTTTTTTCCTTTTAATGTTTTTAAGCCTTTTTTTTTTAAAACAGAGGCTTAATTATTCGGTTTGTCCATCCGTCAGTCTGTCCAACCAATGTTTCTTTCTCCATTCTTCTGGTTCTGGCTTCCCCTTACTACAGCCATAACTTTGGTCTTGAACTTTATAGAGTAGTGAGGTACCTTAAGGGTTAAATGCTAAATCCCAAACCCAAACAACACTAGTTACCTGTGTCTGGCAAAAGGTGTCCGGAAGTTTTGCCACTTTGAATGATTCAAATGGATTTTCAGTGGCATCATTAAAAAAAACCCAACAAAGCAGAACCAAACCAATTCATCTTAAACCTACAAAACAAGAGTTTTACAAACCATGAGCAGGGGCGGCTCCAGACCCCAGCACGCCAAGCGCGCGTGTGGGGCAGCATTTTGCTGGCAGGGCGGCAGGCGGCTCCGGTGGACCTCCCACAGGCATGACTGCGGAGGGTGCGCTGGTCCCGCGACTCGGGTGGACCTCCCACAGGCACGCCTGCGGATGGTCCACCCGAGCCGCAGGACCAGTGCACCCTCCGCAGGCACATCTGCAAGAGGTCCCCCGGAGCTGCAGGACCAGCGACCGGCAGCGCGCCCCCTGCGGCATGCCAGCATGCTTGGGGCGGCCGGATTCCTAGAGCCGCCCCTGACCATGAGTGTCAGTTTAGGTCCTTAAAACCTTTCATCATCACACACAAAGTTCTCTTTTGCCTAACATCCCTTGCACTGCGATTACTCTTTTTGACACAACTTAACCCCTACTGCAGGTCCATCTTGTACAACCAGAGCCAGCCAGGGGCAGGCAAGTTAAGTGCCAATAGAAACCCCTGACATTCCTTTAGTGATTTTGCTTACATTACCCAGGAGTCAAATCATTTTGATGAGATTATCTCTCCGCCTGCTGCCTGCAGCCGTCCCCTATGGACCATTTCTGTGGGCAAAGGGCCCATTTCCCCTCAGAATGGCTGTAAAGACTTCGCAGGACAAAACATAGTGGTGGTAGTAGCCACTTTACCTGACCCTCTTGTATAATATAATTACTAAGCTTCCATCCAACGTGACTGCACAGAGCTGCACATACAGTTACATTCAGTGAAAGTGAGCAACTGTCCCCAGAACTCACTGCCGGGAGCCTTAAAGTATCTGCCAGTGGCACAGGTACCTTTTAAGTACCGAGATGTGCAGTGACATCTTTCATGGGAACCGGCCTGCATGTGCACGGCCGGCGTGTGCAGAGCAAAGGTTGCCCACGGGCACCGTGTCAGGCTCTGGCACTGCGTGAGACAATGGACCACTTTCTGGTGGCTGGTTTGTTTCCCCGACAGGTGTGGGGACGTCTGGCTACATGATGGCAGCTGCCAGACTCAGTTGGACAGGATTCTTTTCAGCTCACCTGAGGCTTGTTCCTGGCCGAACGAGGGCAACCACAGGGCGCCAGCAGAACCAGCTGCAGCTGCATCAAGGGTGCCCTCAGCAGGGGCCGCCGTATAGCGGGCGGGTGTCACGGGACACACAGCGCCTGCTCAATGTCGGAAAATCCCCTTCAGACTAAACCAGTTTGTTTCTCAAAATCAAAACAAGTGGGATGAAAGTTCTTTGCAAAAATATTTTGTTGCAAAACAAAAGCATCTCCTGTTTGTCAGAGTGTGTTAAATTGTCTCATCGCACCCAAAGAGGAGACACTTAGATCACAAACATTAGATAAGATGCTTCAGTCTGAGCTAAGTAGTTGCTGCTCTTAACAATTTTAAACTACAAAAATACAAATCAAAGAGACTATTTCAGCTATTCTATTATGTCATAATCTGATCGGAGTAAACGTGATAAGACACCTCATATTATGCACTACTCCTAGTGACACTCTCCAATGGATCCCCATCCTCCACCCACCATGAGCTAGGTAGGAGCGGATCATTATTATCCCTACTTGAAAGAGGGAGAAGCTAAGCCTGAGAAAGGAGAATTGACTTGTCTTAGGTCACACAGCCAGTCAGTGGCAGAGTTGGGAGTAGGACCCAAGAGCCCTGATTTTCAAACTAACCATCGGACCTTGAATTTCAGACATTGAATGACCTGAGTAAAGTGCTCTCAGATGAGCTCCAGACCAACAACAGTGCACAGTAATTATTCAGCAAGTATTTGAGGAGAACTGCAATGTTAGAGAGAATCATGAACTGCTCAGAGACAATTAATGCAGAGAAGCAGCAAAATTTGTCAAACATATGACTGGTTCTGACTTATTTACTTGGTCTTAAAAGAGAACAAGGACCTGAGTCTCCTCCCTGTCAAAACCCCCTGCTCAGCCAATCAGGGTAGAGACTGAGGACGGGAGGCTGAGGGTTCACACCAGAGAGCCCAAAGGATGGTTCAGGTCACCGGTGGGGATCACTGCCCGAGCACTATTTCAGCCCCACATTTTTGGGTGGACCTCCCACAGTGGGAGCTGCAGAGCACTCCCCTGCAACACACACATATCCTGCTCCTGGTGTTGGGAGGGGAACAGGTGAAAGGACAAAAGAAGCAAGAGCTGAAGAGAAAGGAGGGAGGGATGGATGTAGGAAAAGGTGAAACAAAAAGAACAAACCCTAATGTCCCCACTGATTCTATAGGACAAAATCCCAAGTGTGGAATAAAATTCTGCTTCCTTAAGCTCATGTTTTCCATGCCTAGAATTCAACAGTCACCAGATGGATCAGACTGAACAGGTTTCAAACCTTGAGGAGGCTCTTACCTTCTAAACAGGGACGGCTGTTTTCTAGTAAAATCACTAAAAGGGAAGGAGAAAACTCGAAAGAGGTTCCTCCTGGCGCTCACGTCCGTGAACCCGAATACTCCCTCAGTCCTCAAAGAGAGACCTGGAGAAGGAGACTGGCTGAAGCAAAGCCACAGGGGTCTCTGAGGTTTCCCTGGCCCCTCACCCCTGTCCTGCCTGGCTGATGTCAGCATCTCTCTGTGAGGTCACCACCTCCCCACCACTTTTGACCAATAGTCTGAGGTCCTGCAAAAGGCCTTTGTGATGTCACTGCCACACCCCTCCCTTGCTGTGCTAATGTCCTGCCCCTGGCCAGGCACTTTGGAGGTTTGAGCTACTCCCTGTGGATCACCCCACTCAAGGAGCGTTCGTTCTAGGCAGCAAGCCGGCTAGACAGGGAAACATCAGACGCTGCTCCCAATGCTACACTCCGTTTTTCAGAAATTAGTCAACTTTATGGCCAGAAGAGACCATTAGAGCATCTAATCTGACCCCCTGCATATCACAGGCCTCCTGTATGACACAATAGCTACTTTTGGGGCCAACACATTCCAGAAAGGCATCTAGTCTTCATTAAATGACATCAGGAGATGGTGAATCCACCACTTTCCTTGGTAGCTTGTTCCTGCAGTGAGTCATCCTCGCTGTTGAATATTTGTGTCTTATTTGTAATATGAATTTGTCTCTTTTCACCTTCCAGCCACTGGGTCTTGTTATTCCTTTCTCTGCTAGATTAAAGAGTCCTTTAATACACAACCTTTTCTCTCCATTAAGGCCGTTCAACACTTCAATGAAGTCACCTTTCAATCTTCTTTTGATAAGCTAAATGGGTTGAGCTTGTTCAATAGCTCACTAGAAGGCATTTTTTTCCAGCCCTCAGAACATTTGTCATCAGACTCCTGAACTGCAGCTGGATGTGGTTCTTGCTCTTCTGCACAACATAGCTCCTGGAGAAGAGGGATCTGCAAATGTACATTCATATGATACCTTTGTTTAACTGATGAAAACATAAACTAGACACTTAGAGGATTGGAACTGATTTCAGCTGATGGACAGCTTCGCTAGGTTTTTATGCATTTGGACAGCGAAATGTTGAGTGTTTACATTGATATCAAGCACTCCTGTATAGAAGAGCCCCTGAACATAATGGAGAATGGAAATGGAAATGTTTTCCTTTTTTTTAAAAAAAGAAAGAGGGTTATAAGAGAACAAGGGGGTTTGAAATGAGAACTACTTGAACTGCAGTCAAGCACTCTAACACTGAGCAATATCCCCATGACAACAGAACTATGGAATAGTGATGTCCAGCACTTTGAAGGACAGACCCTGCTTCATCGAGATCCTTTGCCATTCCCAGACCACAGGTGGTTTTAAAAATGGGGTTTGATTAAACTTCTTAAATGTGGCAAACACCACAGCTTGCACACCCACCGATATAGCTTCTCCCACTGACATAGCTGCCACCTCTTGGGAAGTGGATTAACTGCACCCACAGGAAAACTCTCTCCCCTCAGTATAGAGCAGTGGTTCTCAAGCTCTAAGTCAGGACCCCAAAGTGGGTCATAACCCTGTTTTAATGGGGTCGCCAGGGCTGGCATTAGACTTGTTTGGGCCTGGGGCTGAAGCCAAACGTCTGAGCCCCACCACCCAGGGCTGAATCCCTCAAGCTCTGGTTTTGCCCTCCCATAACTGGGGCAGAGCTCAGGCTTTGTCTCCCCTGCCTCTGCCCAGTGTGGAGGGGCCTGGTCCCTCTTTCCAGGGCCATGTAGTAAGGTTTTTTTTGGCAGAAGGGGGTTGCAGTGAAAGGAAGTTTGAGAAACCCTGGCACAGAGCCTCTGAATGCGTCTAGACTTGGCTCCCTGTGGGGGATCAGACACTGAAAGTGCAGCCATGTAGACACCACACACCAGCCTGGCCTAGCAGGCAAGAATCAAACCTCCACAGAAAGACGCCCGTTGTTTTCTAACCCATCTCCCTAAGCCCTCAGCCACCACCACTTAACAAAGGGGCTTTTCTACACTATGGTTCTGGTCTCACTGAAGGGTCATTTCCAATTGTTTGCTCAGACCAGCATTAGGGAAAATGGTGCCCTGGGCAAAGCTTGTACTTTGGCACTTCCCCATTGCCCCTGGATGATCCCCACTCCCCCTTTACTGCTAGCTCCTGCACTCCCAGCCCTTGCACCTCCTTCACCCCTAACTCCTGCCCCCTCCTGTGCCCCCTTTGCCCTTAACTCCCTGTGCCACCAGCCATTGCCCCTCTCCTGCAGCCCCTTCACTTGGTTCCAGTGCTGGGGGCCCCACACTTGTTCTCCCTTTCCCTGGGCTTTGGCATCACTAGCCCCTGATTAGCGAGTAGGGTTCAGTGGTTCCCAAAATGTGGAGCATGACTCCTAGGGGGACACAGAGGAACATTCATGGGGGCACCTCAGGGCCTGAGCCAGCCCCCACGGAGGGAGCAGCACTCAGCCCCACTCTGCCCCAGCTCTTCCCCAACCCCACCCTCAGCCTGGGGCTCTGGCTCCCAGCTCAGCCTCGACCCCCTTACCCCTGTCCGCACCCCTCTCCCCAGAAAGCAACAGCCCCACTCCCAGCCCCGGTTCTCGACCGCGGCTTCCGAGGGGCCACAGCCATGGCTAAGAGGGCACAGTGTGAAATGTTTGGGGACCACTGGTTTAGGGTGACGTTCTCAATCACTTCTACAAAGTCCAATAAAAGCTATTCCTCACCCACCCACCCATCAGGATGGACTAGGTATGTTCTGCTGCAGGAAGGATAATAACATTTCATTCCATTCAATCCTAAAGTGATTTGTAGCCCGGCACCAGCCAAAACTGGCCATTTTGGGAAAGTGGCCCCATCACGCTGCATAGCTAGGCAGAGTATGTGTGTCTGTGCAAACACGATCTGTTGCTGAAGTCTTTCCCCCAGCTCCTCACTAGATGTGAGGGGGGAGCTCATTCAGCCCCTGCTTCTGCTTAGTATTTCAAAACTCCTTATTGTCCCTATCTCTGCTGGCCTTAGATTTCTCCACCTGTCCCTTCCTTGACAGTTCAAGTGAGGTGGCCAAGTGGTTAAGGTGGAGGACTGTTAATCTATTGTGCTCTGCATGCATGGGTTCAAATCTCCTCATCAGATGCATTTAGTTTTCACCCCTCCTTTATAGACAACCATCTCCCCCTTTGGTATAATAACAGAGCCAACAGTGTTGCTTCATGCAAACAAAAACCTCAGAAACTCAGGACCCCCTCTTGCTTTAAATAAAATGTCTAAATCCCAGATTTCTTTTAAAGAAATTCTCTAGTGCTGTATTTCTTAGTTTTTATCTCAAAAGGGAACATCCTCATCATCTCCCCCAAACACCCTGGGACCTGCCCAAATTATTAAAATACCCTCAACCCGAGCAAGTGAACCAGAGCTAGTGTCTAGGACAAGCTGTTCTGAAGGAGGCAACTCCAACATTTTCTCTCTGCTTCCCTTGGCAAGTTCTGACTGAGAAAACAAAATTCCCCAAACTGAAAATTTTCTGCTGAAAAAACAATACTAGTCTGTTTGGGGACTTTGGTTTGAAAGTATTATTGTTATTATTCTCTTCTGTTTCTGAGTCAGTTCAGTTCAGTCTTTGTCCTCCAGGTGTGTTTCCAGCTGCTGAGTTGTGGGGGAGAGAGGCCAAGTCATGATGTCTCTTCCCCTCTTTCATAGCTTCTTCCAACTTGCTAGGAAGCTCCTTAGCTACCATGTGAGTCAAGCAGTGTCCATTGTCGCTGTGCTATCTCGGAGAAGCCTGCATTGTACACGGTTCCTGGGCTAGTCCTTGGGAGTGTGGATCCCTTCAATGGGCCAGCAGCGAGTCTGGCTCCTCCACTGTCACACCTGAAAGGCCGGTGGGGGGCATTTCCCAACCTCATAATGTATCTCAGTAACACACACAGAGCAAAACTTCATAACTTCCCAACCAATGCGAGCACACACAATCCAACCCGATATTAATGTTCAACAGATCAAGACTTTTTAAATGATACCTCACCAGGCAGACTTTGTACAAACCATGTCATCGTTATATGAGTGGTGAATATGGGGCTTCCAGGTGCTGCTTTGAGCACAGCGTGCCACACCTGGGCTTACACTGCAATGGAGACGTACCCTTAGAGTCCATCTCTCCAGGGATAAAGATGGCAGCACAGCTGGCCTGGGTCATCTGACTTGGGCTCCTGGACGTAAAGCTGAGGGGCTAAAAACTGGTGCAGATATTTGTGTTCACACTGAAGCCTGGGTTCAGAAACCCTCACCCCTCGTGGGGCCTCAGAGATTGGGCTCAAGCCCATTTGTCTGCACTGTAATTTTATAGAGGTTGGGAGGGAGTTTAGCAAGTTGAACTGGTAAAACCGCATTGAGGGGACTGGACTACTGACCTACCAGCTCTTAACACCCAAACTTTCAGTAATTCTATTATCAGTGCCTGTGAGTGTAATTTAAACCATAGGTCCATCTAGCTCTGAATCTTCTCTTCTGACAATAGCCAATACCAGGTGCCCCAAAAGCCACTCCTTAAGGCACCCCTGGGAGTTGAACCCAGGATCTCTTGTTTACAAAAGAGGTATTTTAACCAGCTAAGCCATGATACCTGCTATTACTTAAAGCATTGTCTTTGCCCACACCTGACTCTCTGCCAATCCCCACTGGGCCCTGACAAGTGTTGCTCGTGTTTGGATTCTGTAAAGCAGAGGAGCAGGTGAAGTTTTGCTCCCACGGTGTGTGTGTGATTCTTTGGACAGGTCTACACTACAAAATTAGGTTGGTGTAATTACATTACTTAGGCTGACAATGCAGTTCTATAAACCTAATCCCGGTGTAGATAGTGGCTCAGCTGTCAGAACTTTCTGGAGCTATGAAAGGGGAGGGACCCAGCCTCTGTAGCAGGAATGCAGGGCAGGCGAGTTCATTGTGGGATACTGGTGGAGGCCAGTTATGGTGATATAATGACCAGCAGCATTTACACTGACAATTTGTCACTTTAAGTTTGCTGCACAAAGCTCTAGGCCTCTCGTCAAGGTGGTTTTATTTTGTCACCAAAACAGGGCAGTTTTGTCACCAGACGTGGCATTGCAGTGTGTGCACCAGCCAAAAGCTGCTGATCGAGGGAGCGTTGTGTGTTTTTCACACACCTGAGCAATATAATTCTGCTGAAATAACTTTGTAGTGCAGACCTGGCCAAAGATTCACAGACACAGCTTGCAAGGAAAACCTCACCTGCTCCACTGCTTTGCAGAATCCAAACACAAGCAAAGCTTTTCAGGCCCCAGTGGGGATGGCAGGAAGTCAGGTGTGAGCAGACAATGTATTTTCACCACAGGCAGGCACCATGGCTTAGCTAGCTAAGAGCTTGTTCTGTAAATAAGAGATCCTGGATTCAACTCCCAGTGGTACCTTGTTGATGAACTCTTGGGTGTACTTGGTATTGGCTACTCTCAGAGGACCATACACAGAGCTAGATGGGCCTCTGGTCCAGCCCAGTACAGCTGTTTAAATTACACTCACAGGCACTGATAACAGTATTACTGAAAGTTTGAGTGTTAAGAGCTGATAGGTCAGTGGTCCAGTCCCCTCAATGCATTTTTACCATTCCAGGGGAGCAACCACGGCAGTTCTGGGGAGAGCTCTGGCTGCCAGGGGATCCAGCTAGGAGAGGGCGTGCTGGGGCTCTGGAGGCCAGTCCAGTGGGGCTGTCAGAGGTGGCTTTACCAGTGGGAGGTGCTAGGTCACATGTTGGTGGGGTGGGAAGTAGGGACTACAGGATGTGAGGCTGGCTAAAATGAAACTGCACAAAAAACCCTCCCCCTTTGCTCCAGCTAAAGGCCCTACTTTGGCCTCTCCCCCTTTCATAAAAATCTCCATATCTACCCCAGCTCTCAGAAACCCCCTTTCTCCCATGGGTATTTTCACAGTTTCTTCCTTTTTTCATGGTCTCGTACAAGTATTTTTGCCATGGAAATGATCAAGTACATTTAACATGAGAAAAACAATCAAACGGCACATCTGTATCTCCTTCCTCAAGCATGGTGTGTCTCAATTTATCTATAGAAAAGTCTAGGCAGGCAGAGTCACTCCTATGCTGTTTAGGCGTGGGATAGCTCAGTGGTTTGTGCATTTGCTTACTAAATGCAGGGTTGTGAGTTCAATTATTGAGAGGCCCCTTAGGAATCTGGGGCAAAATCAGTACTTGGTCCTGCTAGTGAAGGCAGGGGGCTGGACTCAATGGTCCCTTCCAGTTCTAGGAGATAAGGCACCTCCATTATCTTTTTTTCTTACTTCACATCAGTTACCCAGGACTTGCACCCAGCAGTTCTTGGGGCCATGGGACAGAACTGAGCTTCACTGGCAGCAGTGAGGGAGAACGGTTGGGACTGAGCTGTCGGGAATATTTTAATCCTTATCTAATTTTCAGAGGATTAAATCAATGCAGCTTCCACTTCTCCATCTCTCCCAAGGAAATGATGTTTCTGTGCAAAGTACCCAAACCTTTTAACAATAAGAAGTGAAATGAAATGGCCACATGATGGCAACAGAACCTAAGAAATTTGTTATTCTCTAAGGTGTCACATGTACTCCTGTTCTTTTTGAGGATACAGACTAACACGGCTGCTCCTCTGAAACCAAAGTGATGAGAAGCCATGTTCTTGTTCAATGAGCATTGAAGCTGAAAAGGGAGATGTTTTTTTTGTTTGATTTCTAGGCCCCCACCTCTAATCTACTAGACACCCCTTTCCTCCCACAGCCAGGAATAGAACCCCACAGGCATGACTACTAGCCCCCCAACCCTGCTCCCTAGGAAAACCTCTGAGACCCCTCTGCTGGCCCCTCACCTCCCTGCTTGTACTGCACTTGAAACCCAATGGGGTTTCCTTGGGCAGTTTTGACTCACTCCCAGGAAGGGTGTAATTTTAGGAGCAGGTTCCAAATAGTGCAATTAACCAGCCAGAAGGGGCAGCAGATGTCAGTGTAGGAGCCATTGAAATAACTCTGCACTTACCTAGAGGCAGACATAATGAGCTCTACGGTTGGTAAACGTACAGAGACTCTGCTGCTGCTCATGAACTAGCAGCACATGACCTGTAAGCAGCTGCCATTTGAATGCGTCTGAAAGTTACAAGGAACAACGATCTGTGTTAAAGGAAGGTTGACATTTATTAGAGCCCCAATTGATGCCATGTGCACAAAGAGAGGTTTGAATGTGTAACAGGGAGTTTGGTAAATCTTGGTTATTTTATTTTTCTAAGAGATTCCTGTCCACCCCCAGGAGAGTTTTCAGTCCCAATGGCAACTTAGTTACCAAATGTAATACAGACTAGTCCATTCCTCCCAAGTGGATGTGGTTCTTGTTCTTCTGCACATTGTAGCCCATGGAGGCCAAGGACCTGCAAATGTGTCTTCACGTGCCTTTGTTTCATTGATGAAAACAAACCTAGACACTTAGAGGATTGGAACTGATTTCAGCTGGGGACATGTTTGCTAGGTTTTTGTGCATTTGCACAGGAAAACATTGAGTGTGTCCATTCATTTCAGGGATCCCTATTTAGTGGAGCTCCTGAAATAGAAATATTTTTACTGAAAGAATGACTTTGTGAGGGGGCACTTGGATTTAAACCAAGGACCACTTGATCTGCAATCAAACACTCTACCACTGAGCTATACCCCCATGACATTTACACAGCCAAGTCCATAATCTTAAGGATTTTGAAGGACGGGCTCTGCCTCAGCGAGCTCCTTTTCTATTCCCAGACCACAGGGGTTTTAAAAATGGGGTTTGATTAAACTTTATATATACATGTAGACACCACAGCTTGCACACCCACCAACATAGCTTCCCCCAGTGACATAGCTACCACCTCTCAGGGAGATGGGTTAACTGCACGGACGGGACAGCTCTCTCCCCTCCACTTAGAGCAGCTTCATTATTTATGAATAGGTGGGAATTAACCCCCTGAATGGACAGCAACCAATGTATCAGATATTGCTGTGCCTGCATTCAATATGGGTAACTGGTCATATTGGGCTGGATTAGTAGGAGCATTGCCAGCAGATCGAGGGAAGTGATTATTCCTCTAGTCAGCACTGGTGAGGCCACATCTGGAGCACTGCGTCCAGTTTTCACGCCCCCCCCCCACTACAGAAACAAATTGTAGAGAGTCTAGGGGAGGGCAACAAATCCTGCCAACTACAGAGGAAGTTGTGGTTCTTTAGTTTCAGTGGAGCTGGGTCTTGTCTCACTCTTAAGCTATGTCTACATGAAAGAATAATGTGGCTTTAGTTAAAGTGTTTTAATTGAACAGCTGTTGCATGTCCACCCTATGCCCCTGTGTCACCAGAGCACATCCATGCTAGCATCTCTTGGATTGCCACAGAGAGCAGTGCATTGTGGGTAGCTGGCTGCAGGGTGCTTTGGGAAAGGTTTGCAATGCCTCACGGGTTGCATCGCATGATGCAGGTTTCTATCCTATCAGGTTTCTATCAGGTTTCTTCTAGTAGGATGCCACATGGGTCCATGGGCATCCTACTAGATTGCCAGCTGCTTTTCAACTGCAATGTGCGTGGTGGGGAGAGACAGTGTGTGCGTTGCAGAAGAGTGAGTGTGTCGCACACTGTCTCTAAGTTCAGACAGCTGCTGGAAGCAACCAGTCCTGAGACAGGGGACAGCCCCGACATCAGCCCCCTTCTCTCACTGGCTCAGCTCAGCACAGCACTCTCTGTCACACACACACACACTGCTGCCTGCTTAGCTCTGTGTCAGGGGTGCTGGAAGGGGGTTTAGAGCACCATGGCCCCACCACGCTTTACTGGCTGTTAGGAGAAATGATGGAGGGGGGGAGGGTGCAGTCTTGGGGAAGAGGTGTCTGTGGGTGTGGCCTCAGGGGGAGAGGTGCTGTGAGTGGGGGTCCTTGGGGAAAGGGTGTCATGGGGGTGCCACAGTTTGGACAATGGTGCCCCCCCACTGTAAGGAAGCTTCTGCCACCCCGGCTCTGTGTTGGCAGAGCGGGACAGAGCAGCATCCACGGCAGTGATTTGCTCCCCAGGGCTTCGGCAAGGGGGCTCGGGAGGTGATTTAAAGGGCCCAGGGCTTCGGCCGCAGCAGGGAGCCCTGGACCCTTGAAATCACCAGCCTGGGGAAGCCGGGCCGGGCTGGCACAGCATACCGGCTCTTGCCGGTACCCCATACCGGAACATACCGGCTTACTTTCACCTCTGGAAGGTCCTCACGTGGATCAATAACTGGTTAAAAGATAGGAAACAAAGGGTAGGAATAAATGGTCAGTTTTCAGGATGGAAACAGGTAACTAGTGGTGTCTGTACTGGGACCAGGACTAGTCAACATATTCATAAATGATCTAATAAACAGTGACCTGACAAAATTTGCAGATGATCCAAAACTACCGGCTTGCTTCCTAGAACGAACGCTCCTTGAGTGGGGTGATCCACAGGGAGTAGCTCAAACCTCCAAAGTGCCTCGGCAGGGGCAGGACATTAGCACAGCCAGGGAGGGGTGTGGCAGTGACATCACAAAGGCCTTTTGCAGGACCTCAGACTATTGGTCAAAGGTGGTGGAGAGGTGGTGACCTCACAGAGAGATGCTGACATCAGCCAGGCAGGACAGGGGCGAGGGGCCAGGGAAACCTCAGAGACCCCTGTGGCTTTGCTTCAGCAAGTCTCCTTCTCCAGGTCTCTCTTTGAGGACCGAGAGAGTATTCGGGTTCACAGACGTGAGCGCCAGGAGGAACCTCTTTCAAGTTTTCTCCTTCCCTTTTCCTGATTTTACTAGAAAACAGCCGTCCCTGTTTAGAAGGTAAGAGCCTCCTCGAGGTTTGAAACCTGTTCAGTCTGATCCATCTGGTGACAGTTGAATTTTAGGCATGGAAAACAGAAGCTTAAGGAGGCAGAATTTTATTCCGCACCTGGGATTTTGTCCCTTAGAATCACTGTGGTCATTAGGGTTTGTCCTTTTTGTTTCACCTTTTCCTCCATCCATCCCTCCCTCCTTTCTCTTTGTCTCTTGCTCCTTTCACCTGTTCCCCTCCCAACACCAGGAACGAGGTGTGTGTGTGTGTGTGTGTGTGTTGCGGGGGGAGTGCTCGGCAGCTCCCACTGTGGGAGGGCCACCCAAATATGTGGGGCTGAAATAGTGCTCGGGCAGTGATCCCCACCGGTGACCTGGGCCATCCTTTGGGCTCTCTGGTGAGAACCCTCAGCCTCCCGTCCTCAGTCTCTACCCTGATTGGCTGAGCAGGGGGTTACTGACAGGGAGGAGACTCAGGTCCTTGTTGTTCTCTTTGAAGACCAAGTAAATAAGTCAGAACCAGTTCTATGTTTGATTAATGTTGCTGCTTCTCTGCATTAATTGTCTCTGAGCAGTTCATGATTCTCTCTAACATTGCAGTTCTCCTCAAATACTTGCTGAATAATTACTGTGCACTGTTGTTGGTCTGGAGCTCATCTGAGAGCACTTTATTCAGGTCATTCAATGTCTGAAATTCAAGATCTGATGGTTAGTTTGAAAATCAGGGCTCTTGGGTCCTATTCCCAACTCTGCCACTGACTGGCTGTGTGACCTAAGACAAGTCAATTCTCCTTTCTCAGCCTTATTTGTCTCCCTCTTTCAAGTAGGGATAATAATGATCCGCTCCTGCCTACCTCAACACACTCACTCTTCCCCAACACACTCACTATCTCTCCCCACACACAAACAGTCTCCACAGTGCAGTTGAAAAGCAGCTGGCAATCTAGTAGGATGCCCATGGAACATTACACCATCGGACCAGCTCATGCTGCTGTCTCTGTGCATCGGTGACCCTCACAGGGCCGGCTTGAGTAATGGACTGTTGACCCCTTACTAAAACTTAGTGGGGGTTTTGGTTGGCTAGTTCCCAGCACCAATAGAAGGGGGAAGGGCCAATGGGAAATCAGGCCCCTGAGACTGACAGTCCCCAGGGGCAATGGGGAGAGGCCAAAGCTTCAAGTTAGCTGCACTGACAGGCCAGGCAGTGTAATGAGGGAGTCACCAGGCCAGGGGGTCCCATCCTCCGTGGGAGCTGGAACTGCCTGGGCCAGAGTGGGGCAGGGCTAAGGGGAGAGCAGGAGCCCGAGAAGAGCCGGGAAGCAGAGCTGCGCAGCTGCAGTGCCAGAAAATGCTCCCTGTAGGACTTTGCTACCTGCAGCAGTTACTGAGACCTGAGGTTGTTCTTATTTGCTGACTTGTCCTAATTTGCTAAAACTTGACAGTGGTGGGGGATGGAAGCATAAAGGCTTTGTCCTCCAAGCGACCCTGCCTGGTGTCCATCTGTATCTATTACCTCTTAATACCGGATTGTAAAAAATAGAGTGAGGTCATTTAAGCATCATTTATTTTGCAGCTTCATTTACTGTGCTAACAATGTAGCATCCTGACACTGATACTTCTGCCCATGTGACCTGTGGGTTGGATTCATTTTAGTGGGATGTGGGACATGTGGAGGATAATTTAAACTCTTAATTTCCTTACGGTTTCCCTGCAATATACTTTTCTGCTGGTGCGATTTCTGACCATTGCACGTCTATTATATTTATTACAATAGCCCAAGTAAGTCACACAAGTGACATAGTCTAGGGGCTTGGCTACACTTGCAAGTTTGAGCGCATTAAAGCAGCCCCGGGCGCCCTAACTCCTGAGGTGTCCACATTGGCAAGGCACATGGAGCACCTGGGCTCTGCAGCTGGAGCGCTCCCGGTAATCCACCTCCATGAGAAGTATAAAGCTCGTTGAGCCCTGCTGAAACGCCCTGGCATCAGTGTGCACGACGTGTTGCATCACTGCACTATGTTTGGCATCAGGAAATGTCCCATAATCCCCTGAAGTCAAGTGCCCATTCTGGTCATTGTTTTGAAATCGGCTGCAGGCATGCGGATATCCCCTTTCAAAGCTCCGTTTCTGACAGCCGGCTGCTTATCTGCTCCGGGACAAAGCAACCATTAGTGTGGAATGCTGCTGCTGTTGTGAGTGTGTGTGTGAGAGAGGGGGGTCTGCTGCTGTCCGAACACACAAGACAGCATGCTGACACACTCTCAGCCCCCAAACACACTGTCGCTCCCCCCACGTACACACAACACACTCCCTGTCATACTCCACCCCGGCCCCCCATTTGAAAAGCACGTTGCAGCCACTTGCACACTGGGATAGCTACCACACTGCACTGCTCTCTGTGGCATTGCCAGAGCTGCTAATGTGGCCACTCCAGTGCGCTTGCAGCTGTCAGTGTGAACACACGGCAGCAGTTTCCCTGCTGTGGTTTAACTCCCAGCGCTCTACCTCTGCAAGTGTAGCCAAGCCCTAAATTTGCCAGACCACCCGAACTCAGTAACTGCCCTCCACCACCACATGCAGGGAGTAAGGGCACCGTGGAGCACACACCACACTTGCTGGCTCAGCCTTGTGCATGCTGGGGTGGCCACCTCCCCGTTGATGAGACCTGGTCCCACCATCTCCGTGGAGCTCCAGTCTGCGCTGCTGCCATCCCTGTCTGTGTTGTCTTCTCTAGCAGTTGACTGGAAGGTGAGCACTGGCCGCATGCCATGTAGCCGTGTTGTCTCGAAGGGCGAAAGCAGGAGGAATGGTGCCTTCAGAGCCCACCCAATATTCCATAACCTAGTTAAGGAAAATATTTCTCACTGAACTCTCAGTAAAAGATCAGAATCAGCCAGTGTCTGCATCAGTCTATGAGCATTGGTACTTTCTTGAAATTTGTCAGACCAACCTAACTAACACCTAACACACATGTGAAGTTCTTCTTTTCACACTGTTGCTCATTCTCAGGTTCTGCTTTGTCTCCAGACAGATCCAGTCTCTTTCAGGACGGCCTTGCTCTTTCTGTCTGTTTCGCTCATGGATGTTTTGGAGTAAACACTCCCCTTCCCTCTATTCTCAGACAAACACTAGTATTAACTGTTTGCTGCTGATGGGTTTAGAAAGCATTTGTTAAGTGGAAGATGCCATTTCTGGGGGATTGCTCCGAAGATCCAGTACTTTGGGTTCAAACATCTCCCAGCTTCCTTGGTGAAAATAACACCAAGGCTTCTTTGCAATCTACAAGAAGAAAGGAGTTTTTCACCCCAGATGGGACTTGAACCCACAATCTCTGGCTTAGGAAGCCAATGCCTTATCCATTAGGCCACTGGGGCCCTAAAGAGCAGCAAAAAGAGGGATGGAAATTCCCTCTCAGGATTGCACATTCCTCATTCATTCAGAAGCCAAATACCCCATTTAATGGCCGCACAGAAACGTCTGCATCCCCTGGCAGTGAGGCAACTGGGCAGGTGGCTGACAGAGCTGAGCACCACCTTTCTGCCAGCCATCGTTAGAGAAGAACCCCACCCTAGAGTCACCCCTCCCTCCTTCAGCACCTCCACGGCTGTGGCTCTGAGCGGCAGTAGGATGATTAGGGGGCGAATCTGGGGCTGGAAGGGGGGTAAGGTCGGCCTGTAAGGAGTAACCAGGTGGGGCAGACCCAGGGGGAGGCTGTGGGCTGCTGGTTGGTTGTTGGGATCCGAGCTCTAGATCAAAGCTGCACAGTGACCTGACACCCAGGGTTATAGGGCCGACATAGTGACCCCCTTACTGGCCTCGGTGACCCCCAACCCCTAAGGGCATTGAAGAGTCTCTGTCCCTTAATAACTTCTGGGAGCTCCCCAGCAGGCTGCGGGCATCAGCCACCTCCTGCCACACAGGTTAGACTCTTGGTGCTGTGCCAGCCGCCCCCTCGCTTGCAGGCCCCGTGTAAGAAGCACGAGGCCTGGTGCTGGCAGAAGAGGGTTTTGATTAATCGACCTCTGTGTGATGGGCACAGGACGCTTCCACTCAGTAGCACAGCTGGGGGGGAGCAGGGGAAGCAGCTAAGGGCGTCGGGTTCCTCCGGTGGGGGTGTGGAGCAGCCGTTTGTTTTCCTGTTCGCACTCCTCTGCGGTGTGAAAATCGGGGAGGGGAGGCAGAAGCCCCACTTCCCTCCCGAAATGACGCCCAGTGGGGGAAGCCAGGACAACAGGGTGGGGCGGCAAGTGGTGACCATACTCTCACTGCCAGGGTCTAGCCTAGCTCAGGGTCCAGCTCAACCTCCTCCCCGCGCCACTGGTCCCCAGTCCCCTTCCACCACCAGGTCAACCTGGGCACTAGGGCAGGAACGGGGTGAGGCAGCAAGTCAGGCTGAGCAAGGTAGGCAAAAGCGAGTCTTGTCTTCATGGGCCGCTCCCAATGACGTCCTTATTGTGTGCAACTGCTGCAAAAATATCTCGGGCAGAGAAGCAACAGGCCAAAAAATTACCATGCAGTTGCCAAAGTAGCTCAGTTGGGAGAGCGTTAGACTGAAGATCTAAAGGTCCTTGGTTCAATCCCATGCTTTGGCAGGCCCTTTCATTCCTCTTTGCACAGTGGTGGCTTGTTTTCTGGGAGCACAGTGGTCCCTGCACCCAAGGTGAGTCCCTGAGCTTGGGCTCTGCAGCAGGAAAAGATATTGTGGGCTTCCACCCCTAATTGGCTGGCCTGACATTTAACAATGAGGGACAGGAGCTGTCTCTCCTAAGTGAGTTATTGGTGGACCCAATATGGCAGGAAGAGAGTGCTAGAGGGGGTGCTGGGCAGTGACAGGCAGGTGTAGGGGATGAAAACTCTTCTGTGCAGCTGAGGGAGGGCAGTGCCAGGGAAGGGGCATGTGTGAAAGTGGCCCTGTGGAAGGGAGTTGGGGGCCCAGGAGGAGGCACTTGATGTTCAGTGTCTTGGAGCAGCTGGGCTTGGACATGGTGGGTGTTCAGGAAATGCACATTAACAACTCTAGGGTAGCTTGATGGGCAGAGGGTGATTGGAGGAAGGGCCCATCTCTCTGGTCCTCCAGGCCAGGGAAGAATGATGGGGTTGGAGTCTTGTTCTTCACATTCACAATGTGAGTACAGAAGGTGGTGGAGCTCTGACCAGGGAGGGCATTACTGGTGGCTTTGTGCTCCATGGCACTGGTTACGGCTATATTAGTGTGTATGGTCCCCAGTTAAGGCATGAAAGGAAAGTTCTATGAAGGAACTGGCTCCCTTCTTCTAGACCGCACGGTGTTTGGTGTTGGGGGGGATTTAAATTGTTGCACCGGCCTGAGGACTGCTGGTCCTGTTTTCCCAACCGTCAGAGGAAACTCTTCTATGATGAGCACTACCTGGTGCAGGTCTATAGCGAGGTCGGCTTAGAGAACGTGTTTCTGCACAGTGAACCAGTGGAGGGCAGGCAGTAGCCTCCTATTCCTCTGACCCGAGCTCACCCCAGCTGCAGAGGGGATACACCTTTCTGCGGGGACAGGCCAGGAGTCGCACTGACCGGATTTCCGTGAAGGAGAGCACGTCGACAGCCCAGTGCAGGGTGGTGCCAATGGACAGTTCGGATCACGCAGCTCTCACCGTGTGCTCAATGTGGGCAATTCCCTGACCCAGGGCAGAGGATATTGGAAGCTGAACATCCAGAGCTTGCAAGATAAAGGAGCAGGGGGGTGAGGCCTGGTGGTGTTGGCAGAACGGGAAAGCATCAGAGGGCCCTATGGCAACCAGGGGGATTGGTGGGAGTCGGTGAGGGAGGAGTTGGCTGCTTTGTTCCGGCGGCTGGGGAAACACCACAACATTAAAGAACCCAACAGTGCCAAGTCCTGCAGTGTCGCCTGTGGGATTTCCACAAGAGCATCCAGGCAGCGGAGCCAGTCAGCGTGTGACTGTACGATCGGATCAAGCGACAGCTGCCCGAGTTCCAGGAGATGAGGCTGCAGCTGGCCGATATGAGCGGGAGCATCAAGTGAAGGGAGGAGCAGACTCCCCTGACATTTTTGCAGCCTGCAGGGAACGGAGACAAAGCAGGGGGATGCAGGGACTCAGGGCAGGACCCACGGATCCGGTAGTGCAGGACCACAGTCACTGGAGGAGGAGAGAGAGTCCCGCGAGAGGAAGCTGATGGTGGGAAGCAATAAGTGCAGAGTGCAAACCAGCCAAAGGTCACAGGGGTCTAAAAAGTGCGCTAACAGCAGGTCTCATGGTGTAATGGGCAGCACTCAGGACTCTGAATTGTGGAATCTGAGTTCAAATCTTAGTGGGACTTCATGGCAATACGTTGCTTTGCTGCAAAGCACTGGAGCTCAATGTGTTTGGCTACCTTCTCTCAGGGTCAACTAGAGTGAGGTTTTCCCCTCCTGCTGGGTGACTGATGCCCACTAGAGATAGGTCTCTGGTCTGGCTGGTTCAATGGGCTGGTGGCTATAGGTTGGGGTCCTAGAACTTAACAGTCTGGCTAGAGATTCCTGTGGTTTGACCATATGGTTGTTTCTCGCTGCTTCACCTGATGTCCAGAACTTTGGTCCCTGAAGCTGCCACACTCTTCCTCTTGCCCACCTGGCATTTAGAGGAAGGAGGGCCAGGGCCAGGCTTCATAGTCAGGGCTAGGCAGGAGGGAGGAAGAGTCCCAGGCTGGAGCCCAACACACCTCTCCTCTTCTGGGGACCTGGGGTGTTGTTCCCCCCTGTTCAGGCACCCCTGGGGCCCTGCACTTCACACAGCTCTCCCTGATTTCAGCTGTTAGTGAGGGAGCCTCACTGCTAGCACAGACTGGGCAGTTTCTTGCATGAGAGACACTGTCCCAAAGCAGGACTAATGCTGAGAGCTGGTTATCAGTGATTTCAGATCTGTTGGTCTGCAGCAAGACTCTCCATTGAGTCTTAACCAGCTCTGTTATTACACAGGGAAGAACAAAAGGGTCAAATGGGGCCTGGAACCCTTAAGAAGAATCCACCCCACCGAGTACAACACTTGTCGCTACCGGCTCTCAGCTGCACTGAGAATGTTTTGGGGTCACTCCTTTGCTTTATCAGCCTAGGGGTGTCTCAGAGATTCTTAATTAACAGGTGCTCCAGTGGCGCAATTGGTTAGCGCACAGTACTTATAAGGCAGTGCTGAGGAGCTATGCTGAGGTTGTGAGTTCAAACCTCACCTGGAGTACTGATTTTCATTAGCCAAGTAGCATCACCCCCTTATTTGGCTCTGTGGAATGTAGAATTCCAGCCCAGGGACACTGAGAAGGGGAGGAGTCAGAAATGCCCCCTTCACTTATTACCTCCTCTCCAGAGCACAGGTCAGAAGCTACAATCCTTTCTCCCCCACCAGCCCCTGTGCCAGGATCCCTCAAGCAGAGCCTGGAGTCCTGCCCATGGCATCTGTACTATTGACAAACACTAAGTAACGGGGACAAAACACTCAAATCCCGCCTGGTGCGGGGAGCCAGGTTTGCTCTTCAAATTCTGTCGTTGGTACATTTCCAGGCCTGGGAATGTCCCACAACAGCATTGAATGGGAAGCTGCCTGCAGAACAGTGACACTGCACAGAGCTCCTGTGGAGGAGGGGTGGGAATTAGTAACATTTTGAGGATCGTTTGGGAAATGAGCCTTTGCTGACAAGGTTTGTCTCTGTTCATATTTCACCTTCAGGTGTTATGTTGAGGGATCTTTAGTATATTTTTGGGAGGTTAATAACTATCTCCTCAACTTTATTTACTCAACTTAAAAATTGGTGTCACTTGATTTTTGCATCTCCCTGTGAAAATACAACTGACAAGTGTGGCTTTTTACAGGGGGTCATGATGTTAAAGTTAAGGAATTCAGTCTCTGTACTTCTGGGGGGGTGGGTGGCTTTTTTACAGCTGCCTCACTGCCAGGCACACTGGGCTGTTAACTGCACCCACTGTCCTTGCCAGGGGCCCCTGCTGAACCCTGGGCGGCTGCACTGCCGTGCTGGGGTGACTCTGCAGGGGGAGAAGCTGCTGTGGAGCAATGTAGAGCAGGTGCAGGAAGGAGACGGGGTCACTATTCTCATGCTGAACTTCACAGTTTTCCAAATTTGGGACTAGATTCATAGATTCAAGGTCAGAAGGGCCCATTATGATCATCTAGTCTGACCTCCTGCACAATGCAGGCCACAGAATCTCACTCACCCACTCCTGTAACAAACCCCTAACCTATGTCTGAGTTATTGAAGTCCTCAAATTGTGGCTTAAAGACCTCAAGGTGCAGGGAATCCTCCAGGAAGTGACCCGAGCCCCATGCCGCAGAGGAAGTCGAATGTCCGAGAACAATTCTAGGGGAAGGTGAACGCAGAGCAATGACACTGGAGATGCCCAGACCTCCAATAGGGGCAAAGTGGAAATTAATAATGGGAAGATCATTTGTGAAATTAGTCGTCACTGACAAGATTTGTCTCTGTTGCTATTTCACGCTATGGTGTTAGTTAGAGGAATCAGTACAGATTTTTACTATATTAATTAAACACTTAATTTTATTTAATCAAGCCAAAAACGTAGTATCACTTATTTTTTCTCTGTCCTAGCAAGAATGAATTGAATTTTGTGACTTTCTGGAAAGTGCAGCGAGATTAAATGTGGGAAATTCAGTCTCTGTGTTTGTGAGCTGTTGTTTTCCTCTCACAGGTCAGTGCCTGCATTGAAATACCCAGAGGGATCTAAGGGCTGGTGTACGCTGGGCACTGAACTGGCAAAGTGATATCTCTCAGGGTGTGACCCCCCCACAAACCCATATAGTTAAGGTGACCTAAGCCCGGGTTAGATAGTGCTAAAGAAAAGGAAGAATTGTTCTGTCCATTCAGCTATTACAGGGATGGGAAAATGCCTCCATTCACTGTCTACTCCAAAGTGCTATAGCAGTGCCACAGCAGCGTTTTAAGTGTAGACAGAGTGAAAGTAGATTTATCTCCAGTTTGCACTATGGATGCTCAGGCACTAAGACTACAATAATAACAACAACAACAGCGCTTGTGTAGTTGGCAGGATTCAAACCTGCGCAGGGAGCCCCCAATGGATTTCTAGCCCATCGCCTTAACCACTCGGCCACAACTACTTGACATGCATCCATTTTACTGCATGATGATTTTGTTCTCACTGAATTGTCACTTCAAATTGTTTGCTCAGACCAGCTTCCCCAGCACACTCACGGCTGCGCATCAGTGTAAGTGTGTCCTTGGGTGAACAGCGAGAATTCCTGCCCATTTCCTTTCCGGCTGGAGCAGCATGAGAGTGTGTTTGTGTGAACGACATTGCTGTAGATTGTTGTTCATTCCCCACTCTGACAATTCAGACAGTCCCTTTCCTAGTCAAATCTCCAGCACATCGTTCCAATAGCAGGGATCAGGATTTCTCTGGGGCACTGAAATTTTTCAGAGGGCTGGTGCGTGAACTCAACCTTGCATTCTATCCCTGATGTTTCATGGACTAACAACAGCAGCAGAAAGAAAGAGCGGAGCCAATATCTCCCTGGCAGGGATGCAGGTGCCATGACCCCTCTGTCTGACCGTCGCCATTGCAGGAGAAAAAGGTTCACTGGCATCGAATGCCCTGGCTCAGACCAGAGACACAGGGAGGTTTTGCTGTTCATGGATCTGTGCAAAGGAAATTTTGACTCTGTGTGAAACTGAGGTCAGAAATGAAACGTCCACATGGTGGCCCAATGCTCTAGGGAATGTGGGTGAAGGACTCGGGCTGAGAAATGATTTAACAGGAGTTTGTATCAATTTATTGCCCTGATTAATGATGGCAGAAGCTATTTGCTTAAAGATGACTCTTTAAAATCATTATGATTAATGATTAAAACCTATGGCTAAAAGGCAGCCACAGTTGTTAGTACTTGTACCTGTGTAGGGACACCCCAGTGGGTGTCAAGTCCATTGTCTTCACCAGGGGCAGTCGATTATTTTATCAAGGTACAAATTTCTTGGTCAAGGCCTAGGCTCCAGAGAAAACAATACACTGCTGATAAGAAGAAGTACATCAAAAGATTTTGCAGCCACCATGGGCATAACTATGATGTGTCGTGTTTCACTCTTTATATCTGGCACCATCTCCTTTCACTTTAGCCTTGAAGTTGACCAAGGGCAAAGCTGAACATCTCCTCAGACACCAGGGAGTGTTTATGTCCATTCCTGCGAGCTACACAGGGGTTTGATGTTGCTGCTTTCAGTCCTCTGGCTCTGCCGGGATAGGGAACAATTCAGGCTGTCACTGAACTGAAGGAGGAAGATCAGTTTGTGACAGGGAGAGGGACGCCTCCTCTTAAAGGTGTTTGTCTGGCTGGCAGTCCTGGTTCCCAGGTCTCGCCCGTGGGGCTCCAGCAGTTTTGGGACCGGGTCACTCCCTTGGCCCCACCTGTCACCCCCAGGCGCTCCCCCCGCCCGGGGCCCCGGCAGTGCAGCGGAGCTGAGCAGCGTCTGCCGGCGCGCGCCAGTGGCGGCCGGCCCCTCCCAGAGTCTGCACGCCCTCCTTCCCCACCCCCCAATCTCCCTCCCAGAGCCTGCACCCCCACCCCACCTACTGTTCCCCCCCCCCCAGCCCCGGCCCCGAGCCAGCACCCAGCATCCAACCTCCCAGAGGCAGAACAAGGAATTTTTGTGCCCGAGGCAAGGGCCGGCTCCAGGATCTTTGGCGGCAGGTCCCTGAGTCCCTGTCGGAGGGAAGGACCTGCCGCCCAATTGCCGCCAAAGAAGCAGCAGCGGTAGAGCTGCCACCGAAGTGCCGCTGATTGGGGTAGAGCTGCGCCCCTCCACTTTGCGCACCCGAGGCAAGTGCCTCACTCACCTCACCCTTGTTACGGCGCTGCAAACTCCATCCCAGAGCCTGCCCCCCAGAACCCCTCCCCCACCCAAACTCCATCCCAGAGCCTGCACTCCAGAACCCCTCCCCCACCCAAACTCCATCCCAGAGCCTGCCCCCCAGAACCCTCCCCCCACCCAAACTCCCTCCCAGAGACCAGCCACTCACCCCTTCTGCACCCAAACTCCCCCCAGAGCCTGCACCCCTCCTGCACCCCAATCCCCAGCAGGGGGGCAGGGGTTTGAAATGAATTTAAACACTCAGCATTTTCCTGTTCAAATCAATAAAGACCTAGCAGAGCTATCCAGCAGCTGAAATCAGTTCCAGTCCTCGGCGTCTCTAAGAGGGACACTCGGTAGCTGAGGCACGTGGGACACCTCTGTGGTGAGGACAGGTGAAAAAATGCTGGATTCAATGAAAGCTGAGCCCATAGGAGGGGAAGGTGAACGGCAGCACCACACAGGGTCATAACACTCAGACACGGGGCTTCACTGTCACTGCCCATGTGTTTTCCATTATTTCTATCCTAAGGAACACACCCTCCCCCTCCCCCACACACTGTCACACACAACCGTCTCCCCTTGAGCCCCATCCCACCCCTACCCCTCTCCCCCCCACACGCCATGGGACACAGCCTCTCGGTGACTCACCCAGATGGGGGCTTGTCTCTGCATCTCCCCAACAGGGGAGCAGAGAGCCAAAAGGGCCACAGGAGACCAATGGAGCTAGGCAGGGATAGAAAATACTTCCCCTCCCTTCCCAAGAGTCCCATTAATCTCACCCATGGGACGTTCCAGCACCGGGTGGGCTCAAAGCACCAACCTTCCCCTGAGCAACGGAAGGGGGAACCAGCTCTAGCACATGGAAGGAGGCTCCCACCTCTGCTGCTGCCATCCTGCAGCCTTTAATATGGATTTGTTTTAGCTAATGCAACCCACCCCCCCTCCGCTAATCCATCCATGAATCAAGGAGAAAAAACTCTCAATCAGGCACCAGAGGTGCAGTGGGTTAGTACACAGAACTCATAATAGTAGTGCTGAGTGGAGTGATGTTGAAGTTGTGAGCTCACCTGGAGCACTAGTTTTCTTTAAGCAAATAGCTTCTGCCATCATTTTGCCCTGCAGAAAATACAATTGCAGCTCAGAAGACACCGGGGTCCCCTTGCTTTACAGAGAGCAGGGCAGATTCCACAGATCTACCAGGCTCTGCTCTCCACCAGCCGCCTGTGTCAGGAGGGGTCGAGCAGAGCCCAGAGCACTGCCCCCAACTCCCCCTCAGTCTTTGCTCCCCAAACCACCTGTGTGCTCACCCTCTTCGCTGTGAGACTCAAACCCTGCCTGGCTTTCTCTATGTTGGGGGGGGTTTCATCTGTCGTGTTGATGTGCATGTGGGTCCTGTGCGATTTTGGTGGATGCCTGGCATAGTTTTGTGTGCGTGGGTGTGTGTATGATTTTTGCATGCAGATTGTTTTTTGCTTAGTATTCTTTTGGTATGTGGGTTTTGTGTTTCCTGTTGTGGGCTTTTGCTGTATTTTTGGTGTGGATTTGTTCTTTCTATGTTTTGTGTGGCTTTCCCTTATGGGTATATGCCTCTGTGTGCTGTGTGGGTTTGGTTTTTGTTTATGTCTGTGTGGGCCTGTGCAGTCTGTGATTTTCTCATTCTCTCTGTGTGGGTTTGTCTCTCTGTTTGTATCTTCATGTGTAAATTCACTGGAACTTTTCAAAATCTGCACAACTTTGCCAATTTTCACCAGGGATTTTTCTCCATTAACAAATTCTCACTTGTTCCCTACCAGTCGGCGACCATTGCCCCAGGGGCCTGTCAGTCTCTGGGTCCTGATTTCCCATTGACCCTTCCCCCTTCTATTGGGACTGGGAACTAGCCAACCAAAAAAAACCCACTCAGTTTTAGTAAAGGGCCAACAGTCCCTTACACAAGCCAGTCTTGTGAGCGTCACCAATGTCCAGAGATGGCAGCACAAGCTGCTTCCATGGTGTAATACACAGGACTCTGAATCCTGTAATCTGAGTTCAAATGTCAGTAGGACCTTGTGTTAGTGGGTGGTAAAGATCTGGTGCTCAAAGTGCTTTCCTAGCTCCACCTATATAAGAGTGAATCATTTCCCTCCTGCTGGGTGACTCCTTCCCCACTGGAGCCAGGTATTTGGTTGGGGTCCAGAAGTGGCTGTGGCTGTCTGGTGGGTGGGATTCTCACTGCTTCACCTGATGCCTCCAAGTTTGGTGCTTGTGGCCACACCTTTCCTCTTGCCCACATGGCACTTGAAGAAAGCAGTGCCAGGGCCAGGCTTGATAGGGAGGCAGAGTCCCAGGCTGGAGCCCAGCACCTCTCCTCCTCTGGGCACCTAGAGCAGAGGCGGCTGGTGCTGACAGCTCCAAGGGAAGGCTTAAAAGCCACAGAGCAACTGAGGGCGGGGCTAGATGAGGGCAGGCCCATGCCTATGTGTGGCCAGCAGACAGGCAACAAGACTCCCGGCCAGCCTGCTCCCTGCTCCCTGCCATGCCAAACCCCCACTGAAGGCCACCCGCAGACCACCATGTGGGGCGGCTGCTGATGCTCTGTGGCCAACAACAGAAGACAGTAGGAAAGCAGGGCCAGCCCCCATGGAGCAGGGAGCAGGCTGGCCGGGAGTCTTGTTGCCTGTCTGCTGGCCACACATAGGCACAGGGACAGGCGCATACTTGGAAGAGGGAAACTGCTCCACACGCTAGCCCGGGCAGCCGCCCATTTTCTTTTGCAAGTCAGGAACGGCAAAGGCGAGACTGGAAGCACCTGGGGCTCATGCCCCAGCCTTTGTGACACCCAACCCCCAACTCCTTCCCGGGGCTCTAACTGAAGCCAGAGCATTGGCCTGAGCGGCCAAGAAGAGGTTCCAGCCCTGAAGGGAGCAGGACGTTCAGCACAATGGTAAAACTGCAGCAATACAACCGTAAAGTGACTTGAACTTTCAAACACTTGAGCCAAAGTCAGATATCTTAGTCATTAGACCACGTAGACACAGGAGCAAAGCTACTTCACACACTTCTTTGGAAAAGGTGGACACTGTGTTTCTTGGGTCATCTACTGAGGGGGGGTGGGAGAGACTCTCTGGGCACAAGAAGTCGAGTTCCCAGCAAGACGTGAGATGTAATTCTATGGAGCCAGGTGAAGGACTTTGGTAGGGAGGCTCAGGCATGGGGAATTGGGGTGCAGCAGATGGACTCGCTGTCTAGGTGCTTAGATTTAGTCTCCCTGAGGAGGAGGAGGAATCCTGCTGACAGGCAGTGGCTGAACAGAAAGAGGAGGGGTTCCTGGGACTTTTTGTGCCTCTCTTTTGCCTGCCTGCTCGCTCTTGTGCTGAACGGTGAAAATGTTTCTCCAGAAGCCCAGGTAGCTCAGTTGGTAGAGCATCAGGCTCTTAATCTGAGGGTCCAGGGTTCAAGCCCCTGTCTGGGCACTCAGCTTTTAAGTAGCCTTGTGTGCCAGGACCCAAATTCTGTTCACAGCCACAGCTGGATTCCCAGAAGCTGTGGCCATTTCCTGGAAAGGTTCCTTTTCTTAGCAATCAGGAGAGAGGCCACATCCACAGGAGCAGGCCTAGAACACGCAGTCTCTGGCTGGCAGGAAGCGCTGTGGGGCCAGGTGCTGAGAAAGCCCAGAGGTGGAGCAGCAGAGATGGGGGAAGGGAAAGAGAGAAGCAATGAGGACAGACCGTAAGTGTAAGGAGAGTCTGTTCTGGCTATTGTTGGGAACTTCCCTGGATTTTACAAGACCCCAGTGGAATTGGCTGGCGGAAGGATCTGAGTCCCCACCCCCTTACCCAGAGGCTGCCTGACCCCAAGGATGCTCTTTCTACTCTGGTGTGTGGCAGAGTCCTCGTAACCTCAACAAGGCTGGGCCCAGGAATCCTGGGGGGCTTGACCCCCCCAATCTTGTCATGATCACTTGAACAGGGCTACAGTGTCTCCACTCTGGGCACTTCCCTGACCCACTCCTCATTGCATGTGCTTCAAGCAAACACCATTTATTACCCAGCAATCAATGTAAAACATAAGGAAAGATGGGAAAGGAAAACACGTCACCCTGTTCTGTGGTGCAGGGAGATCACAACCAGCGTCTCTGGAGGGTCAGGGCAGGTCACAGTCTCTCCCTCACATGTCCCAGGCCTCCTCCCCAGGCCCTGGCTGTGCTGCAGGGACACCACGGGCTGGACACTTGCTCTGGCAGTGGCCACATGCTCTAGGGACAGGCCCCTTGCTTCCAATGTCTACCACACTGTAACAGGCGGGTCCGGGGCTCAACCCTCTGAGGGGAGGAGGGGAGCCACACCAGCCCGCTGGTCTCACAGGGGGTGCTCTGTCCTGTCCCTTTAAGGCGAGGTAAATGAAGACCGAGTCAGTTGGGGCTCAGTCCTTTGGCTGTCAGGCTGAGCTATAAGCAGTACTAACGGTCTGGCAAAGGCCCAGGCCCTCTGGATCAGGGGCTGGGCGACAACCAATATAAGGGCAGGCCTCTTGTGGCAGGCTGCGCCAGTAGCAAACAGTACAGGGGCTCAGGCCTCTTGTGGCAGGCTGCCAGTAGCAAACAGTACAGGGGCTCAGGCCTCTTGTGGCAGGCTGAGCCAGTAGCAAACAGTAGAAGGGCTCAGGCCTCTTGTGGCAGGCTGAGCCAGTAGGTAGAGGGGGACGGCTGCCACCCGTGAGTGGGGTGGCAGGGGGGACACAGGCCCACCCACTCCACTGTGTCCCGGCCCGGGGCCCTAGGCAGCGGTCGTCACCGCTGACGGTCAGTGGGGATCCTGACCGCAACACACTGACATAGGTTCAGTCTGGTCAGCAGCCTGACTGAGGTCGGCTGCCCCCGGGCCACTTCCACTATCCCCCTCCTGCCCTACCTGGTCCACGGCGTCTGGCCCTGGGAAGTCCCACTGCATGGGCTCGTCCCCGCCCGGGCTGGGAGGTAGGTCTGGTAGGCTCGTAGGAAAGTCCGGCCAAACCGGGGGCTCCTCGGGGTAACAGCACGACAGCTGGGGCGCTCCCCCGGGCTCCTCGTCGTAGGTGGTGCGGGGGAGCTCCGGCTGGTCTTCCCAGGAGCGAGGTAGGGTGCTCTCTGTCCAGTTCAGGCAGTCGCTCGGGGCTCCCGTGGTTCCTTTGGTAGGAGCTCCCTCAGGCAGGTCTGCTCTCTCTGGTGGAAGCCCGGCTTTTATTCTTCCGGGTCGCCGCCTGACCCTCTGAGGGGCGGGCTCACCATGCTGTAGCCCCGCCCCTTCCTGTGTCCGGGGCTCAACCCTCTCCGGGGGGGAGGGGAGCCACACCAGCCCGCTACACACACACATAGAGCTGGTCCCATGGTGTAATGGGCAGCACTCAGGACTTTGAATCCTGCAATCTGAGTTCAAATGTCAGTGGGACCTCCTGGAGATATGTGATTTTGCTGCAAACCCCTGGAGCTCAACATGCTTGGCTACCCTCTCTCAGGATGAACTAGAGTGAGGTTTTTCCCTCCTGCTGGGTGACTGATGCCCACTGGAGATAGGTCTTTGGTCTGGCTGGTTCAATGAGCTTAACAGTCTGGCTAGAGAGTCCTGTGGGTTGATCATATGGTTGTTTCTCACTGCTTCACCTGATGCCCACAACTTTGGTCCCTGCAGCTGCCACACTCTTCCTCTTGCCCACATGGCATTTAAGGGAAGGAGGGCCAGGGCCAGGCTTCATAGTCAGGGCTAGGCAGGAGGGAGGCAGAGTCCCAGGCTGGAGCCCAACACACCTCTCCTCCTCTGGGCACCTGGAGCAGAGGCAGCTGGTGCTGACAGATCCAAGGGAAGGTTTAAAAGCCACAGAGCAACCAAGGGCAGGGCAAGAGGAGGGGAGAACCATGCCTATGCGTGGCCAGCAGACAGCCACAGAGACACCCAGCCAGGCTGCTCCCTGCTCCCTGGCATGCCGAACCCCCACTGAAAACCACCCACAGCCAGCTGCTGATGCTCTGTGGCCAACATCAGAAGACAGTAGGAAAGCAGGGCCAGCCCCCCTGGTGGGGTCTCTTACCGTTCCCACTCAAGGTGCTCACTTTGGCAGTGGGGCAGGAGATTTTACCCCAAGAGGCTTTTCCCCAGCTGGCGAGAAGCAGAGAAACACCCAGGCTCCCAAGGTGCTATGTAGCAAGTACCCTCCAGCACAGGGACAGGCGCACACTTGGAAGAGGGAAACTGCTCCACACGCTAGCCCGGGCAGCTGCCCAGTTTCTTTGGCAAGTCAGGAAGGGCAAAGGCGAGACTGGAAGCACCTGGGGCTCATGCCCCAGCCTTTGTGACACGCAACCCCCAACTCCTTCCCGGGGCTCTAGCTGAAGCCAGAGCATTGGCCTGAGCGGCCAAGAAGAGGTTCCAGCCCTGAAGGGAGCAGGACGTTCAGCACAAAGGTAAAATTGCACAACCACGAAGGGACTCGAACCCTCAATTGCCTGATTTAAAGTCAGACGCCTTATCCATTAGGCCACACGGTCATAGAAACAAAACCTTTCCAAGCACTTATTTGGAAAAGGCAGACACTGTGTTTCTCAGGTCCTCTACTGAATGGGGCCGAGACTCTCTGGGCACAAGAAGTCGAGTTCCCAGCAAGATGTGAGACAATTCTCTGCAGCCAGGTGGAGGACTTTGGCAGGGAGGCTCAGGAAGCGGACGGACTGGCTGTCTAGGTGCTTAGATTTGGTCTCACTGAGGAGAAGGAGGAATCCTGCTGATAGGCAGTGGCTGTGGAGAAAAAGTGTGATCTCCAGGCTGCTCAGGTCTCCTTCTTCCAGCTCCTCATCTGGCTGAGCTGCTCCACTGGCCTAGACAAGTCCTCTGCATGCACAGCAAATAGCCCAAGAGCCATTTCTGCCCAAACCTGTGCTGGGGGGTGAGCTTCTGTCTTCCCTGTCCCATCTGCGCTAGAGCAGACCACTAGATTGAGAGAGACAGTCAACAACTATTAAGGCTAAGATTATATAAAGGGGGTCCCAGAATCTGTGACTTTCAGAGATCTCAGTGACATTTTCCTCCTCAGTGACAATGTCCTCAGTGACATTTCGGCCGGTGGGGGCCTCACAGCTATCAGCCACCAGTGTCGGAAGGGGCTCCCACAGGCCCATGCCACCACGGATGGACCCCACAGCTCCCAGCTGTTGTGGGTGGATCCCAGAGCTCCCAGGTACCACATGTGACAGGGGGACCCTGGAGCTCCCAGTCGGGTGACTGCGTTATAAGTCCGGTCAGCGGTGCTGCGGGGCTCAGGTAGGCTGGTCCCTACATGTCCTAGGGCACCGCACTGCACCCTGGAAGTGGCCAGTAGGTCCCCCCTGCTGCACCGCTGACCAGGAGCCGCCCGAGGTAAGTCTGCACCCCAACCCCCTGCCCCAGCCCTGAACCCCCCCAAACCCAGAGCCCCCTCTTGCACCCCAGAGCCCTCACCCCCCTGCACTTCAACCTCCTGCCCCAGCCCAGAGCTTCCTCCCACACCTGGAACCCATCATCCCTGCCCCCACCCCCGAGCCCACACCCCCGCCAGGGCCCCCACCCCCAGCCGCAACCCACAGCCCCCTCCTGCACTCTGAATCCCTCGGCCCCATCCTGCAGCCTGGAGCCCCCTCCTCCACCCCAAACCCCTCATCTCCCCACAGCTCCCACAGGCAGACCCTGGGGCTCCCAGCAGCCATGGGTGGCCGGGGAGCCCCCCCAGCCCCACCCCACTGCGTATGGACCCTGCAGTTCCTACGAGCGGACCCCAGAGCTCCCAGCCGCTGCGGATGGACCCAGGATTTCCCAACAGGCCTTGATGGTGTGAGGACCCTGCAGCCCCACGTCATTGCTCACAGACCCTGCAGCGCCGCAGCCCCTGGAGCTCCCGGCCGCCCCGGGCAGGAGAGGAGCCCCCGGCGCTCAGACACCGCAGGCAGAGCCCGGAGCTCCCAGTCACCGGGGGGGTGAGGAGAAGCCGCAGCCCCGGGAGCTCCCGGCCGCCCCGGGCAGGAGAGGAGCACCCGGCGCTCAGACACCGCAGGCAGAGCCCGGAGCTCCCAGTCACCGGGCGGGGGGGGGGTGAGGAGGAGCCGCAGCCCCCGGCCAGTGCAGGGGCCCCGCAGCTCCCAGCCGCGCGGGCGGCGGATGCCAGAGCCCCCGCTGCCATCGGGACCCGCGGCCGCCCGGGCAGGACCCGTCACCCGCGACCGGCAGGAAACAGCCGTGGCGCGAAGCGCCGCGCCCTGTGACCCCGGTGCTGCGGCCGCGCCAGGCGGGAGGCGGCGCGCTGCTGCGGTCTCGGCTCCTCCGCCCGGCAGCGGGACCCGCCCCGCGCGGCCTCGCGCCGCTTCTCGCGGGCGGCGCTGAGCTCTGAGCGCACAAGGCCCCGGCGGCTCCGCCCCCCATCGCTATCAGACAACGTCACCAATGGGAGCTGAGCCTGTCAGAAACATCAGGTGGGGAGGGCCCAATGGGAGACCAGCTTTCAGAGACCCGCCCCGCGCGAGGGCCAATGGGAGATCAGCTGTCAAAAAACACTAGGCAGGCCAGCACCAGGCTCAGCTCTGCTGCACTGCTGGGGCTCCTGGGGGGAAGCGCCTGGAGGCGGCAGGTGGGGCCAAGGGAGTGACCTGGTCCCAAAACTGCTGGAGCCCCACGGGCGAGACCTGGGAACCAGGACTGCCAGCCAGACAAACACCTTTAAGAGGAGGCGTCCCTCTCCCTGTCAAAAACTGATCTTCCTCCTTCAGTTCAGTGACAGCCTGAATTGTTCCTTATCCCAGCAGAGCCAGAGGATTGAAAGCAGCAACATCAAACCCCTGTGTAGCTCACGGGAATGGACATAAACGCTCCCTGGTATCTGAGGAGATGTTCAGCTTTGCCCTTGGTCAACTACAAGACTAAAGGGAAAGGAGGTGGCACCAGATATAAAGAGTGAAACACGACACATCATAGTTATGCCCATGGTGGCTGCAAAACCTTTTGATGTACTTCCTGTTATCAGCCGTGTATTGTTTTCTCTGGAGTCTGGGCCTTGACCAAGAAATTTGTACCTTGATAAAATAATCGACTGCCCCTGGTGAAGACAATGGACTTGACACCCACTGTGGTGTCCCTACACAGGTACAAGTACTAACAACAGTGGCTGCCTTTTAGCCATAGATTTTAATCAGGGCAATAAATTGAAACAAACCCGTTAAATCATTTCTCAGCCCGAGTCCTTCACCCACATTCCATAGAGCATTGGGCCACCATGTGGACGTTTCATTTCCGACCTCAGTTTCACACAGAGACAAAATTTCCTTTGCACAGATCCATAAACAGCAAAACCTCCCTGTGTCTCTGGTCTGAGCCAGGGCATTCGATGCCAGTGAACCTTTTTCTCCTGCAATGGCGACGGTCAGACAGAGGGGTCATGGCACCTGCATCCCTGCCAGGGAGATATTGGCTCCGCTCTTTCTTTCTTTCTGCTGCTGTTGTTAGTCCATGAAACATCAAGGGTGGAATGCAAGGCTGAGTTCACGCACCAGCCCTCTTAAAAATTTCAGTGCCCCAGAGAAATCCTGCCCCCTGCTATTGGAACGATGTGCTGGAGATTTGACTAGGAAAGGGACTGTCTGAATTGTCAGAGTGGGGAATGAACAACAATCTACAGCAATGTCATTCACACAAACACACTCTCATGCTGCTCCAGCCGGAAGGGAAATGGGCAGGAATTCTCGCTGTTCAGCCCAGGACACACTTACACTGATGCGCAGCCGTGAGTGTGCTGGGGAAGCTGGTCTGGGCAAACAATTTGAAGTGACAATTTAGTGAGAACAAAATCATCATGCAGTGAAATGGCTGCAGGTCAAGTAGTTGTGGCCGAGTGGTTAAGGCGATGGACTAGAAATCTATTGGGGTTTCCCTGCGCAGGTTCGAATCCTGCAAGCACTGTACTGTTGTTGTTATTATTGTAGTCTTAGTGCCTGAGCATCCACAGTGGGAACTGGAGATAAATCTAGCTTCACTCTGTCTACACTTAAAACGCTGCTGTGGCACTGCTATAGCACTTTGGAGTAGACAGTGACTGGAGGGATTTTCTCATCCCTGTAATAGCTGCATGGACAGAACAATTCTTCCTTTTCCTTAGCACTATCTAACCCGGGCTTAGGTCACATTAACAATATGTGTTTGTGGGGGGGTCACACCCTGAGAGACGTCGCTTTGCCAGTTCAGTGCCCAGCGTACACCAGCCCTTAGATCCCTCTGGGTATTTCAATGCAGGCACTGACCTGTGAGAGGAAAACATCAGCTCACAAACACAGAGACTGAATTCCCCACATTTCATCTCGCTGCACGTTCCAGAAAATCGTGAAATTCAATTCATTCTTGCTAGGACAGAGAAAAAATAAGTGATACTAAGTTTTTGGCTTGATTAAATAAAAGTAAGTGTTTAATTAATATAGTAAAAATCTGTACTGATTCCTCTAACTAACACCATAGCGTGAAATAGGAACAGAGACAAATCTTGTCAGTGACGACTAATTTCACAAATGATCTTCCCATTATTAATTTCCACAGTGCCCCGAGTGGAGGTCTGGGCATCTCCAGTGTCATTGCTCTGCGTTCACCTTCCCCTAGAATTGTTCTTGGACATTCGACTTCCTCTGCAGCATGGGGCTTGGGTCACTTGCTGGAGGATTCCTGCACCTTGAGGTCTTTAAGCCACAATTTGAGGACTTCAATAACTCAGACATAAGTTAGGGGTTTGTTACAGGAGTGGGTGGGTGAGATTCTGTGGCCTGCATTGTGCAGAAGGTCAGACTAGATGATCATAATGGTCCCTTCTGACCTTAAGTCTATGAATCTATGAATCTATTCCCAAATTTGGAAAACTGTGCAGTTCAGCATGAGAATAGTGACCCCGTCTCCTTCCTGCACCTGCTCTACATTGCTCCACAGCAGCTTCTCCACCTGCAGAGTCACCCCAGCACGGCAGTGCAGCCGCCCAGGGTTCAGCAGGGGCCCCTGGCAAGGACAGTGGGTGCAGCTAACAGCCCGGTGTGCCTGGCTCTGAGGCAGCTGTAAAAAAGCAACCCACCCCCCCCCCCAGTGTTAATTAGGATTCTCTGAGACCCCTCGGTTGATACAGGCGACGGGTGACCCCAAAACATTCTCAGTGGGGCTGGGAGCAGGTAGCGACAAGTGTTGTACTTGGTGGGGTGGATTCTTCTTAAGGCTTCCAGGCACCATTTGACCCTTTTGTTCTTCCCTGTGTAATAACAGAGCTGGTTAAGACTCAATGGAGAGTCTTGCTGCAGACCAACAGAGCTGAAATCACTGATAACCAGCTCTAAGCATTAGTCCTGCTTTGGGACAGTGTCTCTCATGCAACAAACTGCCCAGTCTGCACTAGCAGTGAGGCTCCCTCACTAACAGCTGAAATCAGGGAGAGCTGTGTGAAGTGCAGGGCCCCAGGGGTGCCTGAACAGGGGGGAACAACACCCCAGGTGCCCAGAGGAGGAGAGGTGTGTTGGGCTCCAGCCTGGGACTCTGCCTCCCTCCTGCCTAGCCCTGACTGTGAAGCCTGGCCCTGGCCCTCCTTCCTTTAAATGCCATGTGGGCAAGAGGAAGAGTGTGGCAGCTGCAGGGACCAAAGTTGTGGACATCAGGTGAAGCAGCGAGAAACAACCGTATGGTCAACCCACAGGAATCTCTAGCCAGACTGTTAAGTTCTGGGACCCCCAACCGATAGCCGCCAGCCCATTGAACCAGCCAGACCAGAGACGTATCTCCAGTGGGCATCAGTCACCCAGCAGGAGGGAAAAACCTCACTCTAGTTGACCCTGAGAGAAGGTAGCCGAACACATTGAGCTCCAGGGCTTTGTAGCAAAGCAACGTATCGCCACGAGGTCCTACTGAGATTTGAACTCAGATTCCAGGATTCAGAGTCCTGAGTGCTGCCCATTACACCATGGGACCTGCTGCTGTTTCATTTTCTAGACCCCTGTGACTCTTGGCTGGTTTGCACTCTGCACTTATTGCTTCCCACCATCAGCTTCCTGTCGCCGGACTCTCTCTCCTCCTCCAGTGACTGTGGTCCTGCTCTACCGGATCCACAGGTCCTGCCCTGAGTCCCTGCATCCCCCTGCTTTGTCTCCATTCCCTGCAGGCTGCAAAAATGTCAGGGGAGTCTGCTCCTCCCTTCACTCGATGCTCCCGCTCATATCAGCCAACTGCAGCCTCATCTCCTGGAACTCGGGCAGCTGTCGCTTGATCCGATTGTACAGTCACACGCTGACTGGCTCCCCTGCCTGGATGCTCTTGTGGAAATCCCACAGGTGACACTGCAGGACGTTGCACTGTTGGTTTCTTTAATGTTGTGGTGTTTCCCTGACCGCCGGAACAAAGCCCCCAACTCCTCCCTCACCGACTCCCACCAATCCCCGTGGTTGCCATAGAACCCTCTGATGCTTTCCCGTTCTGCCAACACTGACAGGCCTCACCCCCCTGCTCCTTTATCTTGCAAGCTCTGGATGTTCAGCTTCCAATATCCTCTGCCCTGGGTCAGGGAATTGCCCACATTGAGCACACGGTGAGAGCTGTGTGATCCAAACAGTCCATTGGCACCACCCTGCACTGGGCTGTCGACGTGCTCTCCTTCACGGAAATCCGGTCAGTGCGACTCCTGGCCTGTCCCCGCAGAAAGGTGTATCCCCTCTGCAGCTGGTGTGAGCTCGGGTCAGAGGAATAGGAGGCCCCCGCCCGCCCTCCACTGGTTCCACTATGGAGAAACACGTCCTCTAAGCCGACCTCACTACAGACCTGCACCAGGTAGTGCTCATCATAGAAGAGTTTCCTCTGACGGTCGGGAAAACAGGACCAGCAGTCCTCAGGCCGGTGCAACAATTGAAATCCCCCCCGACACTGAACACCGTGCGGTCTAGAAGAAGGGAGCCAGTTCCTTCATAGAACTTTCCTTTCATGCCTTAATTGGGGACCATACACACTAATATAGCAGTAACCAGTGCCATGGAGCACAAAGCCACCAGTAATGCCCTCCCTGGTTGGAGCTCCAGCCCCTTCTGTACTCGCACTGCTAATGTGAAGAACAAGACTCCAACCCCATCATTCTTCCCTGGCCTGGAGGACCAGAGAGATGGGCCCTTACTCCAATCACCCTCTGCCCATCAAGCTACCCTAGAGTTGTTAATGTGCATTTCCTGAACACCCACCATGGCCAAGTCCAGCTGCTCCAAAACACTGAACATCAAGTGCCTCCTCCTGGGCCCCCAACTCCCTTCCACATGGCCACTTTCACACATGCCCCTTCCCTGGCACTGCCCTCCCTCAGCTGCACAGAAGAATTTTCATCCTCTCTACCTGCCTGTCACTGCCCAGCACCCCCTCTGGCACCATTCCTGAGGGCCACCCTGCCTCACTCTCTTCCTGAGATATAGGGTCCACCAATAATTCACGTAGGAGAGACAGCTCCTGTCCCTCATTGTTAAAGGTCAGACCAGCCAACTAGGAGCAGAAGCCCACAGTGTCTTTTCCTACTGCAGAACCCAGGCTCAGGGACTCACCTTGGGTGCAGGGACCACTGTGCTCCCAGAAAACAAGCCACCACTGTGCAAAGAGGGATGAAAGGGCCTGCTAAAGCCTGGAATTGAACCAGGGACCTTTAGATCTTCAATCTAACGCTCTCCTAACTGAGCTACTTTGGCAGCTGTGTGGTAATATTTTGGACTGTTGCTTCTCTGTTCAGGATGTTTTTGCAGCAGTTGCACACAAAAAGGACGTCATTGTGAGCGGCCCATGAAGACAAGACTCGCTTTTGCCTGCCTTGCTCAGCTTGACTTGCTGCCTCACCCTGTTCCTGCCCTAGTGCCCGGGTTGACCTGGTGGTGGAAGGGGACTGGGGGGCCAGTGGCGCGGGGAGGAGGTTGAGCTGGACCCTGAGCTAGACTAGACCCTGGAAGTGAGAGTCTGCCCACCACTTGCCGCCCCACCCTGTTGTCCTGGCTTCCCCCACTGGGCGTCATTTCGGGAGGGACGTGGGGCTTCTGCCTCCCCTCCCCGATTTTCACACCGCAGAGGAGTGCGAACAGGAAAACGAACGGCTGTTCCACACCCCCACTGGAGGAACCCGGCGCCCTTAGCTGTGGGGAGTAAGAAGTGGCTGTTGGCTGACAGGGCCTGTCCCCGAGGAGCTGGAACAGCAGCTGCCGCCTCCCCCTCGGCTCCAGGCTGTGAGAAATGCTCATTGCCTGGCTGCATGGGCGGCTGCTGCTCCGTGCTCTGGAGAGCATCTGTATTGCTCTGTCAACCCCCCGTCTTCACTGAGCCAGTCTGGTAAGGTCCCAAGTGCCCCCTCCGGCCTGGCAGCTGAGAGTCTGTGCAGACATCAGCCCCCCTGCCAGCCCCACAGGCAGCAGCAGCACCAGCCCCCCCAGCACCACAGGGGAACTCAATGCACTTCCCGTGGGGAAATGGCTCCTTGGCGTCCAGCTGCTAGAGTGAGAGCCAGGAGAGAGCAGTGTCTGGCTCACCGTGGGGGAGAGAAGAGAACTGGTGAGTGCGGATCTCCCTCAGCCTCCCCCACAATGCTGGTCAGTTGTATTGTCACTGTGATAGTCGGTGCTTCCCTTCAGGGCCGGCCCTAGAGGAGTGCGGGGCCCAGGATAAATCCCCCCTTTCCTCCTGCACCCCTTCCCCCAAGCCCCCAGCCCAGTCCCCACCTGCCCCATTCCTCACCCGCTCCCCCCGCTTTCAGTCGATGCTCTTCCTCCTCCCCGCCCAGGGCCT
The DNA here is from genome assembly GCF_016161935.1 of Mauremys reevesii. Lineage (NCBI taxonomy): Eukaryota > Metazoa > Chordata > Testudines > Geoemydidae > Mauremys > Mauremys reevesii. Next base: position 29,308,853 of record NC_052634.1, on the reverse strand, counting down.
CCTGCACCCCACTGAACAGCTGATCACTGGCAAGTGGGAGGCGCTGAAGGGGAAGAGGAGGAGCTTGTCGGCAAGGCCTGTAGTGGGGGTGGGGGGGGCTGGCTGCCAGTGGGCGCTGAGCACCTATTTTTTCTCTGTTGGTTCTGCAGCCCCATAGCTCCCATGGAGTTGCTCACTTGGCTCCTACACACCCTAGAGAGAGGAGCAGAACCAGGGCTATGGCTGATCTATGGGGCACTAGGTGAGTGGCAGAGGCTTCAGGGGCTGAGCGTTTGCCTGACCCCTCAGGGACACAGTGTGAGGTGGTGTCCCAGGGATCTCTATGAAAGGAGCAGAACAGGATTTCCTTGGGGTGGGGAGAGAATTGAGAGTGTCTCAGGGGGGTGTACAGAGGTATTGCCCGGGTGAGGGACTGGCTAAAACACAGGCCTCGCTGTGAGCAGGATTCAAACCTACGCAGGGGAACCCTATTGGATTTCAACTCCAACACCACTCAGCCATCACAGCTGTAAGCAGAAAACTGCCCCAATACCAGAGAAACTGGTAAAGAATCCCAATGCCCAGGCGTGAAGTCATCTGAACTACAGAATTCCCAAAGCACAGGGGGGATTTGGGGTTTGTTCTCTTTGCTTAGCAATGTGCAGTAGCTCATGCTCCAATACATCTGTTAGTCTATAAGGTGCCACAGGACTCTTTGCTGCTTTTACAGATCCAGACTAACACGGCTACCCCTCTGATACTCCTAGTGACGCTCTCCAATGGATCCCCATCCTCCACCCACTGTGAGGTAGGTAGGAGCGGATCATTATTATCCCTACTTGAAAGAGGGAGAAGTTAAGGCTGAGAAAGGAGAATTGACTTGTCTTAGGTCACCCAGCCAGCCAGTGGCAGAGTTGGGAATAGGACCCAAGAGCCCTGATTTTCAAACTAACCATCAGATCTTGAATTTCAAACATTGAATTACCTGAATAAAGTGCTCTCGGATGAGCTCCAGACCAACAACAGTGCACAGTAATTATTCAGCAAGTATTTGAGGAGAACTGCAATGTTAGAGAGAATCATGAACTGCTCAGAGACCATTAATGCAGCAAAGCAGCAAAATTTGTCAAACATATAAGTGGTTATGACTTATTTCCTTGGTCTTAAAAGAGAACAACAAGGACCTGAATCTCCTCCCTGTCAATAACCCCCTGCTCAGCCAATCAGGGTAGAGACTGAGGACGGGAGGCTGAGGGTTCTCACCAGAGAGCCCAAAGGATGGCCCAGGTCACCGGTGCGGATCACTGCCCGAGCACTATTTCAGCCCCACATTTTTGGGTGGACCTCCCACAGTGGGAGCTGCCGAGCACTCCCCCGCAACACACACACACACACACACACACACACACACACACACACACCGCTCCTGCTGTTGGGAGGGGAACAGGAGAAAGGACAAAAGAAGCAAGAGACAAAGAGAAAGGAGGAAGGGATGGATGGAGGAAAAGGTGAAAAAAAAGGACAAACCTTAATGACCCCAGTGATTCTAAGGGACAAAATCCCAGGTGCGGAATAAAATTCTGCCTCCTTAAGCTCGTGTTTTCCATGCCTAGAATTCAACGGTCACCAGATGGATCAGACTGAACAGGTTTCAAACCTCGAGGAGGCTCTTACCTTCTAAACAGGGACGGCTGTTTTCTAGTAAAATCACGAAAAGGGAAGGAGAAAACTCAAAAGAGGTTCCTCCTGGCACTCACGTACGTGAACCCGAATACTCTCTCAGTCCTCAAAGAGAGACCTGGAGAAGGAGACTTGCTGAAGCAAAGCCACAGGGGTCTCTGAGGTTTCCCTGGCCCCTCACCCCTGTCCTGCCTGGCTGATGTCAGCATCTCTCTGTGAGGTCACCACCTCCCCACCACCTCTGACCAATAGTCTGAGGTCCTGCAAAAGGCCTTTGTGATGTCACTGCCACACCCCTCCCTTGCTGTGCTAATGTCCTGCCCCTGACCAGGCACTTTGGAGGTTTGAGCTACTCCCTGTGGATCACCCCACTCAAGGAGCGTTCGTTCTAGGCAGCAAGCCGCAGGGCCGGCTCCAGACCCCAGCGCGCCAAGCAGGCATGTGGGGCGGCATTGTCCTGGCAGGGCGGCATTTGGCTCCGGCGGACCTTCTGCAGTCATGCCTGCGGATGCTCCACCGGAGCCACGGGACCACGAGACCATCCGCAGGCACTTCTGCCCTGGCCGCAGGACCGGGGAAGGGCGGCGTGAGCGGTGCAGCGCGCTGCCCTGCTTGGGGTGGCAGAATTTCTAGAGCCGCCCCTGGCAAGCTGGCTAGACAGGAAAACATCAGACGCTGCTCCCAATGCTACACTCAGTTTTTTCAGAAATTAGTCGACTTTATGGCCAGAAGAGACCATTAGAGCATCTAATCTGACCCCCTGCATATCACAGGCCTCCTGTATGACACAAGAGCTACTTTTGGGGCAAACACATTCCAGAAAGGCATCTAGTCTTCATGAAATGACATCAGGAGATGGCGAATTCACCACTTTCCTTGGTAGCTTGTTCCTGTGGTGAATCATCCTCGCTGTTGAATATTTGCATCTTATTTGTGTATCCCCTTTGGGGTCTAGAGAGCATGGCCCCTTTAAATCTTTTTCCCAGAAGGAGGAGGAGAGAGAGGCAGTCTTCAGGCCCTGGAAAAGGAAGGTGAAAACCTGCGTAAAGCCTGAGAAGGACAGGCCCAGTCGGGGACAGCCCAGGACAGGAGCCAGGAGGCGCACTGTGCCAGGGGAATCGCCGAAGAAGGACAGGCCGGCGCCGGACCCTGTATCATGGCTGCCCAGAGCTGCATGGGGCTGTGAGTACTGGGGATGGTGACTCTGCATTGGGAACAAGGAGGGAGGCTGTAGCTAGTTAAGTGGGGAGGGGGTCGCTCTCTGGGGCTTTGCAGAGAGCGGCAGAAGAGGGCACCAGAGGGGTTTGCTGGGGAGAGTTCACTGGCACCGAAGATGACCAGGAGCCCCCAAGACTCACCACTGGACTGGAACTTTGCTCAGGACTCGTGAACTCTGTGCGCAGACACATTGCTTAGTGTCTGCCCTTTCAGACTGTGCTCCCACTGGGCCTGTGGGGCCTGGGTTTAAATGCAACCCTGTTCTACTGCTCCCTCTATATTTCACCTTGTTGTTTTTCTCCTCTCATCCCTCTGTAAATAAATATCTTCCTTTTGTCAAAGTTAGAATCAAGACTCACAGTTTGTCAGACCACTCTGTTTTTATTAGCGCAGCGCTCCGCCAATAACACCCAGATAATGTGAGTGGCCATGCAAGACCCAAACAGTCTTATTTATACAGATAAAAGAGCGGGAATTAAACAAAGGGACAAAGGAGAAAAACAGCAAAATTCACCTGGGGCATAGCATGCATATCCTTCTTCCTTACTAACTCCTATCGATCTAAGGCTAATGCTTCACCAATTGCCCTTAAACGGTGCAATTGTTCTATGTTAATGTCTGTATTCCTGACACCTGGACTCCAGCATTCCAGCGATTTTCCTTAAAGGTACAGACAGCATTTCTTTAATCCTATCTATTTTTGTAATATAATATATTCTACTTTCCCAATCCCTCCTTTTGGTCAAGCTTACGCCATGACCAAAATTTTACTGGGTTTTACATATTAACCGTTTTTTTTAATCTCTTTGTTCATTAGCAATATTTAAAATTATTGTATTAGCACTCTGTTCTGGGGCAGTTACCTGAGTAGCATGCCTTACACAATTTTGGGTACAACAGGAGACTAACTGAAAACATACAAAAATTATTAGGATTCCAAACAGGATAGTCAGGGCTTCCTGAAACAACCAGTTTCCTATGCCAGAGAAATTGAACAGGTTACTTAGCCACTTCCATAAAGAACTTGGCTCTTCATGGGGAAGATATGCGATTTGTTCTAAGTGGCTAGCGTGATCTATTACCTCATTGGTATCGTCAGGTATAAACACACAACATTGTTTTCCAATGAGAGCACAGGTCCCTCCTTTTGCCGCCAGCACTATGTACAATGCCTGACGGTTTTTGGAGGGCCACCTGTCGGACCGCCCCTGTTTCTTTGGCCAGGGCTCTTAAAACTTTCTCCAGTTTTATTTGCCATTATTTTAACTACTTCTTTTAACCTCAGGAGCCTTTTTGCCCGGTGTATTACTCCCCCAAGTGGGTTAAAGGAACTGCCAATAGTCTCTTCCCAGGTGTCATTACTGTTCCATATTGTATTAAACGGACGAGGTCCTCCAGTGAGGTCTGGGGAATTGAGTGGGATAGCCAGGACAGGAACATCAGTTTGACAGTGGGCTGGGATGTGGCTGCAGACCCAGCATTTAGAAATATTAAGGGTCTGAGCTATCCACACTTGCTGCTGGATAAAAGAATTGTCATTGTGGACTCCCCAGACCTTCAGACACCAACAGCCGAGGAACAGGCACCACATGTTGGAGGCAGGGCCCTTCTGGTTCTGACAACCTCAACTGAGGGAACTGTAGTCACAGTTTTATGTCCACCAGGCAGCAGGCGCTAGGCTCACTACTGCTTTTTCTTGGGCCTTGCTTTAGGTAGTCGTCTGCTTCTGGCAACCCTTTCGAGAACGTAGATTGTAAGGTATTGCAGGCTGTTCCTCTACGTCATCTTCTGGAGTCAAAATTGACTCTGCGTGGTCCTGAGGTGATGATTGGTTCGCTGGGGGTGGTGCATTCTTACACGGCAAAGCATGTATTCATGCTGCGGATGCCAGACAGTTTAACAGCCGTCTGGGTAGTAAGCAGTGCCTGATGATTCTTTGATACTCTTTAAGTCTTTTTCCTTCTTTCCTTGACTCTGGCTATAACAATGGCCTTCACACCTTATCTTTTCCTGATGCATTCATTCCTCATTCACACAAACAGATTGAGAATACAAACAGTAGTATTTTATATCGAGCAAAAAGGCATTGCAAATTAAACCTTGCTAAGTTTTACAATGAATAACCAAGACAATTTACATTGAGACACAGGCCTTCAATGTTTCTCTAATTTACTTAACATAGACACAATAGAGAATCCTGTAAATTTGTAAGTGTAGCCAAGCCCTTAGAGAGGGCCCAATTTGTAATGCATATGGGAAAACAGAATTTTATAGTCCCAGAGGGTCATTTCTTTCTGCTATTCAAAAAGGGTGGCTAGCAGGATGAAATCAAATTATACATTATAAAGTCCAGCTCCTACATATCCCCCTTTTGACACTAAGATTATCAATCGCCAGTGTCACTTCTTATGTAGTAAAAATACTGGGAGGTGATTTGGGCCTGAGGCTCTAGTTTTGCATACATTTGTTTTATTCACCAGCATATTTTAAACATTTCAGTTAAACACATATAATTTAAAACCAAAAACAATTAGGGGTAGTAACATTAGTATGCCAGTAGTTGTGGGAGACCATCCAGATAATATGAATGGTTCTGTTTCCCACATTGTTTTGTTTGTTTGTTTTTAGGAACTATGTTACCTTTTTAAACAGATAATGGGTAACTGTTTGCCATTCAATGCCAAGACTGATAGAGAACTCAGCTAAATCAGTGCTTACAGTAAGCTGAGACTTTTGGTTGTGGCAAATAGTAAATGTGATTATTGGTAAACACACTACTTACATTACATGTACATTTGTCTACTGGTGGGTTGCTAACACTTTTATCCTTTTAAAACACTTCTTTCCAAGAATTAACACACACATTGCCCGTTATACAATACTTTGGTCTAATTATTAATTTTATCCCACATACAGGATCCTAGTGAGGTGTCTTTACTACAGGGCTTTGGAGCAACAGGCATGGATAAGCATACCCACTTTTGAGGAGTCCACTTGGTACAACCTCTAGTGTCCAATAGTCTCCCTTCCTCCCAGCCCACTGGCTTGAGGTCTGAGGTAGCCAGAAGGATCCCAGGTGCAATCTGTGGAGTGGGCTAACTTTCCATATCTTTGCTTCCAGAGCCTGTTGGTGTGCAATTTTAACAACAATTTCTTCACTTAACAAATTTTGTCTTACCGTACTGGAGACATACTGCATCCAGTTATATTGATAGGTATTAAACAATAATCTTTTCCTTTGATTTAACAGATGCATCAAAACCTTAATATTTTCTGATATTACCCAAAACATCTTATGTTCTAAATATCTGCATTTCAGTACATTCCATAGCTATCACAGGATGTTTTTTTTTTTTAACTTTCATTTCTGATTTTCTAAAAGACAAAAAACATTTTTCTACCCCTTTCAGGGTGGCATTGATTGTCGCTTAAAAGATTCCTTTCTTTTACAAATACCCTTGCTGATTGCAGGCAAAACAGAGGAATTACCCCCATATTTTCCTGTGTTTTTTTTTTCTATAGGCAGGCCAGGTTTTAATGGGTTCTACTTTTTAAGAGTTATGGGAAAAGTATTCCACTGTTTAGTTATTAAATTCATGAGGTGGTGGACCTCAAGTTTTTCCTCTTATATAGCAGACCAAGTTTGTAATGTTTTTCCTGCTGTGTTAAGTTTTAAGTTTATTCACAGGTAATAGCTGAGAAGCATCATTACCATATTACCTTCAAGGATTTTTCCAAAAATCATACACACTATACGTTGTTACAGGGGTACTTACTAACATTAAATTTATTTCAATGTTTAATATTAACAGTAACATTTAGCATCAAATCTCTTAAAGGGATCTTGTTATACCATGTCTTTTATTTAGGCAATTTCTTTTGTGCTGGCAGTTTTCACCTTCCTTTATCAGTTAGGTAATTTGCATCAACATGGGCTTGGCTTTTGGATTCAAAGCCATCAGCAGAGCTCAGAGACTCTGTCTTAAAAGGGACACAATCAACTTCCACCAGAGTTTTGATTTCTTTCCACTTTCAACTCCTGCTTACAAAACACACAGAGATCTGAAAAAGAAAACAGTCTATTGCGGCTCTTTTTGGAGCCCTAATAGGATTTTAATTCAGTAGCATATTTCATTTGTATTTCCTTTACCCCTTTTTACAATATACACTGCACATGTCCTAGGGAAAAAGCACATTCCTTCTATATTACAACTTTTTTTTTTAAACATTAGCCATATCAATTTTTACATACGATGTAACTGTTTCTTTTTTTTTCTTACAGAGTTTTCATGTACCCTTATCAAAAGTGACAGTCTGATTACACAGAGCCATTTTAAGGCTCAGTGTTTTTAACACTGCTTCTTTTTGTTTTGTGCACCTCACCTCTGCTGTTGCTTCAGAGGGGCACTGTTAAATTTTTTTTTTTTATTCTTTCACTACAGCTCTTATCTGCTATTGTTACAAAAAAAACAACAACAACCAACCAAACAAAAAGACTCCAGAATCTCTCCCTATTCTCCTGATTTTGACTGCCCTATTGCAGCCATGACTTGGTTTTTATTTAAAAAACATTTTAAATTTTATAAAGAATCAAGTTACCCCTTAAGGGTTAAGTGCTAAATCCCAAAGCCAAACAACACTAATTACCTGTGTCTTGCAAAAAGGTCTGTCAGTTTTGCAACTTTGAATTAAGAGTCAAATGAATTTTTAGTGGCATTAAAAACAAAAACAAAACCAATTTATCTTACACCTACAAAACAGGAGTTTTACAAACCAGATGTGCTGGTTTAGCTTCTTAGAACTTTACATATTTTGACAGACAAATAGATACATACACATTTTCTATTCCTTTACACTGCTTTGTTTTTACATAGCTCTATATATATTTGGATTATTTACAGGCATTCTTTTGGAAAAGGGCCCATTTTCCCTTCAGAATGGCTGCAAAGAAACCAAGAATTCTCTCTTTAACATGGTCCTTTTTAACATTTTCACAAAGTTTAACTGCTTAATTCTCTCCAGCCTTTGTAGAGTTAACTTTTCACTCTCTTTCCATAAATCACTTGTTTATCTCCCAAAATAACACCTTTATCACCTCAGATTTCACCATTTTAAGTATTGTTCCAGGGGTTCATGCCTGCACTTACTGCTTTTCTTACTGCCAACACTATGCCCTTAGGGCTTCCAACCTGGTTTTCAGGTTTTTTTTTTTTTTTATCTGTTGCTTGCCTGCTTTTCTGGGCCCGATCCTGCTTTTTGTCCTTTTTACAATGAGATGGGAGTATTAAGGGGGTTGGATCGATCCGGGGTGGGTTTTTGAGAACGGGGTAAAGGGGAGTGTTCGGTCTGGTGGTGGGAGAGGAGGCTTTTAATAAACCTTTCAACTTATTATTTTAATATTTGAGAGAGGCGAGTTTTTTTTTTTTTTTTTTTGTCCAGCTACGATTTGCCTCTTCCCACCACTGAATGAAACAATTAACCTCTTCTTTAGCCAATTTAGTTTTAGGTTGGCCGAGTTTGTCATTTAAGACGTCCACTCGGTCTTGTTCCAAGATTTTAACAGTGGCCACTGAGTTTTGGGATCCCCCTGAGTTAGCCTAGACCATTTTTCCAGAAATTTACAGGAGTCCGGACCCTTCTTACAGGAGTCTGGACCCATCCTAAATATATAAAATGAGCCAGCGTTCGTTTAGGGAACTGTCCTGACTTAGACGTCTGGTTACCCATACAGGAGGACTTCACACACCAATCGCACAAGAAGGAAATTCGGGTTCATCAGAGCAACACACAAAAGGAGCCCACAGGCTACTGCCTCAATCGCCCTTGCTTTCACACCAAGGCTTTTACCCAAAGTGTGGTGCGGCTGCGATTGTGCAGATTCCACTCACTCAGACCGCGGGGACAGGAACCCCTTGGTTGGCCGATCCCCGGACGGAGATGGCACCCAGACTCAAACACTCCACAGGAGGACGGATAGACACAGAGACAGGACAGTCCTCAGTCCGGACAAAACACAGAAATAATTACCTGACCAGATTCCTGATGTCAGATCCCGGGATCCCTACCAGAACAGAGTGGGAACCAACAGGTTCGATGGCGTAGACTTCACTGTGGTTGTGCACCCTTCCGTTCAGAAGGAGGACCGCTTGGGCCAAATGCCCAGGTGCCGGCTGCCACGGTCGTCCCACAAAACGGTCAGGGATCACACAGCCCCAGTGAAGACGGTTGCCATCTCGGTGGAACCTCCAAATTGTCAAAGTTAGAATCAAGACTCACAATTTGTCAGACCACTCTGTTTTTATTAGCACAGCGCTTCTGCTAATAACACCCAGATAATGTGAGCGGCCATGCAAGACCCAAACAGTCTTATTTATACAGATAAAAGAGCGGGAATTAAACAAAGGGACAAAGGAGAAAAACAGCAAAATTCACCTGGGGCATAGCATGCATATCCTACTTCCTTACTAACTCCTATCGATCTAAGGCTAATGCTTCACCAATTGCCCTTAAACGGTGCAATTGTTCTATGTTAATGTCTGTATTCCTGACACCTGGACTCCAGCATTCCAGCGATTTTCCTTAAAGGTACAGACAGCATTTCTTTAATCCTATCTATTTTTGTAATATAATATATTCTACTTTCACACTTTGTTATATCCATTGTACTTTTCCTGTGGGTGGGTGTGTTCACTCTGGGGGGTTTGGAACAGGTGGTCCCTGGGGTAGAAGGGATTTCTCCTGCTGCATTCCTGCGCACGCTGTCTCTTGACCAGAGCTGCCTGCAGAGCAGACTCCATTTTGGCTACGAGGGCTAAAGTTACATTTGTAATATGAATTTGTCTTTTTTCACCTTCCAGCCACTGGGTCTTGTTATTCCTTTCTCTGCTAGATTAAAGAACCCTTTAATACCCAATCTTTTCTCTCCATTAAGGCCCTTCAACACTTCAATGAAGTCACCTGCCAATCTTCTTTTGATAAGCAAAACAGGTTGAGCTCGTTCAATAGCTCACTAGAAGGCATTTTTCTCCAGCCCTCAGAACATTTGTTGGCTCTTTGGTCATCAGACTCCTGAACTGCAGCTGGATGTGGCTCTTGTTCTTCTGCACAGCACAGCTCCTGGAGAAGAGGGATCTGCAAATGTACATATGTATGATCCCTTTGTTTAATTGATGAAAACATAAACTAGACACTTAGAGGACTGGAACTGATTTCAGCCGATGAACAGCTTTGCTAGGTTTTTATGCATTTGGACAGTGAAATGTTGAGTGTTTACATTCATATCAAGCACCCCCGTATAGTGGAGGCCCTGAACAGAATGGAGAATGGAAATGAAAATGTTTTCCTTTTTTTTTTAAAAAAATAGAAGGTTATAAGAGAACACTGGGGTTTGAACTGAGGATCATTTAAGCAGCAGTTAAGCACTATACTACTGAACTATACCCCATACTGATAGGAGTATAGAATTGTGATCTCCAGGACTTTGAAGGACAGACCCTGCTTCATCGAGGTCCTTTGCCATTCCCAGACAACAGGTGGTTTTAAAAATGGGATTTGATTAAACTTCTTAAATGTGGCAAACACCACAGCTTGTACACCCACCGATATAGCTTCTCCCACTGACATAGCTGCCACCTCTTGGGAAGTGGATTAACTACACCCCCAGGAAAACTCTCTCCCATCAGCATAGAACAGTGGTTTTCAAACTGTGAGTCAGGACCCCAAAGTGGGTCATAACCCTGTTTAATGGGGTCGCCAGGGCTGGCATAAGACTTGTTGGTGCCTGGGGCTGAAGCCAAAATTCTGAGCCCCACCACCCAGGGCTGAATCCTCAAACTCTGGTTTTGCCCTCCCCCAACTGGGGCAGGGCTCAGGCTTTGTCTCCCCTGCCTCTGCGCAGTGGGAAGGGGCTTGGTCTCTCTTTCCAGGGCCATATAGTAGGGTTTTTTGGGCAGAAGGAGGTTGCAGTGAAAAGAAGTTTGAGAAACCCTGGCATAGAGCCTCTGAATATGTCTAGACTTGGCTCCCTGTGGTACCGTGGGTGATCAGACACTGAAAGTGCAGCCATGGAGACACCACACACCAGCCTTGCCTAGCAGGCAAGAATCAAACCTCCACAGAAAGACGCCTGTTGCTTTCTAACCCATCTCCCTAAGCCCTCAGCCACCACCACTTAACAAAGGGGCTTTTCTACACTATGGTTCTGGTCTCACTGAAGGGTCATTTCCAGTTGTTTGCTCAGTCCAGCATTAGGGAAAATGGTGCCCTGGGCAAAGCTTGTACTTTGGCACTTCCCCATTGCCCCTGAAAATCATTCATGAAACTATTGACTAGTACCAGACCCCGACTGATCCCTGCCGGACCCACTAGGTGCACCCTCTCCCTTGGACAGCCAGACATGGAGAAGGGCTCTTGGAGTTTGGGCTTTCAACCAGCTCTGCACCCACATGACACTGATTGCATCTAGACCACATTTCCCTCCTTTGCTTTTGAGAATGTCCTACGGGACTGTGTCAAAAGCCTTAGTAACACCGAGATAGATCCCATCTATTGTTTACCCACCTCCACTAGGCCTGGAACCCTGCCGAAGAAGGCCAGAGGATTGGTTTGGAATCATTTGTTCTTGACAAATCCATGCTCACTAGTCCTAAGAACCAAATTATCCTGTAGGTGCTGCTGACAAACTGAGTGTTTAAGAATGTATTCCAGTATCTCCCCAGCTGTGGAAGTGAGGCTAGCTAGTCTGTAAGTCCCAGGGGTCTCTTTGTTCCCCTTTTAAAGATAGGTCCTGTCTTGTTCATGGATGGGAGGCTGTTTTTTTTCCAGGGATCTCAGACGAGAACTGGGGCACAACACCTGGTTTGTTAAGGCCACAAAAATGGAGGCAGAAACCTCTTCTGTCCTGCTGGCAAAGAACCCCAGGTACCTAAGAGACAGGGACTCACATCCCTGAATGGGCTTTTGTCAAGGTTCCTCCCCCACTCTGAACTTTAGGGTACAGATGTGGGGACCTGCATGGACACTTCTAAGCTTAATTACTAGCTTAGATCTGGTGACACTGCCACCATCCAGAAATTTCAGTGTCTGGATCACTTTCTGTCCCCCCAAAACCTTCCCCTCCCTGGGCAGCCTTGAGAGGCTTTTTCACCAAGTTCCTGGTGAACACCGATCAAACCCCTTGGATCTTAACACAAGGAGAATTTAACCATCCCCCCTCCCTTCCCCCACCAATTCCTGGTGAGTCCAGATCCAAGCCCCTTGGGTCTTAACACAAGGAAAAAATCAATCAGGTTCTTAAAAAGAAAGGTTTTAATTAAAGAAAGAAAGGTAAAAATTATCTCTGTAAAATCAGGATGGAAAATACTTTACAGGGTAATCAGATTCATAGAGCCCAGAGGAACCCCCTCTAGTCTTAGGTTTAATGTTACAGCAAACAGAGGTAAAATCCTCTCAGCAAAAAGGAACATTTACAAGTTGAGAAAACAAAAATAAGACTAACACACCTTGCCTGGCTATTACTTACAAGTTTGAAACATGAGAGACTGATGCAGAAAGATTTGGAGAGCCTGGATTGATGTCTGGTCCCTCTTAGTCCCAAGAGCGAACAAACCCCAAAACAAAGAGCACAAACAAAAGACTTCCCTCCACTAAGATTTGAAAGTATCTTGTCCCCTTATTGGTCCTCTGGTCAGGTGTCAGCCAGGTTTCCTGAGCTTCTTAACCCTTTACAGGTAAAAGAGACATTAACCCTTAACTATCTGTTTATGACAGCTTTAAAAAAGGCAGTGGTTAAAAAGTTTGGCCCTGACCATTTCTTGTTTCCACAGACTAGACATTTTAGCAAACTTTAGAATTCCTTGGTGCTAAACACCGTAAAACTCCCCTTTCTCCTTCACAGAGGGCTTTAACACCCCTTATCTCACTAAGGCTCAAAACTGCCCAGAGTTCGAGAACTGTTCCTGTTCCCATTGGACAGATGGGGAAGAGCCTGAGGTACAGAGAAGGGAAGTGACCTACCCAAGGGCCTACACAGGAAGACGGTGGCAGAGCCAGAAAGAGAAGCCACTGGTCCTGATTTCTGTTCTAACAAACAGCAAAACCCCCCAGAGGCAGGGATAGAGCCCAGGAATCGAGATGGTGGGGAAATTTCATTGAAACTATTTCAGTCAGAAAATCCCCTTCAGACTAAACCAGTTTGTTTCTCGAAATCAAAACAAGTGGGATGAAAGTTCTTTGCATAAATATTTTGTTGCAAAACAAAAGCATCTCCTGTTTGTCACAGTCTGTTAAATTGTCTCTTCGCACACAAAGAGGAGACACTTAGATCTTGAAAATTAGATAAGATGCTTCAGTCTGAGCTAAGTAGTTGCTGCTCTTCACAATTTCAAAATAAAAATACTAATCAAATAGACTATTTCAGCTATTCTATTATGTCATAATCTGCTCTGAGTAAATGTGATAGGACACCTCATATTATGCACTACTCCTAGTGACACTCTCCAATGGATCCCCATCCTCCACCCACCGTGAGGTAGGTAGGAGCGGATCATTATTATCCCTCTTGAAAGAGGGAGAAGCTAAGGCTGAGAAAGGAGAATTGACTTGTCTTAGGTCACACAGCCAGTCAGTTGCAGAGTTGGGAATAGGACCCAAGAGCCCTGATTTTTAAACTAACCATCAGATCGTGAATTTCAAACACTGAATGACTTAAGTAAAGTGTTCTCAAATGAGCTCCAGACCAACAACACTACACAGTAATTATTCAGCAAGTATTTGAGAACTGCAATGTTAGAGAGAATCATGAACTGCTCAGAGACAATTAATGCAGCAAAGCAGCAAAATTTGTCAAACATATGACTGGTTATGACTTATGTCCTTGGTCTTAAAAGAGAACTGCAAAAACCTGAGTCTCCTCCCTGTCAATAACCCCCTGCTCAGCCAATCAGGGTAGAGACTGAGGACGGGAGGCTGAGGGTTCTCACCAGAGAGCCCAAAGGATGGCCCAGGTCACCAGTGGGGATCACTGCCCCAGCACTATTTCAGCCCCACATTTTTGGGTGGAGCTCCCACAGTGGGAGCTGCTGAGCACTCCCCCGCAACACCCCCCCCCCCCAATATCCTGGTGTTGGGAGGGGAACAGGTGAAAGGACAAAAGAAGCAGGAGACGAAGAGAAAGGAGGGAGGGATGGAGAGAGGGAGGAAAAGGTGAAACAAAATGGACAAACCCTAATGTCCCCAGTGATTCTATGGGACAAAATCCCAGGTGTGGAATAAAATTCTGCCTCCTTAAGCTCGTGTTTTCCATGCCTAGAATTCAACTGTCACCAGATGGATCAGACTGAACAGGTTTCAAACCTCGAGGAGGCTCTTACCTTCTAAACAGGGACGGCTGTTTTCTAGTAAAATCAGGAAAAGGGAAGGAGAAAACTCGAAAGAGGTTCCTCCTGGCGCTCACGTACGTGAACCCGAATACTCTCTCAGTCCTCAAAGAGAGACCTGGAGAAGGAGACTGGCTGAAGCAAAGCCACAGGGGTCTCTGAGGTTTCCCTGGCCTCTCGCCCCTGTCCTGCCTGGCTGATGTCAGCATCTCACTGTGAGGTCACCACCTCCCCACCACCTTTGACCAATAGTCTGAGGTCCTGTAAAAGGCCTTTGTGATGTCACTGCCACACCCCTCCCTTGCTGTGCTAATGTCGTGCCCCTGGCCAGGCACTTTGGAGGTTTGAACTAGTCCCTGTGGATCACCCCGCTCAAGGAACATTCGTTCTAGGAAGCAAGCCGGCTACACAGGAAAACATCAGACGCTGCTCCCAATGCTACACTCAGTTTTTCAGAAGTTAGTTAACTAGACACTTAGAGGATTGGAACTGATTTCAGCTGATGGACAGCTTCGCTAGGTTTTTATGCATTTGGACAGCAAAATGTTGAGTGTTTACATTCATATCAAGCACCCCTGTATAGTGGAGCTCCTGAACAGAATGGAGAATGGAAATGAAAATGTTTTTCTTTTTTTTAAAAAAAGAAAGAAGGTTATAAGAGAACACTGGGGTTTGAACCAAGGATCACTTGAGCTATAAGCAAGCGTTGTATCACTGAGCTATACCCCCCTAACAACACATGTATAAAAGTGTGATCTCCAGGACTTTGAATGACAAACCCTGCTTCTTCGAGGTCCTTTGCCATTCCCAGAGCACAGGTAGTTTTAAAAATGGGGTTTGATTAAACTTCTTAAATGTGGCAAACACCACAGCTTGCACACCCACCGATATAGCTTCTCCCACTGACAGAGCTGCCACCTCTTGCAAAGTGGCTTAACTACACCCACAGGAAAACTCTCTCCACTCAACATAGAGCAGTGGTTCTCAAACTGTGAGTCAGGACCCCAAAGTGAGATGTGACCCTGTTTTAATGGGATCACCAGGGCTGCCATTAGACTTGTTGGGGCCTGGGGCTGAAGCCAAATGTCTGAGCCCCACCACCCAGGGCTGAATCCCTCAAGCTCTGGTTTTGCCCTCCCGCAACTGGGGCAGGGCTCAGGCTTTGTCTCCCCTGCCTCTGCCAAGTGTGGAGGGGCTTGGTTCCTCTTTCCAGGGCCATGGAGTAAGTTTTTTTTTTTGGCAGAAGTGGGTTGCAGTGAAAGGAAGTTTGAGAAACCCTGGCATAGAGCCTCTGAATATGTCTAGACTTGGCTCCCTGTGGCAGATCAGAGACAGAAAGTGCAGCCATGGAGACACCACACACCAACCTTGCCTGACAGGCAAGAATCAAACCTCCACAGAAAAACGCCTGTTGCTTTTTAACCCATCTCTCTAAGCCCTCAGCCACCACCACTTAACAAAGGGGCTTTTCTACACTATGGTTCTGTTCTCACTGAAGGGTCATTTCCAATTGTTTGCTCAGTCCAGCATTAGGGAAAATGGTGCCCTGGGCAAAGCTTGTACTTTGGCTCTTCTCCATTGCCCCTGGACGATCCCCACTCCCCCTTTACCGCTAGCTCCTGCACTCCCAGCCCTTGCACCTCCTTCACCCCTAACTCCTGCCCCTGCTGTGCCCCCTTTGCCCTTAACTCCCTGGGCCACCAGCCATTGCCCCTCTCCTGCAGCCCCTTCACATGGCTCCAGTGCTGGGGGCCCCGCACTTGTTCTCCCTTTCCCTGGGCTTTGGCATCACTAGCCGCTGATTAGTGAGTAGGGTTCAGTGGTCCCCAAAATGTGGGGCATGACTCCTAGGGGGACACAGAGGAACCTTCATGGGGGCACCTCAGGGCCTGAGCCAGCCCCCATGGAGGGAGCAGCACTCAGCCCCACTCTGCCCCAGCTCTTCCCCAACCCCACCCTCAGCCTGGGCCTCTGACTCCCAGCTCGGCCTCGACCCGCTTATTCGTGTCTGCACCCCTCTCCCCAGCAAGCAACAGCCCCACTCCCAGCCCCGGGTCTTGACCATGGCTTCCGAGGGCCACAGCCATGGCTAAGAGGGCACAGTGCGAAATGTTTGGGGAATCACTGGGTTAGGGTGATGTTCTCAATCACTTCTACAAAGTCCAATAAAAGCTATTCCTCACCCACCCACCCCTCCATCAGGACGGACTAGGTATGTTCTGCTGCCCTTCACTCATGCAGGAAGGATAATAACATTTCATTCCACTCAATCCTAAAGTGATTTGTAACCTACCACCAGCCAAAACGGGTCATTTTGGGAAAGCGGCCCCATCATGCTGCATAGCTAGGCAGAGTAGGTGTGTCTGTGCAAACACGGTCTGTTCCTGAAGTCTTTCCCCCAGCTCCTCACTAGATGTGAGGGGGGAGCTCATTCAGCCCCTGCTTCCACTTAGTATTTAAAAATGCCTTATTGTCCCTAGCTCTGCTGGCCTTAGATTTCTCCTTCTGTCCCTTTTCTAACAGCTTGGTTGAGGTGGCCAAGTGGTTAAGGTGATGGCGTGCTAATCCATTGTGCTCTGCACACATGGCTTCAAATCCCATCCTCATTGGATGTGTTTAGTTTTCACCCCTCCTTTGTAGACAACCATCTCCCCCTTTGGTACAATGACAGCTCAAACAATGTTGCTTCTTGCAAACAAAAACCTTCTCAGAAACTCAGAACTCCCTTGCTTTAAATAAAATGTCTACATCCCAGATTTCTTTAAAAAAGAAATTCTCTAGTCCCGTATTTCTTAGTTTTTATCTCAAGAGGTAACATCCTCATCTTCTCCCCCAAACACCCTGGGACCTGCCCAAATTATTAAAATACCCTCAACCCGAGCAAGGCCAGAGCAGTGAACCAGAGCTAGTGTCTAGGTCAAGCTGTTCTGAAGGAGGCAACTCAAACATTTTCTCCCTGCTTCCCTTGGCAAGGTCTGACTGAGAAAACAAAATTCCCCAAACTGAAAAATTTCTGCTGAAAAACTAATACTAGTCTGTTTGGGGACTTTGGTTTGCAAGTATTATTGTTATTATTCTCTTCTGATTTCTGAATCAGTTCAGTTCAGTCTTTGTCCTCCAGGTGTGTTTCCAGCTGCTGAGTTGTGGGGGAGAGAGGCCAAGTCATGATGTCTCTTCCCCTCTTTCATAGTTTCTTCCAACTTGCTAGGAAGCTCCTTTGCTACGATGTGAGTCAAGCAGTGTCCATTGTCTCTGCGCTATCTCGGAGAAGTCTGCATTGTACACAGTTCCTGGGATAGTCCTTGGGAGTGTGGATCCCTTCAATGGGCCAGCAGCGAGTCTGGCTCCTCCCTTGTCACACCTGAAAGGCTGGTGGGGGGCATTTCTCAACCTCATAACATATCTCAGTAACGCACACAGAGCAAAACTTCATAACTTCCCAACCAATGCGAGCACACACAATCCAACACGATGTTAATGTTCAACAGATCAAGACTTTTGAAATGATACCTCACAAGGCAGACTTTGTACAAACCATGTCATCATTATATGAGAGTGGTGAATATGGGGCTTCCAGGTGCTGCTCTGTGCACAGCGTGCCACACCTGGGCTTACATTGCAATGGAGACATACCCTTAGAATCCATCTCTCTTGGGATAAAGATGGCCCACACCTGACTCTCTGCCAATCCCCACTGGGCCCTGAGAAGTGTTGTTCGTGTTTGTATTCTATAAAGCAGAGGAGCAGATGAAGTTTTGCTCCCAAGGTGTGTGTGTGATTCTTTGGACAGGTCTACACTACAAAATTAGGTTGGTGTAATTACATGACTTAGGCTGGCAATGCAGTTCTATCAAGCTAATCCCGGTATAGATAGTGGCTCAGCTGTCAGAACTTTCTGGAGCTATGAAAGGGGAGGGGCCCATGGGGCCAGTGGGGTTGGCAGGGAGTCAGGTGTGGGCAGACAGTGTGTTACTGCCACAGGCAGGCACCATGGCTTAGCTGGCTAAAGCACCTGTCTTGTAAACAGGCGATCCTGGGTTCAAATCCCAGTGGTGCCTTGTTGACTAACTCTTGGGCAACCTGGTATTGGCTACTGTGGGAGGGCAAAACACAGAGCTCTTTGGTCCAGCCCAGTATAGTTGTTTAAATTATACTCACAGGCACTGATAAAAGACTTACTGAAAGTTTGGGAGTTAAGAGCTGATAGGTCAGTGTTCCAGCCAGTCACAGATGATCCTGCTTCCTCTGGGACAGGGGCAGGTCTGGGCTCTCAGGCTGAATGGCTCATTGTGGCTGCCAGAACCTGTGGGCAGCTCATTTAGTTTACACCGAGGGTTGAGTCCTGCTTTGTGCACCATGTGTGAGAATGAAAATCCTAAACCACCCTTTGAAATAACGAATGCAGCAAGGTGTGTTATTGTCCCTGCCCCAAAGCAGACAGACCAATGGAGAAATGCCATTGAGTCCAGGGTAATACTCCCCTGCCATTTTACCTTGTTTGCTTGCTAAACTCCCTCCCAACCTTGAGGGCTCCCAGAGCCCGGTATTGAGCCTGAGCTGAGATGTCTACACTGCAAATTTACCACCCCACAGCCCTAGCCTGGGAGCCTGCACTGGCACGGGACAACGCTGGGTGTTTCATTGCAGTGTGGACATAGCCTGGCATTATGTCTACACTGCCATTAACACACCCAAGTCACTATTCTCAAACCCTGGGTCAGTTGATTCAGGCTTGTGCTGCAGGGTTATAAAATAACAGCGTAGACACTTGGGCTTCAGCCCAGCCTCTGAGACCCCACGAGGGGTGAGGGTCTCCGAGCCTGGGCTCCAGTCTGAGCCCTGATGTCTGCGCTGTAGTTTTTAGCTCCACAACCTGAGCCCCAGGAGCCCAAATCAGACCATCCAGGCCAGCGGGATTTTATCACAGTATAGATGCCCTCTCAGGATATGTCTACACTGCAATATAAGCCCAGGGTTAGCAGAAGTCATGTCAGCAGCCCCAACACATAAACATAAACCACAAGGGAAAGACCCAACCCCCAAATAAGCTGGGCAGTGTCCTTCTCCCTACGGTTTGTAAGTCCAGCAACTAAAAGTCCTTTAACATGAGCCATCCCCGCTCTGCACCCCACTCACAGCTGTTGTCCTTAGTCAGTGCAAGCCCAGAGGAGCCTCTGTAGAGTTCACCTGCCATCCTGGGTGGAAAAGGGGGAAAATAAGAAGGCACTGTACTCACTATGTTGTCTAGGGACTCACTCATCCCTCCCCAGCCCCCCTGTCCTAACGTTGGTCTAACACCTACATTTTAGTATTGGGACCCAGACCCCATCCCACTTGGCTTTGGAACCCCTGTCCCCTGCCTAGCAAGTGCTATTGAATTGAGGGTGAGTCCGTCCATTGGGGTCTGCCAAGCACAGTTCTGCTGCCCTTGGGTCACACAACAAGGATAACAACCCTTTATTTCTCCTGCCCCCAATAACAAGGAGACTCGGAATCTAACACCAGCCACAAGTGATCATTTCGGCAAACAACCCAACCTATTTCCAACATACTGTAAAATCCACATGCAGACTCCTACACGAAACCTTGCAAGAAAATCTTCCTGAGGGGGTGTGAAGCACCTGCTGCTGGAGGGAAGGAGGGAGCCGTGGGTTGGGATTGAAGGGCACCGGGAATAGGAGGGGGCTATGGGTTGGGACAGAGGAGAAGGGTGAAGAGGAGCAGGCTCTGGTTGGGAGTGAGGAGCAGTGAGCATAGGAGGGGCTGAGGGTTGGGTCTGAGGGGCACTGGGAACAGAGGGGACATGGGTTAAGGCTGAAGAGCATCTTCATTTGAGGATCCAGCAGGACAGGGGAAGGCAGCAGGTGATTCTAATTCCTTAGGGATATTCTGTGTGTTTGTATGTGTGTGTGTGTGTGTGTGCAGGGAAGGAACATGCTCTATGCCCAGAGGCCTTTATTCCTCCAGGCTGCAAGGACAGAGGGGCTGTCAGGAAGTTGCCCCTTCAAGCCCACACACAAAAAGGCCCTTCTGAGGAAAGGGAAAATCCTGAAGAGAAAAAGTAACATCAAAGAGGACTACAGAAAGGACAGTTTAAGATCTTGGCAAGTAGTTTATCACCTGACTATGGACTTGAACGCTGGACCTTCAGATTAGAAGTCTGATGCTCAGCCAACTGAGCTAGCTAGGCTCACAAAGGAAAAGTGGAATCTGGTGCAGAGGAGAAACTAGTCAAGAAAACAAGAGCGGGAAACAATACGGGAAACCTGCTGCTCTCTCTGGCCTGGTCAGGGGGCTGTGCCGATCGGGTGTCCGCACTAAGCTCGGCATCAGTATGGTGATCTCTGGGGAGCTGGGGGTCCCCAGGTTGCCTAAGGAGGGGTGAACTGGCCCAGGTCGGAAACAGAGCAGGTCAAAACTCCCGTGCCGATCAGTAGTCGGGTCGCGCCTGTGAGTAGCCCCTGCAGCGTAGCCTAGGCAAGACAGTGAGACACGGTCTCTTTTTATACACCCCCCTCCCCCGCAGAGACTGTATGGGGGGATGGGAGCACCCATTGTGGGGACCCTGAACTGGTGGGAGGGAGGCACCATGTACCAGGGATCCCGAAATGCAGAACAGGGACACCCACACACCAGGCATCTTGCAGCAAGAGCTGCAGTCTTGATTTACAAACTGCAAGTGATGGGGAATTTACCACCTCCCTTGCGGAGCTTGTTCCACTAGATAATTAGCCTCACAGTTAAAAAATGGTCATTTCCAGTTGGGATTTTCTGACATCGACTGCAAGCCAATGGGGTCTTGTGCAAATTTTGTCTGGTGAATTAAAGAACCCTTCAAATCACATATCCCCCCCTCTGGGAATTTGTAAAACGTATTTAAACCAGTGATTAAATCGCCTCTTAACCTCCAGTCAATGAAATCAATTGAGCTTCTTCAGTCTCTCGCTGGAGACATTTCCCTTGTTTTTAAAGGCAAAAATCCTGATCTTTCCAATGGGAGCTGCTGCTTCAGTGTTCAGTTTGGGGAGGGATTTGGCTGCACTCAGAGATCTGCCCGCGGGTTACAATCTGCAATCCGAAGGGTCGAACGCAAACAGCATTTAGATGGGACCGTTACTGCCGCCCCCGTGTGGCCAAAGACTAGAACTGACCAGCAGAGTTTACAGCTGGAGCCTGGGACGCTCCTGAACAAACTGGGCACGAAGCCTCTCGCGTGGGATCCTCGCTGTGCAGCAGGAGGCGGAGGGAAGCTGATTGTCAGGGCTCAGGGCAGCTCCCTGCCATGCTGAGCCGGTGTCTGTGCTAAGCTCGGCATCAATCAGGTGATTCTGGGAAGTTCGGGGTCCCCGGGTTCCCACAGGAGGGTGAAGCAGGTCACCCCTGGAGCAGGTTAAAGCTGCAGGGTGACAGTGGGGTTGCTGCCCCTGTGAACAGCTGCTGTAGCACCGCCTGGGCAGGACAGGGAGAGCCAGTTATACCCCCCCCCAGCCTGTATCGGGGGATGGGAGCACTCACACCCTGGGGACCCACCCACCAGAGATCTACGGGGGGGGGGGGGAGAGTGGCACCCACACACCCAGGATGTTGTATGGGGGGGACAAGGGCATCCACACTCCGGGATCCTCTGCAGAGGGACGGACACCCACACACCCAGGATTCTGTATGGGGGGCAGAGGTACCCGGACACCTGGGCGGGGGATGGGGGCACCGAAACATCCGGGATCTTACCTGGGAGGACAGCGGCGCCTGCAGCTCAACATGAGACGTGGGCGGGGGGAGCAGGAGCATTTCCCAGTTCCAGGCTGTCCCCGTCTGGCCAAGGCACAGAGCTCACAAGCAGAGTTTAAAGCTCGAGCTGCCAGGTCACAAAACAAGCCGGGCTCCGTAGTTGGTACCTGTAATTCCCAGCTCCTGGGGAGGCTGAGGCTGGCGGATTGGTTGAGCTCAGGAGTTCTGGGCTGCAGCGGGCTGTGCCGATCAGGTGTCTGCACTAAGTTCGGCATCAATATGGTGATCCTGGGGGAGCTTGGGGTCCCCAGGTTGCCTAAGGAGGGGTGAACCGGCCCAGGTCAGAAATGGAGCAGGTCAAAACTCCTGTGCCGATCAGTAGTGGGATCACACCTGTGAATAGCCCCTGCAGCATAACCTGGACAAGACAGTGAGACACAGTCTCTTTTTATACAGACACCCCCCGCAGAGCCTGGAAGGGGGGATGGGAGCACCCACACGATGGGGAGTCTGACTTGGGGGGAGGGATGCCCCCCTGCAACACAGATCTTGAAAAGGGGAACAGAGACACCCACAGTTCCCGGATGGGGGCAGGCAGGGGAAACCACACACGGGAGCTAGTTCATGGGGTGGGGGACAGAGACACCCACCAGAGATCCTGGATGGGAGCACCCACATGATGGGGATCTTGAACTGGAAGGAGGGAAGCACCATGTACCAGAGGTTCTGAAGGGAGAACAGGGACACCCACACACCAGGGGTCTTGCAGCAAGAGCTGCGGTCTTCATTTACACAGGGAAGTGATGGGGAATTAACCACGTCCCTTGTTCCACTAGATGATTAGCCTCATTGCCAGGGCCGGCTTCAGGAAGTGTGGGGCCCAATTCGAACAGTTTCGATGGGGCCGGGGCAGGGACGACTGAAACAAAAAAAACCCTTTAAAAAACCCCTTTCATTTCTTCCATGTATTATTTACTTTCCATGACTATATAAATAATAACAAAATTATCTATTACATACATTGCATCATATATTAATTAGCTGATTTGCACTTTCATATCAGGAAAATAATTTGTTTTGATAGTTGTACAACTGATTTTCCTCACTAATGTTTATTTTATTAAAATTTATAAAATATTTCCTTATTAATATAAAATTGCCCCCTGTTCCCCCCCCCCCAGCACCGCCCGGCCCCGTGGAAACAAACCCTCCTTCCCCAGCTCCGCCCCATCGAAACAAGGTTGGGGGGGGGGAAAGAAGAAACGGCACATGGGGTGACCAGATCACAGCAGTAAACTAGGACCTGCCCCCTCCCTGCTCAGCCCCACCATCACACCCCTCTTCACCCCCTAGCCCCCCGCTGGCTTGCTGCGTCCCTCCTAGTCAGTCCCCGCCCACCACTCACCTCCTTTCACCTTCTCCCTCCCCTGCCAGAAACCCCCATGCCCACCCATAGGCGGCAGGTTTGTATAATTTTTGGTGGGGCCCAAAATGGTGGTGCCCCCCCGCTCCCGCCCTGTAAGCTGATATAAAATGAAGCTATAACACGTCAGTGCCACAAAATTACAAGGGTCAATTAAAAGTGGAAAGTCAGAAGCAGCACTTGCCTACTTCAATATACAGTATTATACTTTGTTGCACTTGTTGTGATGAAGTGGGAATGTTAATATTTTCTCTGAATACTGTGTGGGTGCCTCAGTTTCCCCTGCAAGATGCCAACTGAAGGTGTTGGGGACAAAGAGATCAGGTGGCCTCCTTGTCCGGAAGAGACACAGAGGCCAGAGGAGGGAGTGTCAGTTTGGAGCTGGCTGGAGAAATGGGGAGAGACCCAGAACTTGGTTCTGGGCTCCCCACCCCCTAAGATAGACCTGACAGAGGGGTTCTGTTTTCTGTACCAACAAGCTCTGTTTAAACTGTGTTTCCATCATCTCATAGACTCATAGACTTTAAGGTCAGAAGGGACCATTATGATCATCTAGTCTGACCTCCTGCACAATACAGCCCACAGAATCTCACCCACCCACTCCTGTAACTAACCTATGTCTTAGTTATTGAAGTCCTCAAATCGTGGTTTAAAGACCTCAAGGTGCAGAGAATCCTCCAGCAAGTGACCAGTGCCCCACGCTGCAGAGGAAGGCAACAAACCTCCAGGACCTCTGCCAATCTGCCCTGGAAGAAAATTCCTTCCCGACCCCAAATATGGTGATCAGTTAAACCCTGAGCATGTGGGCAAGACTCACCAGCCAGCACCCAAGAAAGAATTCTCTGTAGTAACTCAGATCTCATCCCAGACCATTGGGCAT
The DNA here is from genome assembly GCF_016161935.1 of Mauremys reevesii. Taxonomy (NCBI): domain Eukaryota; kingdom Metazoa; phylum Chordata; order Testudines; family Geoemydidae; genus Mauremys; species Mauremys reevesii. The sequence goes on along the minus strand of NC_052634.1, from coordinate 29,284,570 downwards.
ATTTACCTGCAAACCTTCTGTTTTACTGTCTGGCTGAGAGTCACATCTGACTGCGGAGTTGGGGTGCAGGGACCTCTGGTTGCCCCAGGACCCGCCTGGGCAGACTCGCTGTGGAAAGTGCATGATGTGGAAGGGCAAGCTGAATGCTCTGAGGTCAGACCCAGGAAGGTGTAAGCTTCTTGCCCTGCAGACAGTCTGCTCCGAGAGAGGAGGCTCCCCCAGAGTCCTGACTGGCTTTGTATGGAGTTGTTCCAAAGCATCCCAGCATCCCCTTCCACACCATGCGCTTCCCAGAAGTCCGCACAGGCACTGACACTCCCTCCTCTGGCCTTTGTCTCTTTTCCAGGCATTAGGAGGCCACCCGATCTCTCTGTTCTCCAACACCTTCAGTTGGCACCTTGCAGGAGAGCGGCCCAGGCCATCAGTTACCAGGAGACAGGGTTTCAGCCATTCTCTGTGCAGACAGCTCACACTGTCCCTCTAGGGCTCTGCAACAATCACACCCCTTATCCCACCATCTAGATCCTTGAGAAATGCACAGGGGAAACTGAGGCACCCACACAGTATTCAGAGAAAACATTAAGAACAGCCCCACTTTGTAACACCTGCATACGACTAGTTATACACTTTAAAGGGGTGTAAAATAGTCAAGTATTGTGCTAAACAAAATGATACTCCAAACTGACCACCAAATTTAAGTTGCACGTTTTTCCCCTCAGGTGAGGGCTCTGGGGTTGGCTGGGGATGAGGGGTTCACAGTGCAGGAGGGTGCTCAGGGCTGGGGTGCTGGGGGTGCAGAGACTGAGGTGGGGCAGGGCTGGGGATAAGGAACTTGGGATGCAGACAGGCTGCCCCAGGGCTAGGGCCAGAGAGGACTCCTCCTCCCCGTTACCGGCAGCCGCAAGCTCCAGGGGAGGGACCCATCGTCCCCACCCCCCGCAGCACACTCACTCTGCACCACAGTCACTGCACATGCTCCTAGGGACTCTCTCAGGTCCAGAAAGCCCACTCACCTCCCCTGTGGTGGGTACCGGGTGTCACGGAGTCCCTGGGCGATGCTCTGGAACTGCTCCCCACAAAGCCAGGCAGGACTCTGGGGAGCCTCCTCTCCTTGGAGCAGACTGTCTGCAGGGCAAGAAGCTCACACGGCTTCACCTCCTGGGTCTCTCCTTGGAGCATTCAGCATCCTCTGCCCCTCCCTGCCCTTCCCACAGTGGGGTCCTGGGGAAGCCACAGGGTCCTGCCCCCCCACTCCGCAGTCAGTCGTGACTCTCAGCCAGCCAGTAACACAGAGGTTTATTTGATGACAGGAACAGGGTCTAAAACAGAGCTTGTAGGTACAGTGAACCGTACCCCTCGGTCGGGTCCATTCTGGGGGCAGTGAGCCAGACCCCCCTTGTCTGCACTTCACGCCTGGTCCCCAGCCAGCTCCAGACTCCCAAACCCCCTCCAGCCCCCACTCCTCTCTGCTCAGTTCCTTTCCCGGGCCAGGAGGTCACCTGATCTCTTTGTCTCCAACACCTTCATCTGGCACCTTTGCAGGGGAGGAGCCCAGGCCATCAGTTGCCCGGCGACAGGGTGTCGGACATTCTCTGTGCAGACGGCATCACACTGGCCCTCTCGGGCTCTACAACAATCACACCCTCTTATCCCACCATCTAGAGCCTTGAGAAATGCATTGGGGAAACTGAGGCACCCACACAGTATTCAGAGAAAACATTAAGCACATTCCCACTCCGTAACACCTGCATACGACCAGTTACATACTTTGAAGGGTGTAAAATAATCAAATATTGTGCTAAATAAAATGATACTCCAAACTGACCACCAAATTTAAGTTGCATGTTTTTCCCCTCAGGTGAGGGTTCTGGGGTGGGGCTGGGGATGAGGGGTTCACAGTGCAGGAGCGTGCTTGGTGCTGGGGGTGCAGGCTTTGGGGTGAGGCAGGGCTGAGGATGAGGAACTTGGGGTGCAGACAGGCTGCCCCAGGGCTAGGGCCAGAGAGGACTCCCCACCACCACCACTGGCAGCAGCAAGCTCCAGGGGAGGGACCCCTCCTCTCCCCCCTGCCCCCCACAGCACACTCACTCTGCCCCACAGTCACTGCACATGCTCCTAGGGCCCCTCTCAGGTCCAGAAAGCACTCCCCTCCCTATGATGGGTACTGGGGGTTGCCATCACTGGTGGCCTTCCATGTTGCTGCCCCTCACCATAACTTCACTGTGGATGGGGGAATGGGGCTGCCCCTTGCCCAGCATGGGGCAGAAGTGGGGTAGGCAGGGTGGTGGCTATGGTGGGGGGGGGAGCAGGGTGTCATAAAATTCACCCAAGCCCCAGCTACTCAGGTCTAGGAAGCCTCCCTCTCCCATCCCCCCTGTGGCGGGTGGGTTGGTGGGTGCTGGGGGAGGGGGCATTGCCTTCCCATGTGGCTTCCTGCCTCCCCTGTGCAGCCTGCTGCGCCTCACTGGGGGTAGGGGATGGGGCTTTCCGTCCCCAGCGTGGGGCAGTAGTGGGGGGGGGCTGCAGGGTGGTGGCTGGGGGGGGGACAGGGAGAGCAAGTTGTCCCAAAATACACCCAAGCCCCAGCTGCTCCGGTAGGTCTATGAACCCTCCCCATCTCCCTGTGGTGGGAGGGGCACTGCCTTCACATGTGGCTTCCTGCCTCCCTGACCCCTGCTGCAGCCTGCTGCCCCTCACCACAGCCTCACTGGGGGACGGTGGGAGGGGATGGGGCTGCCCCCCCCTTCCCCAGCGTTGGGCAGGAGTGGGGGCTGGGGCTGGGGTGGGGGCAGGGGGGGAATCATAGGGTCAAACACTCACGGAAGCCCCAGCAGCTGCTAAGGTTAGTGATGTTCGTCTCCTGGCCGGAAGTCCCCTTCGCGTCTCCTCCAGGTAGGGGCAGGGGAGGGGAGGGCTGCCAAGCACGGCACGGCCCCCTCCACTCCCCTCCCACTCCTGAGGTGCTACAGCACCAGCAGCTTGCACTGCTCTTATGCTGTAGCCCTTAGGCGGCGGCAGCAGCAGCAGCAAGGGAGAGAGACGCGCGCGGCGCCCGCGTTACGTTCAGGCAGGGACGCTCCAGGGCGGGGAGGGGGGGGCCGCTCCAGCCCTGGCGGCGCCGGCGGCGGGGGGGGGAAATGCGTCGCGGGGGGGGCGCTCCAAGCAGGGGAGAAACCTAGCTCCAAATATTGGTGGAGCAGAACCCCTGACTGTGCATATTCCTGGGGCTTTAGCCCCAGGAGCCCATATAAGTTGGTGCCCATGGCCTCCACGAGTGCCACACTCTGACCAGCTGAACCAGGCAAGCCACGGGAAGCTTCTCAAGGTCTTCCCCTGGTGTGGGCTTGGATGCGAAAACCACCTGGCCGTTCATCAGCTGTTGCAAGAAGTGTGCAGAGTAGGAGTAGCGATGGGGCTGTAGCTTTCCACAGCATCTCAATTTGGGCAGCTTTCCATTCCCCTTTTCTGTGTAATGTCCCTCCCACGGGTTTCACTTGCGGAGCTGTACGACTCTGGCAGGGTGGCCATTTAGAAATCTTTTCCTTGCTTTTCTTTTTCGCCTGGCCCCAGCGTTAGGACCGTTTGGGTGTTTCAGTGTGTGTGTTTTCCCATTTGGAGGCATTTGGAAGTTTGGAAGGGGAGCTGAAAGAGGAGTATTTTTCACAAGCAAGTTGGCTTTCTGCACAGGTAGGGCCCTTGGCCGTAAAGCTTAGCTCCGTCAGTGCGTCTGCATGGGGTTCCTCCAGTGCCTCAAGAGCCCGTGCTAAACTCTCGGTGTGGGCGTTTGGCTTCCGCCAGTCAGAGTGCCATGCCTGCGTCTTCCCAGGGCCGGCTCCCGTGAGGCACGCATAACTTGGGAGGAAAGGGGTAGAAGAGAAAGCAAGTGAAGCTGACTTCGAGTGGTGGTGCCCCTGGGCGGAGTGGTCCTCCTGCTCCTTCCTGTCGGAGGGGTGGGCTCGAGTGTGGGCTTGGGGGGGTCTGGCTGTGGGCGGTGGGAGGATGGTGTCCAGGGATGTCCCAAAGGTCACCCTGCGCCGGCAGAGTGTGAAGCCTCTCCCCTAGTTTGGGGTGCCGAGTATTAAGCCTTCCTCTGTGGCTTGGGCTGGGGAGCATGATCCGGCGTCGGGTCCATTTGGGTGGAGCTGGCGGCCGGCAAGAATTCGGGCCATCAGGTCAACCCTCTGTGGAAATGGGGGTGAGCCGGCAGGCCTGCGATTTTGGCTTTGCGGGCGGGCAGCTCAAGCCTGGCCTCCTATGAGCCTGGAAGGCAACCGGCCGGGCTCACCCGTCTCCTCCCCGGGCCCAAGTTCCTTTCAGGCAGCAGGTGGAGCGAGGAGCCCAGGGAGGGGAGACCAAGGAGGTGTCTGGAGCCTCCTCCTGCCCGGCGCCTGCGCCCGGCGCCCAGCAGGGCTCTTGTCCGCTCCTGGCCCACCTGGTTTTGGCCTCTGCCACCCCTAGCAGTCAGCCAAGAGAGCAGAAGTCACCCTCTCCCTCCCGCAGTGGCCAGCATGGGGCTTGAACCCATGACCTTGGCGTTATTAGCACCACGCTCTAACCAGCTGAGCTAGCCAGCCTACGGGAAGCCCTTCCTTGCCTGACCCTTTTGGAAGGAGTCACCGGCTGGCGCAGGGAACGATGTGGCCTCCATTATCGAATGGATGGATCAAGATGCCATCTGCCAAGGTAGGGGAATTAGCTCAAGTGGTAGAGCGCTTGCTTTGCATGCGAGAAGCAGCGGGATCAATGCCCGCATTCTCCAGTGGCAAGGCAGCCGCAGGGACCTTCTCTTGCCCTTCTTTTAGAAGCCATGGACAGTCAGCCGGCTCAGCTCCTCCAGTGGCCTCCATCCCTCTCCCGCTTGGCCTCCCAAAGGCCAGCCCTTGCGAGCACAAAGCTCTTCCACCCGGCCCTTCTCCCCCTTGCGCTGACTGGGAGGATGGAGACAGCTGGGGGAAGTTAGCTCAAATGGAAGAGCATGGGAGAAGTAGTCAGACCCATACACACATTCTCCAGCCTGCTCTGCTATGCTCTGCTCTGCTGTGCTGGGCTGGGCTCTAGTGGGGGACCTGCACCTTTCTTTCTGAGCTCTCACTGGAGCACAATCCTTTCCTCCTCCTCCTCCCTGCTAGTCTACGCCAAGCTCATTGGCCAGGAGGAGAGCCACTCAAATACAGAATTACTCACATCCCAGGGGTCCATGAAGGGAATGAGGAGATGGGCGGGGTGGCACGCGATACCAGCTCAGCTGAGACCGTGAGACCTCGCAGCCTCCTGATCTCAGGCAGCATGGCAGCCGTGGAGCAGAGCAGAGCAGAGCACGCAGACAGCTTGGAGACAGCCAAAGCGGGGAAGGGCTGCGTTGGTCTGGAAGAGGGAGTCGGTGGCTGTCTATCCTGGCGGAGGCAGGGTCGTTTTGCTGTATGCTGGGCCGGGGGCCAGGGAGTCTGCTAGAGTTGCTGAGCTGGGCCTGCTTCTGGCTTTGCTTGGGTTAGAGGAAAGTGGTGAAGATAAGAACAGCCCTCCTGGGTGAGACCGATGGTCCATCTAGGCCACTATCCCGTCTTCTGACAGTAACCGATGCCAGGCGCTTCAGAGGCAATGGCCAGAGCAGGCAATCGTCAAGTGATCTATCCCTGCGTTGTCTTCTGAAGCTTGGTCCTTGTTTCAGGGGCTAACTCTCAGCCCAGACACACTCCAGGGAGGGAGCGTTGGTGTTTGTGCCGAGGAGCGTGGCTGGGACTCGGACCCCCTTCCCCAGCTCTGGGTAGCGCCCCCCCTCCCCATTTCAGGCTGTGTTCTGCTTAAGGCCACAGAGCCCTTGCCTTTTTTTGCCTGGTGCCTGAGAGTCAGGCCAGCTGCGGGGAATTAGCTCAAGCGGCAGAGCGCTTGCTTTGCATGCAAGAGGTAGTGGGGGACGCTGCCCGCATTCTCCGAGCCTGTCGACTAAGGGCTCCTGATGAGCGTGGTGGATGGGAGAGCCAGCCATCTGACTTTTGGCCTGGCTGCCCGTAGCGGTCAGGCCGAAAAATCAAAAGCCACCCTCCCCAGGCCCACAGCCACCCAGGGGCTCCTCTGCACCATCTTGCCTCCACGAGTGCCACACTCTGACCAGCTGAACCAGGCAAGCCACGGGAAGCTTCTCAAGGTCTTCCCCTGGTGTGGGCTTGGATGCGAAAACCACCTGGCCGTTCATCAGCTGTTGCAAGAAGTGTGCAGAGTAGGAGTAGCGATGGGGCTGTAGCTTTCCACAGCATCTCAATTTGGGCAGCTTTCCATTCCCCTTTTCTGTGTAATGTCCCTCCCACGGGTTTCACTTGCGGAGCTGTACGACTCTGGCAGGGTGGCCATTTAGAAATCTTTTCCTTGCTTTTCTTTTCCCCTGGCCCCAGCGTTAGTACCGTTTGGGTGTTTCAGTGTGTGTGTTTTCCCATTTGGAGGCATTTGGAAGTTTGGAAGGGGAGCCGAAAGAGGCGTCTTTTTCACAAGCAAGTTGGCTTTCTGCACAGGTAGGGCCCTTGGCCGTAAAGCTTAGCTCCATCAGTGCGTCTGCATGGGGTTCCTCCAGTGCCTCAAGAGCCCGTGCTAAACTCTCGGTGTGGGCGTTTGGCTTGCGTCAGTCAGAGTGCCGTGCCTGCGTCTTCCCAGGGCCGGCTCCCGTGAGGCACGCATAACTTGGGAGGAAAGGGGTAGAAGAGGAAGCAAGTGAAGCTGACTTTGAGTGGTGGTGCCCCTGGGTGGAGTGGTCCTCCTGCTCCTTCCTGTCGGAGGGGTGGGCTCGAGTGTGGGCTTGGGGGGTCTGGCTGTGGGCGGTGGGAGGATGGTGTCCAGGGAAGTCCCAAAGGTCACCCTGCGCCGGCGGAGTGTGAAGCCTCTCCCCTAGTTTGGGGTGCCGAGTATTAAGCCTTCCTCTGTGGCTTGGGCTGGGGAGCATGATCCGGCGTCGGGTCCATTTGGGTGGAGCTGGCGGCCGGCAACAATTCGGGCCATCAGGTCAACCCTCTGTGGAAATGGGGGTGAGCCGGCAGGCCTGCGATTTTGGCTTCGCGGGCGGGCAGCTCAAGCCTGGCCTCCTATGAGCCTGGAAGGCAGCTGGCCGGGCTCACCCGTCTCCTCCCCGGGCCCAAGTTCCTTTCAGGCAGCAGGTGGAGCGAGGAGCCCAGGGAGGAGAGCCCAAGGAGGTGTCCGGAGCCTCCTCCTGCCCGGCGCCTGCGCCCGCGCCCAGCAGGGCTCTTGCCCGCTCCCGGCCCACCTGTTTTTGGCCTCTGCCACCCCTAGCAGGAAGCCAAAAGACCAGAAGCCACCCTCTCCCTCCTGCACCCCAAGGGGCCAGCATGGGGCTTGAACCCATGACCTTGGCGTTATTAGCACCACGCTCTAACCAGCTGAGCTAGCCGGCCAACGGGGTGCCTGGTTTTGCCTGACCCTTTTGGAAGGAGTCACCGGCTGGCGCGGGGAACGATGTGGCCTCCGTTATTGAATGGATGGATCAAGACCCCATTTGCCAAGGTAGGGGAATTAGCTCAAGTGGTAGAGCGCTTGCTTCGCATGCGAGAGGCAGCGGGATCAATGCCCGCATTCTCCAGCGGCAAGGTAGCCGCAGGATCTTCTCTTGCCCTTCTTTTAGAAGCCATGCACGGTCAGCCGGCTCAGCTCCTCCAGTGGCCTCCATCCCTCTCCCCGCTTGGCCTCCCAAAAGGCCAGCCCTTGCGGAGCACAAAGCTCTTCCTCCCCGGCCCTTCTCTCCCTTGCGCTGACTGGGAGGCTGGAGACAGCTGGGGGAAGTTAGCTCAAATGGAAGAGCATGGGAGAAGTAGTCAGACCCATACACACATTCTCCAGCCTGCTGGGCTCTGCTGTGCTGGGCTCTAGTGGGGGACCTGCAACTTTCTTTCTGAGCTCTCACTGGAGCACAATCCCTTTCCTCCTCCCTCCCTGCTAGTCTACGCCAAGCTCATTGGCCAGGAGGGAGAGCCACTCAAATACAGAATTACTCACATCCCAGGGGTCCATGAAGGGAATGAGGAGATGGGCGGGGTGGCACGCGATACCAGCTCAGCTGAGACCGTGAGACCTCGCAGCCTCCTGATCTCAGGCAGCATGGCAGCCGTGGAGCAGAGCAGAGCACGCAGACAGCTTGGAGACAGCCAAAGCGGGGAAGGGCTGCGTTGGTCTGGAAGAGGGAGTCGGTGGCTGTCTATCCTGGCGGAGGCAGGGTCGTTTTGCTGTATGCTGGGCCAGGGGCCAGGGAGTCTGCTAGAGTTGCTGAGCTGGGCCTGCTTCTGGCTTTGCTTGGGTTAGAGGAAAGTGGTGAAGATAAGAACGGCCCTCCTGGGTGAGACCGATGGTCCATCTAGGCCACTATCCCGTCTTCTGACAGTAACCGATGCCAGGCGCTTCAGAGGCAATGGCCAGAGCAGGCAATCGTCAAGTGATCTATCCCTGCGTTGTCTTCTGAAGTTTGGTGCTTGTTTCTGGGGCTAACTCTCAGCCCAGACACAGTCCAGGGATGGAGCGTTGGTGTTTGTGCCGAGGAGCGTGGCTGGGACTCGGACCCCCTTCCCCAGCTCTGGGTAGCGCCTCGCCCCCACCCCCCCATTTCAGGCTGTGTTCTGCTTAAGGCCACAGAGCCCTTGCCTTTTTTTGCCCGGTGCCTGAGAGTCAGGCCAGCTGTGGGGAATTAGCTCAAGCGGCAGTGCGCTCGCTTTGCATGCGAGAGGTAGTGGGGGGCGATGCCCGCATTCTCCAAGCCTGTCGACTAAGGGCTCCTGATGAGCGTGGTGGACGGGAGAGCCGGCCATCTGACTTTTGGCCTTGCTGCCCGTAGCGGTCAGGCCGAAAAAATCAAAAGCCATCCTCCCCAGGCCCACAGCCACCCAGGGGCTCCTCTGCACCATCTTGCCTGAGCGGGTGGAAGTGGAGCCTGGACCTGAGCTGATGCGCTGAGGGTTATTTGCACTGTGCACTTCACATGGAGGTGAAAACACGGGACACAGATCTTTGAGCACAACCCTTGTCCTGAGGAATGGAGGGGGCTGCACAAAGAGAGACCGGCTCTCCCTGGCGGGGCAGCAGCGGCTCTTCACAGGGTCAGTGCCACTGGCAATTCGTACCAGAGTTTTGCCGGCCTCCTTTCCTGGCCTGGCTCCCCTCCCTTTAGGGAGACAGGCGGCCCCAAACTTCCCAGAAACCATCATAGCGAGGCCAACCTGAGCCTAGACACCTGCTCAGCACCCCGGGGTGCAGCCCTGAACTCCGGCAATCAGCTACGCTCAGCTGCCCACCCAACAAGCGTCACACGCAGGAGCCTTCATGCCCCGTGTGTTCAGGTCCCTCCCAGCGCCAGCTTTAAACTCCGCTGCTCAGTTCTAAGCTTTGGCCACACGGGGGCAGCCTGGAGCTCAGCCAACGCCTCCCGTTGCTGGTTGCATTTCCCGCTCCTCATGGCAGGTTCACACCGCGCAGGCAGATCTCTGAACCGGAGCCGAACCGTTCCCCAAATCCAGCGCTTTAGCAGCAGCTTTGCTAGGAAAGCGCTGACGTCACCAAGTAAAGTAAGAGCCAGAGCGCTGTGTCCAGGATCTTCTATCGGGCCCCTCACCGTGGTGTCTGTCAGGCGCAAGGAGAAACCAGGGAAATGTTTTCATGGCGTTTAAGGGCAGAAGGGGCCATTAGCTCAGCTAGTCTGACCCCCGAATAACACAGAATTACACCATGACACACACTGATCCCACAGACCTTAGATAGATCAAAGCGTCTCAGCCCTCAGGAAGGAGGCTAAACTGGGTACCAGAGGCAGCGAACAAGGGGCCCCCAAGGCAATGGCAGGGAACTGATGAGGTGAAATATGCCCAGATGATCCCAGCAGGCGACCCACCCCCATGCTGCAGAGGTGGGAGTCCCTGTTCCTCCTGCCCTTAAGAATCTCTGGTGGTAAGTGGGTACCCCCAGTTCCCCAGATAAGAATCCTCCATGGGATTTCCCTGGATTCACCTCCAGATAAGAACATTGTGTGGAGGGAGTGGGAGGAAGGTTGTCTGGCAGATATGTGAAGGGGGACTGTGTCTCCCTGTCTGGCCCAGGCTCCTGGGAGGAAGTGATCTCAGTGTGTCTGGCTGTCTCCATTCCTCCCACCCAGAAGAATCCCTGGTGTGTGGGTGCACCCTAGACCATTAAGGATCTCTGGTGGGTGGGTGTCTTTCTCCCCCTAGTCAGGATCTCTGGGGCATGGATGTATAAAAAGAGACTTTGACTCACCCAGGCTGGGCTGCCATCATGGAACAGACCAGGTCCTTCTGTGGAGGGTTTGCGTTCCTCCAAGGACGTGATCTCAGTGTGTGTGTGTGTCCCTGTCCCTTCAGCCCTTAACAATCCCTGGTGCGTGGGTGCGCTGGGCCCCATTATAATCCCCTCTGTCTTACCCCCCATGAGGGATCCGGTGGATGTGGGGGTTCTCCACACTACCGAGGGTGTCTGGTGCCCCTGTCCCTCCTGGTTAATAGTGGAGTGTGTGGGTGTCCCCCAGCTCGTTAAGGATCCGTGTTGTGCGGATTCCCCCGTTCTTCTCATTAAGAATGGTGGAATGGAGCATATGGGTGTGTCCCCCACCCCATGAACTAGCTCCTGTGTGTGGTTCCCCTGCCCCCATCCAGGCTCTGTGGTGTGTGGGTGTCGCTGTTCCTCTTTTCAAGATCCATGTTGCTTGGATGCATCCCTCCCCCCAAGTCAGAATCCCCAGCGTGTAGGTGCTCCCATCCCCCCAGCCAGGCTCTGCGGGTGGGGGGGGTGTGTCTAAAAGGAGACCACGTCTCACTGTCTTGCCCAGGCTATGCTGCAGGAACTATTCACAGGCATGATCCCATTACTGATCAGCACAGGAGTTTTGACCTGCTCTGTTTCCAACCTGGGCCGGTTCACCCCTCCTTAGGCAACCTGGGGACCCCAAGCTTCCCCAGGATCACCATATTGATGCTGAACTTAGTGCAGACACCTGATCGGCACAGCCCCCTGCAGCCCAGAACTCCTGAGCTCAAGCAATCCGCTGGCCTCAGCCTCCCCAGGAGCTGGGATCACAGGCACCAGCCACAGAGCCCGGCTTGCTTTGCAGTTTGGCAACTGGAGCTTTAAACTCTGCTTGTGAGCTCTGTGCCTTGGCCAGACGGGGACAGCCTGGAACTGGGAAATGCTCCTGCTCCCCCCACCCCCGTCTCATGTTGAGCTGCAGGCACCGCTGTCCTGCCAGGTAAGATCCTGGCGGGTTCGGTGCCCCTTTCCCGCCCAGGTGTCCGGGTATCTCTGCCCCCCATACAGAATCCTGGATGTGTGGGTGTCTGTCCCTCTGCAGAGGATCCCGGAGTGTGGATGCCCTTGTCTCCCCCTACAACATCCTGGGTGTGTGGGTGCGACTCTCCCCCCCGTAGATCTCTGGTGGGTGGGTCCCCAGGGTGTGAGTGCTCCCATCCCCCGATACAGGCTGGGGGGGGTATAACTGGCTCTCCCTGTCCTGCCCAGGCGGTGCTACAGCAGCTGTTCACAGGGGCAGCAACCCCACTGTCACCCTGCAGCTTTAACCTGCTCCAGGGGTGACCTGCTTCACCCTCCTGTGGGAGCCCGGGGACCCCGAACTGCCCAGAATCACCTGATTGATGCCGAGCTTAGCACAGACACCGGCTCAGCCTGGCAGGGTGCAGCCCTGAGCCCTGACAATCAGCTTCCTCCGCCTCCTGCTGCACAGCGAGGGTCCCACGCGAGAGGCTTCGTGCCCAGTTTGTTCAGGAGCATCCCAGGCTCCAGCTGTAAACTCTGCTGGTCAGTTCTGATCTTTGGCCACACGGGGGCGGCACTAACGGTCCCATCTAAACGCTGTTTGCGTTCGGCCCTTCGGATCGCAGATTGTAACCCGCGGGCAGATCTCTGAGTGCAGCCAAATCCCTCCCCAAAGTGAACATTGAAGCAGCAGCTCCCATTGGAAAGATCAGGATTTTTGCCTTTAAAAACAAGGGAAATGTCTGCAGCGAGAGACTGAAGAAGCTCAATTGATTTCATTGACTCCATGAATGTTCCTCTGTGTCCCCCTAGGACTCATGCCCCACTTTTTGGGGACCACTGAACCCTACTCGCTAAGCAGGGGCTAGTGATGCCAAAGCCCAGGGAAAGGGAGAACAAGTGTGGGGCCCCCAGCGCTGGAGCCATGTGAAGGGGCTGCAGGAGAGGGGCAATGGCTGGTGGCCCAGGGAGTTAAGGGCAAAGGGGGCACAGGAGGGGCAGGAGTTAGGGGTGAAGGAGGCGTAAGGGTTGGGAGTGCAGGAGCTAGCGGTAAAGGGGGAGTGGGGATCGTCCAGGGGCAATGGGGAAGTGCCAAAGTACAACTTTGCCCAGGGCACCATTTCCCCTAATGCTGGTCTGAGCAAACAATTGGAAATGACCCTTCAGTGAGACCAGAACCATCGTGTAGAAAAGCCCCTTTGTTAAGTGGTGGTGGCTGAGGGCTTAGGGAGATGGGTTAGAAAGCAACAGGCATTTGTCTGTGGAGGTTTGATTCTTGCCTGCTAGGCCAGGCTGGGGTGTGGTGTCTCCATGGCTGTACTTCCAGTGTCTGATCTGCCACAGGGAGCCAAGTCTAGACATACTCAGAGGCTCTATGCCAGGGTTTCTCAAACTTCCTTTCACTACAACCCCTTTCTACCAAAAAAAACAACTTACTACATGACCCTAGAAAGATGCACCAAGCACCTCTACACTGAGCACAGGCAGAGGAGACAAAGCCTGAGCCCTGCCCCAGTTAGGGGTGGGCAAAACCAGAGCTTGAGGGATTCAGCCCTGGGTGGTGGGGCTCAGACTTTTGGTTTCAGCCCCAGGCACCAAAAAGTCTAATGCCAGCCCTGGTGACCCCATTAAAACAGGGTTATGACCCACTTTGGGGTCCTGACCCACAGCTTGAGAACCACTGCTCTATGCTGAGGGGAGAGAGTTTTCCTGTGGGTGCAGTTAATCCACTTCCCAAGAGGTGGCAGCGATGTCAGTGGGAGAAGCTATATCGGTGGGTGTGCAAGCTGTGGTGTTTACCACATTTAAGAAGTTTAATCAAACCCCATTTTTAAAACCACCTGTGGTCTGGGAATGGCAAAGGACCTCGATGAAGCAGGGTCTGTCCTTCAAAGTGCTGGACATCACAGTTCCATAGTCCTGTTGTCATGGGGATATTGCTCAGTGTTAAAGTGCTTGACTGCAGTTTAAGTAGTCCTCAGTTCAAACCCGCGTGTTCTCTTATAACCCTCTTTCTTTTTTTTAAAAAAAGGAAAACATTTTCATTTCCATTTTCCATTCTGTTCAGGGGCTCCTCTCTACAGGAGTGCTTGATATCAATGTAAACACTCAACATTTCACTGTCCAAATGCATAAAAACCTAGCAAAGCTGTCCATCAGCTGAAATCAGTTCCAATCCTCTAAGTGTCAAATTATGTTTTCATCAGTTAAACAAAGGTATCATATGAATGTACATTTGCAGATCCCTCTTCTCCAGGAGCTATGTTGTGCAGAAGAACAAGAACCACATCCAGCTGCAGTTCAGGAGTCTGATGACCAAAGAGCCACGAAGTGTTCTGAGGGCTGGAGAAAAATGCCTTCCTGGTGTTGGGAGGGGAACAGGAGAAAGGACAAAAGAAGCAAGAGACAAAGAGAAAGGAGGGAGGGATGGATGGAGGAAAAGGTGAAACCAAAAGGACAAACCCTAATGACCCCAGTGATTCTAAGGGACAAAATCCCAGGTGCGCAATAAAATTCTGCCTCCGTAAGCTCGTGTTTTCCATGCCTAGAATTCAATGATCACCAGATGGATCAGACTGAACAGGTTTCAAACCTCGAGGAGGCTCTTACCTTCTAAACAGGGACTTCTGTTTACTAGTAAAATCACTAAAAGGGAAGGAGAAAACTCGAAAGAGGTTCCTCCTGGCGCTCACGTGCCTGAACCCGAATACTCTCTCAGTCCTCAAAGAGAGACCTGGAGAAGGAGACTTGCTGAAGCAAAGCCACAGGGGTCTCTGAGGTTTCCCTGGCCCCTCGCCCCTGTCCTGCCTGGCTGATGTCAGCATCTCTCTGTGAGGTCACCACCTCCCCACCTCCTTTGACCAATAGTCTGAGGTCCTGCAAAAGACCTTTGTGATGTCACTGCCACACCCCTCCCTTGCTGTGCTAATGTCCTGCCCCTGGCCAGGCACTTGGGAGGTTTGAGCTACTCCCTGTGGATCACCCACTCAAGGAGCGTTCGTTCTAGGAAGCAAGCCGGCTAGACAGGAAAACATCAGACGCTGCTCCCAATGCTACACTCCGTTTTTCAGAAATTAGTCGACTTTATGGCCAGAAGAGACAACTAGAGCATCTTATTTGACCCCCTGCATATCACAGGCCTCCTGTATGACACAATAGCTACTTTTGGGGCAAACACATTCCAGAAAGGCATCTAGTCTTCATTAAATGATATCAAGAGATGGAGAATCCACCACTTTCCCTAGAAGACATTTTTCTCCAGCCCTCAGAACATTTGGTTGCTCTTTGCTATTGAACGAGCTCAACCTGTTTAGATTATCAAAAGAAGATTGAAAGGTGATTTCATTGAAGTGTTGAAGGTCCTTAATGGAGAGAAAAGATTGGGTATGAAAGGGCTCTTTAATCGAGCAGAGAAAGGCATAACAAGACCCAATGGCTGGAAGGTGAAAAGAGACAAATTCATATATTACATCTAAGGCACAAATATTCAACAGCGAGGATGATTCACGACAGAAACAAGCTCCCAAGGAAAGTGGTGGATTCTAATTCTAATTCCTTATGAATATTCTGTGTGTTTGTGTCTGCAGGGGAGGAACATGCCATATGCCCAGAGGACTTTATTCCTCCAGTCTGCAAGGACAGAGGGGATGTCAAGGAGTTGCTCCTTCAATCCCCCCCACAGAAAGGCCCTTCTTAGGAAAGGCAAAATCCTGGAGAGAAAGAGTAACACTGAACAAGACTCCAGAAAGACAGATTTTTATACTCACAGTGAGAAGTTTTTCACCTGACCAGGGACTTGAACCCTCAGATTAAAAGTCTGATGCTCTGCCAACTGAGCTAGCCAGGCTCACATATGA
Source organism: Mauremys reevesii (assembly GCF_016161935.1). Lineage (NCBI taxonomy): Eukaryota > Metazoa > Chordata > Testudines > Geoemydidae > Mauremys > Mauremys reevesii. Next base: position 29,269,451 of record NC_052634.1, on the reverse strand, counting down.
AAAGTACAAGTTGGTGCACAGGTGAAGCTAGTCAAGAAAAAGCGAGACACCCACAATAGGGGAAACCTGCTGCTCTCTCTCTCTTCCCAGCCCTGGCCTGGCCTGGTATTAGTGCTGGTTAAAAAGATGGGAAAATATCGGCATCTACCAGCCATTCATAGCTGTACAAGACTCAGGCACAATACAGAGGTGCCCATCTGCAAGTGCCAAATGGTTGGATTGGCTAACGCAGCCTGTAGACGTCCAGGGCACTCTGGGATACACAGCCAAGTGTCCATCACCATCGTTATTTCAAAGGGATAATGATAATGGTAGCAAGGTTCACAACTGACTCAGCAGTTGCATACAAAGGTGCACGTTTGGCAGTTACGTTGGCTCTGGTTGGCCACCCCGGTCTAGATGTAGAAGTTACAACATTTAAACTTGAAAGAGGGGCCAATTTCCCACCTTTACATCCAAACACGATGAAGGTAGCAGATAGAGCCAGAGCAGGTTGTCTATGGGACCAAGTATATGCAGAGTATCCTCAACAGAGGTTTGTTCAACCTGTTCTTAAAAACCTCTGAGGACAGAGACACCACAGACGCCTTTGGGAGCCTATTCCAGAGCCTAACTGCACTCAGAGTCTGACATTGGTGAAGTAGGAGGCTGAGAAAACAACACTGGCTGTCAGAAAAAAACAGCCCTCCCTGGTGCTTTAAGCAGTAGGTTCTGGTGTTTTAACAGCCATGGCCTGGGTTCAATTCCCCTAACAACCAGAAGGTTTTTCAATGAAAATCTCCATTCATTTCGCATTTGAAATGGAAAGGAAAAGAGGGCTTCTTGTCCTTATTAACAAGGCAAAGAATGACTTTTTTCTCAGTAAATATTTTTAAAAGGCACTGACTCGACCTGAAGATCTCATTTCATTTGTATTTACAATGGAATGATTCTCTCTAAGATAGACAGAAATTCTTCAGCTAGACTCAGATTCCACGGGAATACGAGAAGCGATAGTGTATAACACCTGCCTTTTTCCGGACAACAGTGATGTCCAAGTTTTCCATGGACATTTCCCTTCCAGCCCCTCAGGCCCCATCCAACAATACAAGAAACTGAAATGCACAGAAAGTTTCTCACCATAGGATTCACTGACCAGGTCGGGGGAAAAGTTTTGCCATTTGAAGATGTTTGAATTCCCTCCAACTTCTCTCATACAAATGCTAAATAGTTGGTGGTGTAATGTTACAGGAGAGGTTGAAATTAGGCTATTTCGTCAGATAGAAGACAGTGATTGTGTCAGGAGTGGGATGTGAATGGAGCCTAGAGCAACAAATGACAGTGTTAGGGGGCTTATTCCATCACCCTCTTACTTCCCTGGTCCTTCTCGCATGACCAGAGAGCAACAATACCCAAAGTCCAAAGGCGCAAACAATTCGATGTTTATTGGGGTGAACGTCCAGCAAGCATGATTCCAGTCTCCTTCCTTAGTGTTCCCTTCTCAGCTCTGACATCAAAGAGCCTTGTCTGTGTCCCTGTTTCTGTTCCCATCCCAGTTCCCATTTCCCCCTGTAGCAAAACATGATCCCAATTCCCCCATCCCCAGTCCCTGTTCCCATTTCCCACCTCCCCCCTGCCTTCCTGATTGACTGCAGACTATATAGTAAAACCTGAGTTCTGCTTAGCTGTTCCTTAACCAATCATTTTACTGAAATGTAACTAACCAATCCTAATATACTGTAACGTGATTATCTAACCAATTATATTCCACCACCTTCATTGGTTTACACCCAACAAAATTAATTATACAGCAGACAGAAACAATCACAGAACCAGACAGAGACCATGCAAATAAACATACAAAACAATACAGAAGGGAGGATTTCACAACTACATCTATACAGACATAAGGGTTTTCCAGCTGTGTCTATTGATAAGTGAGTTCTTGCCAGACAGGATGCTACCAAACTAAGTTTCCCTTTCTCTGGAGGTGATGGAATACCAGGGCAGGATTGTATTCCTAACAGCCCAATCGCACCTTATTTCAATGTGACTAGTTGGGAATGTGAGGTTGTGACCATACACTTCCCACCTTATGGCTGCCTTTGCTGCTTAGCCGAAGAACCAGGCCTCAGACTGTCACAGTAAGAGAAGGCCATTACACAGACAGACAGTGATTTTTTAATTCTTTCTTTTATACCTTTATAACTAGCTAAGTGATAAAAATACACCTAAATTCTTAAAGTACAGGCCTTTGCAGACAGGCCTGAATCTCTGTATCCTAACAGTCCTCGAGGTCAGGCAGCCTCTGGGTAAGGGGGTGGGGACTCAGATCCTTCCCCTGGCCAATTCCACCAGGGTCCTGTATAAACCAGGGAAGTTTGCCACAATAGCCAGACCAGATGCCCCCTTTACACTTGTGCTCTGTCCTCATTGCTTCTCTCTCTCCCTTCCCCCCATCTCTGCTGCTCCCCCTCTGAGCTTTCTCAGCACCTGGCCCCACAGCACTTCCTGGCAGCCAGAGACTGCGCTTTCTGCACCTGTGGATGTGGCCTCTCTCCTGATTGCTAAGGAAAGGAACCTTTCCAGGAAATGGCCACAGCTTCTGGGAATCCCTGTGTGGCTGTGAACAGAATTTGGGCCCTGGCACACAAGGCAACTTAAAAGCTGAGCACCCAGACAGGGGCTTGAACCCTGGACCCTCAGATTAAGAGCCTGATGCTCTACCAACTGAGCTACCTGGGCTTGTTAAGAAACATCTTCACCATTCACCACAAGAGTGAGCAGGCAGGCAAAGTGGGGGCAAAAAAAGTCCCCGGAACCCCTCCTCTTTTTCTGCACAGCCACTGCCTGTCAGCAGGATTCCTCCTCCTCCTCAGGGAGACTAAATCTCCCAACCTAGACAGCCGGTCCATCCGCTGCACATCAATCCCCCATGCCTGAGCCTCCCTGCCAAAGCCCTGCACCTGGCCCCATACAATTAAGTCTCACGTCTCGCTGGGAACTCGACTTCTTGTGCCCAGAGTGTCTCGGCCCCCTCAGCAGATGACCTGAGAAACACAGTGTCTGGCTTTTCCAAAGAAGAGCTTAGACCCCTTCATCATGTGGCCTAAAGGATAAGGCATCTCACTGTGGATCAGATTATTCAGGATTTGAGTCCCCTCATGGTTGTGCTCACTTTGTGCTGCAAGTCCTGCTCCCTTCAGGGCTGGAACCTCTTCTTGGCCGCTCAGGCCAATGTTCTGGCTTCAGCTAGAGCTCCGGGAAGGAGTTGGGGGGGGGTGGGCGTCACAAAGGCTGGGACATGAGCCCCAGGTGCTTCCAGTCTCACCTTTGCCCTTCCTGACTTGCCAAAGAAAATGGGCGGCTCCACTGCCAAAGTGAGCACCTTCAGAGGCCCAGCCCTGCTTTCCTACCTTCTTCTGATGTTGGCCACAGAGCATCAGCAGCTGCCCTGCAGGGGTTTGGCATGGTAGGGAGTCTCTGTGGCTGTCTGCTGGCCACACATAGGCATGGTCCTCCCCTCCTCTTGCCCTGCCCTCAGTTGCTTTTAAGCCTTCCCTTGGAGCTGTCAGCACCAGCTGCCTCTGCTTGAGGTGCCTAGAGGAGGAGAGGTGCTGGGCTCCCACCTGCCCAGCCCTGCTTCCTTCAAGCACAGTGGCATGTACCAGACTTATGGGCACCAGGTAAAGCCATGAGAATCCCAACCCTAAGACACCAGTACCCAGCTCTAGAGCCCTGACCCACCACAGCCAGAAGGGAAAGACTTGTTCTCCTACAACTGGAGACAGGAAAGTTGAGCACTGCAAGCTCCAGGGCTTCACCACAAGCCAACACAAGGTCCCACTGAGATTTGAACTCAGATTGCAGGATTCAGAGTCCTGAGTGCTGCCCGTTACACCATGGGACCAGCTCCTGCTGCTTTTTCTGCACATTGGTGACCCTCACGGGACTGGCTCATGTAAGGGACTGTTGGCCCCTTACTAAACCTTAGTGGGGTTTTTGGTTGGCTAGTTCCCAGTCCCAATAGAAGGGGGAAGGGCCAATGGGAAATCAGGCCCCTGAGACTGACAGTCCCCTGGGCAATGGGGAGAGGCCTAAGCTCCAAGTTAGCCGCACTGACAGGCCAGGCAGTCACCAGGCCAGGGGGGTCCCATCCTCCGTGGGAGCTGGAACTGCCTGGGCCAGAGTGGGGCAGAGCTAAGGAGAGAGCAGGAGCCGGAGAAGAGCTGGGGAGCAGAGCTGCGCAGGTGTAGTGCCAGAAACTGCTCCCTGAAGGACTTTGCTACCTGCAGCAGTTACTGAGACCTGAGGTTGTTCTTATTTGCTGACTTGTCCTAATTGGCTAAAACTTGACAGTGGTTTCTCTAGCAAAGGCCAGTCCCTGCCCCCTTGGTCCAGACATCCTCATTCACATCAGGCTGGGGTGACCAGATGTCAAAGATGAAATATTAGGACGCGGGTGGCGGAGCAAAAAAAAAAGCCAGAGGCTCCCCCCCCACCGCCAGGTGGCAGTGGCACAGCCCCATCTCCACCCAACTCTCGGCTCCGACCCCCGATACACCCCCAGCTCCCCCATCCCCTCGCTCCTGGGCCCAGCCTGGGCTCTGAGCTCTGCAGCCGAGCCATACTCCAGGTCCCTCCTGCAGCTCCTGGGCAAGGGGCGAACCAGGCAGCCGGGCCCAGGCCCTCCTGGCAGGAGCGTGTCTGCCCCACATGTGTCTCCGCCCCGCACCCACATGGGTCCTGTCCGCTCCGCACTGCCCCCAGCCCCACTGCGCTGCCCCGCAGGCTCCAGGGCTGGAGCAGCCTCCGTGCTGCGCTCCCAGCCATGGCCATGGCCCGTGTGCAAACCTGGGAGGGAGGAGGATGCCGCGTGCTTGGGGAAGAGGCAGGGCCAGGGCGAGGATTTGGGGAGGGATCCAATGGGGCAGTGAGGGGGTGGGGCTGGGGGCAGGGCCAGGGTGGGGATTTGGGGAGGGATCCAATGGGGGAAGGAGGGGGCGGAGTCAGGGGGGCGAGTTTCCCTTCGGGCTCTGCCTGTGTGCTGGAGCAGAGGGCAAAATTTTTTGTTTGTCCAGTGTCCTGACCAAACATCGGTCGGGACGCGGGACAAACAGGCAAATATCGGGACAGTCCTGATAAAATCAGGACGTCTGGTCACCCTACATCAGGCTTCAAGTTGAGAATCATTTCCCCTTCCCCCTCTGTGGGAGGGGAGACTTTTAAATGTGCTCTCTGTGCGACTGCACATGGCTAAGCAAAGAGAACAAACCCAAATCCCCCCTGTGCTTTGGGAGCCAGGTTTGCGGTGGGAATTTTGTAGTTCAGATGACTTCACGCCTGGGCATTGGGATTCTTTACCAGTTTCTCTGGCATTGGGGCAGTTTTGTGCTAACAGATGTGATGGCCGAGTGGTTAAGGTGTTGGAATCAAAATCCAGTAGGCGGGTTCAAATCCTGCTCACAGCGAAGTCTGTGTTTTAGCAGGTGTCTCACTGGGGCAATACCTCTGTACAACCCCCTGAGACACTCTCAATTCTCTCCCCACCCCAAGTAAATCCTGTTCTGCTCCTTTCATAGAGATCCCTGGGACACCACCTCACACTGTGTCCCTGAGGGGTCGGGCAAACTCTCAGCATCTGAAGCCTCGGCCACTCACCTAGTGCCCTATAGATCAGCCATAGCCCTGGTTCTGCTCCTCTCTCTAGAGTGTGACAGGAGCCAATTCAGCGACTCCATGGGAGCTACGGGGCTGCAGAACCAACAGAGGAAAAATAGATGCTCAGCGCCCACTGGCAGCCAGCTCCCCCCGCCCCGCCACTACAGGCCTTGCTGACAAGCTCCTCCTCTTCCCCTTCAGTGACTTCCACTTGCCAGTGATCAGCTGTTCAGTGGGGTGCAGGAGGCGCTGGGCAGGGAGGGGGAGGAGCAGGGACTGGAGGAGGTGGGGAAGGGAGAGGAATGGGGCAGGAAGGTGCAAGCTGGGAAGAGATGGGACAGAGGTGGGGACTTGGGGGAAGGGGTGGGGTGGGGTGGGGTGGGGGCAGGGCCTGGGGAGGAAAGGGGGGATTTGTCACAGACCCCTCTAGGGCCGGCCCTGATGGGAAGCACCGACTATCACAGTGACAATAAAACTGACCAGCATTGCGGGGGAGGCTGAGGGAGATCCGCACTCACCAGCAGGGCCGTACTTAGGATTTATGGTGCCCTAGGTGAGATTATTAAACTGGTGCCCCTGTGCCTGTTCTGCTCTTAGCAACACAAATATAAGCTTACAGTATTGGAAAACTTGCCACATTCACGTTATTAAAACCAGTTTTACTTAACTAAGCACACTGTAATGCTGATGCACTAGCACTAAAGAAGTAGCACTATAGAAAAAATTCTGATTTGACAGAATGATGCAAATAATATTTTTTTTTAATTTGTCAAAATGTTATTGGAAATTTTATATGAAGCGGTATTGAAACAAAGATTTGTTTTTAATTAAAAGCAATCTTTCTGGCTTTTTTGGCTGCAAAATCAGTTTAATAAGCTGGGTTTCCAAACAGTGGGAAAATATAACCCTAGTTTTACTGCTAGGTAAAGCACAAAGTGACCAAAATGAAGTCAGCACAGAATCATCTCATCTAGATTAAGGTAGCACAGAAATGTTACAGAAGTCCTATTGTGCCTTATTTTGTTTGGAAAGACATTAGCAATAGCAGCACATTCACATGATAAAATACATGATAAATCTCTGCCTCTAAAGTTCCATCAAAAACTGACATTTTCACAGCTCTAGCATGATCTGCTGTACAGATTCTTCACAAGGAAGTGTCCCTGGCCTTTTTAACTCATATTAACTATGTATTTACTTTATGAAAGTTGGAGAAAATATTGTGAAAACGTAAAACATTGGCTGCCCAACTTCTGGGCTGGCAAAAGCTATACTGACTCACAGGGAAAAAAAAGCAGGAGAATCTTTGTACAACATATGGTCAGTCTATACCAGGGGTCGGCAACCTTTCAGAAGTGGTGTGCCAAGTTCACTGTAATTTAAGGTTTCTCGTGCCAGTCATACATTTTAACGTTTGTAGAAGGTCTCGCTCTATGTGTATATTATATAAATAAACTATTGTTATTATCTGAGGTCCTACTCAGGCCACTGCCAGCTGAGTAAATGGAACCCCAGACCGGCAGCGGGCTGAGTGGGACTGGTGGCTGAAACCCTAGACAAGGATCCCAGGCCCTGCTCAGCCCGCTGCTGGTCTGGGGTTCTGACCACCAACTCCTGCCAGCCAGGATCCCGGCCGCCAACCCCCCTCAGCCCGCTACCAGCCTGGGATTCTGCTCACCCAGGCTGGCAGGAGGCAGAGTGGGGCCGGCGGCTGGGCTCCTGACTGGCAAGGGGCTGGCAGCCGGAACCCCGGAGTAGCAGTAGGCTGAGTGCTGCCAGCACCCCAGACTGGCAGCAGACTGAGCCACTCAACCCTCCACCGGCCCTGCTCAGCCCGCCACCAGCCCACTCAGCCCGCTGCCGGCTGAATGAATGGAACCCCAGGCTGACAGCAGGTTGAGTGGTTCAGCCGGCCTGCTCAGCCCGCTGCCAGCCTGGGGTTCCCTGGGTGTCCCCAGGCCAGCAGCAGGTGCTGAGAGGGGCCAGCGACTGGTATCCCAGCTGGCAATAGGGCAGCAGCCGGAACCCCAGAGCAGTGATGGGCTGAGCCGCTCAGCCTGCCACTGCGTACCACCAAAAATCAGCTCACCTGCCACCTTTGGCGCGTGTGCCGTAGGTTGCCGACCCCTGCTTTATGCACTAGTAAGGAGATGAGCATATTACAGTTGTTGGAGGGCTCTTATCCGGAGTAACAGGCTATAGGAAAGTCAGTCGACATTTTTTGTTTCTCTGATGAAAACTGGCCCACTCCCTGCCTCAAACCAAACCTGTCACTAATAATTGTCAACAACTTAATTTTCTGTTTTTGGCTAAGATATTGATTTTTAAAAAAAAAAATATTGAAATTGGATTCAGGATTGTTAGCAAGAATTTTTGGCAAACAAAGTTGTTAAATGACAATCTAAATGGCAACACAGTCCTGCTTTCATGCTTGGCTCACCCCCCAGCCTGCTTGTCCAACAGCTGCAGTAGACCCCAAAATCCACCTCTTGGGGTGCAGAATAGCAACAGCAGCAGCAAACCCTCAGGTCCAATCACACGCCAATGGGCACCACCACCAGCCTTACGGACCATGGTGAAGTTAGCCCAGCATCTGATCTCAGGGACAGGTCACCCATGGAGCCACAGCAGCTCATCCTGCCCTGTGCAGCTCCCCCCCGGATGAGATGGATCGGTGGCAGCTGCCAGCCCGGGGGGAGGCGCTCCCCAGCTAGGGTGACCAGATCCAGATGTCCTGATTTTATAGGGCCAGTCCCGATATTTGGGGCTTTGTCTTATATAGGCACCAATTACCCCCACCCAGAGTGACCAGACAGCAAGTGTGAAAAATCAGGACAGGGGGTGGGGGTGGGGGGTAAAAGGAGCCTATATAAGAAAAAGACCCCAAAATTGGGACTGGCCCTATAAAATAGGGATATCTGCTCACCCTACCCCAACCCCCTGTCCTGATTTTTCACACATCTGGCTAACCCCATCCCAGCCCCGTGTGACATTCCAATCCTGGCTCACTGCCCAGGAAGTGAGTTACTTTCACTGTCATTCCTCAGCAGGCAGCCAGCCAGCCTCCTCCCCCACACCTACCCCCCAGCACCTCACCCAACCCAGCCCTGACGGAGGGGAGGGAGGAGAGAGAGAGGGATGCTCCTGAGGAGGAGGGAGAAAGGAGGGGGTGCTCCATGGGGCAGGGGGGGAGAAGAATGGATGTTATGGGGGACAACAAAGGACACTGGTTCCAGAGCTGCAGAGCCTGCCTCACCTCACCTCAGCCGGGGGGAAAGAGTCACACTCACAGGTGAGCTCCTTCCCCAACCCCTACCCCCTCCCCTTCCCAGAGACCCCAGCAGCCAATCCCCTCCCTCAGCCCTGGTCTACACTAGGCGTTTAAATCGGTTTTAGGAGCTTAAAACCGATTTAACGCCAAAACCGTCCACACTAGGAGGCACCTTATATCGATTTTAATGGCTCTTTAAACCGGTTTCTGTACTCCTCCCTAACGAGAGGAGTAACGCCAGTATCGGTATTAACATATCGGATTAGGGTTAGTGTGGACGCTGATCGACGGTATTGGCCTCCGGGAGCTATCCCACAGTGCACCACTGACCGCTCTGGACCGCAATCTGAACTCGGATGCAGTGGTCAGGTAAACAGGAAAAGCCCCGCGAACTTTTGAATATTTCCTGTTTGCCCAGCGTGGAGCTCCGATCAGCACGGGTGGCGATGCAGTCAGAAATCAAACTAAAAAAAGAGCTCCCGCATGGACCATGCGGATGTGATCGCTGTAAGGGCAGGCAAATCCGTTCTATCAGCGCTCCGTTACAGAAGATGAAATTCAGAATCCTTTTTTTAAAATCTCCAGACAGACGCCATAGCAGGGACTCAGCGCACTGCAGCGTGACAAGTGTAACGGAAAGCCAAAGAATCAAATGGACGCTCATGGACTGGAGGACTGAAGCTATCCCACAGTTCCTGCAGCCTCTGAAAATTATTTGCATTCTTGGCTGAGCTCCAAATGCTTCTAGGGTCAAACACAGTGCCCGCGGGTCAGGGCATAGCTTGGCAATCTACTCACCCACCCCCCACCCACCCCCAGAAGCGAAAGGTAAAACAATCCTCTGACTCTTTTACATGTCACCCTATCTTTACTGAATGCTGCAGAGAGACGCGATAGTGCAGCAGTCAACACCAACATCCTTGCTCCCCCCCCCGCCATGGGCGGCTGATGGTACAATATGATGGAAATCCATCCTCATCATCAGCATAAGCTGATCGTGCAAAATGATGGAAATCCATCCTCATGATCAGCTTCATCTGATGGGACAAAAGGACTGGTAACCGTCCTCGTCATCAGCCTATTAGCCCTAATTTTTTCTGGTGGATGGATGGTGCAATATGGTAACCATCCTCATCATAGCAACAGGGGGCTGAGCTCCATCAGCCCCCACCCTTCATGTGTAAAGAAAAGATTCAGTTGCCCCTGGACTAGCAGTGGGATGCTGGGCTTCTCTCCTACACACTGCTTAATGTCCTGTCTGGACTATCATAGCAGCTGGAGGCTGCCTTCCACTCATTTCTCACTAACAAGTCAGTGTGTCTTATTCCTGCGTTCTTTATTAATTCATCACACAAGTGGGGGGACAATGCTACGGTAGCCAAGAAAGGCTGGGAAGAACGGAATCAACAGGTGGGGTTGTTACAGGAGCACCCCCTGTGAATAGCATACAGATAATTTCTGCGGGTTCTGACACAGAGCAGGTGGTTCTCTAGCACACTTGCCTATATTAGGCAGCACAGATTCTATTTTTAGATACCAAAAGGAGGATTGACTCAGGAGTCATTCCCAATTTTGCTTTGCGCCCCTGGCTGATCGGCCAGGGCACTTATGACAGCAGCCAATGGTACAAAACGATGGAAGGTGCAATATGGCTAGCAACCACTCTTGGCTTTTGCACCCTGGCTGATTGACCAGGGCACTAGCAGCAAATGGTACAAAAGGACTGGTAGCCACGATCATCCTCAGTTCCAATTTATGGAAGGGTTTGGATGGTGCAATATGGCTAGTAACCATCTCTGCTGTCATGCAAAAGCAAAAGCATGCTTCTGTGTAGCGCTGCTGAATCGCCTCTGTGAGCGGCATCTAGTACACATACGGTGAGAGTCACAAACGGCAAAACAAGCTCCATGGTTGCCATGCTATGGCATCTGCCAGGGCAATCCAGGGAAAAAAGGCGTCTGCCGTTGCTTTCCCAGACAAAGGAGTGACTGACGACATTTACCCAGAACCACCAGCGACAATGATTTTTGCCCCATCAGGCACTGGGATCTCAACCCGGAAGTTCCAAGGGGCGGGGGAGGCTGCGGGAACTATGGGATAGCTAGGGAATAGCTACCCACAGTGCAACGCTCCAGAAATCGACGCTAGCCTCGGACCATGGACGCACACCACCGATTTAATGTGTTTAGTGTGGCCGCGCGCACTCGATTTTATAAAATCTGTTTTACAAAACCGGTTTATGCAAATTCGGAATAGTCCCGTAGTGTAGACGTACCCTCAGACTGTGCTGCATTCGGCTCTCTCTAGGACCCAGCAGCCCTGCTCTTACATGCTCCACTGCTTCCCGTCTGTCCAGACTCCCAGGAGAGCAGTGCCCCCAGACCTAGTGGTGCCCTAGGCAGCTGCCTATGGCTAATGACGGCCCTGGAGACATGAGAGAGAGAGATCAGGCTAGAGCAGAAAGTGGTTGGGGGTGTGTGTGTGAAGGGTTTGAAATGCAAGGAGAAGAAAAATCTTTCTCCTGCTCCCTCTCATCAGAGCATCTAAAAACCAGATGAGAGATACCTCTCCCCCACTGAAACATCAACCCTGGTGCACTTGGGCTGAGGAAGGATCTTCTCTCCCCAGCAGCTCCAGCACGCCTGGGCTGGGCCATGGACACCTCCCCGCACAGATCTGGTGTGCCTGGCCTGGGACAGGGGAGGGGCTCCTCTCCTCTCCATTGGGGACATGGCGGGATGAGAGATGTGACAGGGCTTTACGGGAAATCATTATTTGCCTGATTCATGTGCCAGTCCTAGTCCTTGCTGACCCAAACGAACGGTTTATCATGCATGCTGATGCCAGTTTGGAGGGTCTGGGAGCACTCGCCTACCAGGAAGTGGAAGGTAAATGTAAATCTGTGGCCTTTGCCAGCTGAGGACTGTCTGATAGCGAAACTCGCTATCCCATCCACCAGCTGCAGTTCTTGGCCTTGAAATGGGCCATCACTGAGAAATTTCCAGACTACTTGTCCGGTGCTCAGTTTCATCTATGGACAGAGAACAATCCACTGACTTCTGTGTTAACAAGGGCTAAGCTGGATGCTACAGGGCAGAGATGGGTGGCTACTTTTGCTAGCAATAACATCAGCATTCAATACCAGTGAGCTGGTATAACAGGGAGTGTGATGTATCAGGACCACCAATTCTTGGCTGGGGGGGAGGGTGTAAGCAGGGTCAGAATGAACTCTACCCTGCCATCTGTTGGTGATGTGATGCAAAGGCATTTAGTTGCTGATGTGCATGGTCACACCCACCCCGCATTGCATGATGGGGGTGCTTGTCCAAATGGTGATTTTGGCTGCTGTGGGATCTCCAAACTCTTTCTTATTAGGGCAAGAGTAATTAAGTGTAGTAATCCTGGTGACATGAATCAAGAACAGTAGAACGGTACTTAGCAGTTCTTGATTTCAGAACTCACCCAAACCAACATAAAAATCTTTAGACAAGACACATGGGTTCCAAACAATAGCAAGTTAAAGGAGATTGAAAATCAATATTTGTGTTTTGCACCATGGGATTCTTTAGCAATCTCTAAACACATATTTTATGGTTTTCTTCTCTTTAGTTTAAAAATAGAATTAATTATTATTCTTTTTTAAATAAGGTGTTATAGCATACACTGAAAATCTTCAATGCAAAAGCAGGAATTTTAGTTATACTTCAAAAGGTTGTCTTTGATGGTACTTAAAAGCTAAAGTTGGTAGAAATATACGGCTGCATAAGAACCTGGTAGAAAAGTTTTGCTGGAAGAGTTAGCAGAGCGAGATTGTTAGTCACAGGTCAGTGGGTGGGTTTATGGAAATACTGGACTCTTGGACGGGAGCGGGGGCAGGGGGGCACACGACTTCTGTGGCACATGCACCACCTCTGCAACTAACCTTTGCTACCTCACTCCCTAACAAAACACCTTTTACCTCAGGACTAAAATACACCGTGAAAGAGATCTAACGGCATAAGCCTAGGGTGAGCAACTGCAGCACTAACAACAATTTGAAGAGATTCAAAACTGCCTCTGCCTCTGTTTTTCCACACCAGGGACAGCAGAAAGGACATCAGCAGCACCTGCAAGACACCAACAAACATCCATTTCTACCTCCCTCCACGAGCGGCCGTTAGGAACCCATACCCATAAATGGTGAGTACTTTTGAGGAGAGGGTGACGCTCTCAGGCCTCAAATGCCAGGTACAGTTACTCTGTCCTTGATCCAAAATCAACAGGAAAATACACTGGATTACTCCTGCCCCAATAACAAAGAGACTGGGGATATCGCAGCAGCTGAAATGACCGTTTGGACAAGCACTCCCATCATGCAATCCGGGGTGGGTGTAACCATGCAAATGACATCAGCCCCAAAAGGCCTTGACAACACATCACCAACAGATGGCAGGGCAGACTTCATACTGACCCTGCTTCAACTAGATTGTGGCAAAGATTCCAAAACACCGAACGTTAAAAATCACCTAACGCGGGTCAATCCATCCTCATCGTCGTAACCGCTCGTTATATTCCACACCCGAACGTAGCCCTCATATGGACAACATGCCCTCCTAACTCAGTGTCTGTACGTTAACCTTTTACCCCCCCTCAGGGCTATTGCAGATTATGTATTCCTTACGCCACCCCATTTTAAACCGAACTTTGCACCCCTTGGGTAAGCTGTACGTTGTTCCCTGAGCACCAGAAACTTCTACGCCAAAACTCTGTACCGTACACTTTTTTTTCTTTGAACCTCATCTTAATAAAATGCTGACTTTTGTTCGAGATCCCGGCTCCTCTTCCTTTGCAAGGCGTGTGCGTTCGCTCCGCGTTTTAGTCTGCTAATACGGCGGGGGGCGATTGAGCCAGAGGTGCTTGCCTGCTGCAGACACGGATCCAAGGCTGACCCTCGTCCCCCACAAGCGTAACTGAAAACAGTTTAAGAAGTGCTCCCGTCTCTGGCACTCAGCTACCCAGCTCCCAATGGGGTCCAAACCCCAAATAGATCCTTTTTACCCTGTAGAAGCTAGCTGTAAAATCCTGTGACCAGGGCAGCTGCCTAGCAGCCAGCGCATCTGCCTGCCAGAGCGAGGGCATGTAAGGCACTAATCCGGATAGTGGCAGCTAGGTGACAGGGAGAGTGTGAAGAAGCAGCAGAGTGGCGCAGCGGGGCGTGGTGGGCCCATAACCCAGAGGTCGATGGATCGAAACCATCCTCTGCTACGCGTGCGCTTGTTTCTTTTCCCTCTGGGCCTTCAAGCGAGCCGGTGACCAGCAGAGCCCCAAGAGCCTAGGCCATGAGGCAAGAGGTGGCTGAGGCAAGCGGCGGCCTGCCAGGAGCTCCCTGGCACCTCTGGCTGCCGGGGCTGAAGGCAAGCGGCAGGCCTGGGCGTGGCGAGGGCCTCCTGTCCCGGAATGAGGCTGCAGTGCTGCCTGGTCCCCTTGTCCCACCCACACCGGCAGGCGGCTGCTGCGGGATAACACGAGGAGGCTCTGGGGCGCTAGGCAGCGCTGTGTGTGTGGCTGTCAGGAAAGAGCCGAGGCTCCCGACTCGACCTGCCATTGACTCGCGTGGCTCTGCGCGCCGTCAGCCGGGCGGGGTGGGCCAGGCGCGGGCGTGACTCAGGCTTGGGCCGCATGGCCGTGCTTTCCTGATGAGTCATGAGGCAGGCCAAGAGCTTTGCACAGCGTACAGGGAAGTGGGAGGAGGTGTCTTTGAGCCGGCCTGTCTCCTCCGCTTCTCCCTTGCCGCAGGCGGAGGCGGGAAGGAGCGAAATGTTCCCGGCTGAAAGTTTTGTGCTCGGCTTTGAGGATTAAGCCTGAGCCTCCGGCACGGCTGCTGGCAGATGGGTTTCTGAATGGCATCCAGCCTGCTCTTTGGACCACCAGCTGAAAGCTCTGAGGCCAAGAGGTAGCAAAATGGGACCTTTGAGGCTCCCCATACAGGCCTCGGGAAAGCAAGGCAGTAGCAGGGCTTAGCGCCGTCCTGGGTGGGCTCAAACCACCATCCTTTCGGTTAACAGCCGAACGCTGACCCATTGCGCCACAGAGACATGGAGGGCAAGGCTGTATTGAGCACAAAAGCCAGGAATCAGCTCAGGGTACGGTATAGCACATGCCTACAGTGGTTAGCCAAGCAAAAGCAAGGAACTGGATTGCTATGGAAGGAAAGTTCTGTGGGAAGGAACCGAAAGAGCACCGGGGCTGTGGTACAGCGCTCATACACTTTCTTTGGTCTGTTTTGCTGGAAGAGTTAGCAGAGCGAGATTGTTAGTCACAGGTGAGTGGGTGAGTTTATGCAAATACTGGACTCTTGGACAGGAGCAGGGGCGGGGGGGATCAACACGACTTCTGTGGCACATGCACCACCTCTGCAACTAACGTCTGCTACCTCACTCCCTAACAACACACCTTTTAGCTCTCAGGACCAAAATACACCGTGAAAGAGATCTAAGATCTAACGGCATAAGCTTAGGGTGAGCAACTGCAGCACTCACAACAATTTGAAGAGATTCAAAACCGCCTCTGCCTCTGTCTTTCCACACCAGGGACAGCAGAAAGGACATCAGCAGCACCTGCGAGAGACCAACAAACATCCATTTCTACCTCCCTCCAATCGCTGCCGTTAGGAACCCCTACCCCTTAATGGTGAGTACTTTTCAGGCGAGGGTGACGCTCTCAGGCCTCAAAGGCCAGGTACAGTTACTCTGTCCTTGATCCAAAACCAACAGGAAAATACACTGGATTACTCCTGCCCCAATAACAAAGACACTGGGGATCCCGCAGCAGCTGAAATGACCGTTTGGACAAGCACTCCCATCATGCAATCCGGGGTGGGTGTAACCATGCAAATGACATCAGCCCCAAAAGGCCTTGACGACAGATCACCAACAGATGGCAGGGTAGACTTCATACTGACCCTGCTTCAACTAGATTGTGGCAAAGATTCCAAAACACGAGCGTTAAAACTCACCTAACGCGGGTCAATCCATCCTCATCGTCGTAACCGCTCGTTATACTCCACACCGACGTAGCCCTCATATGGACAACATGCCCTCCTAACTCAGTGTCTGTACGTTAACCTTTTACCCCCCCTCAGGGCTATTGCAGATTATGTATTCCTTACGCCACCCCATTTTAAACCGAACTTTGCACCCCTTGGGTAAGCTGTACGTTGTTCCCTGAGCACCAGAAACTTCTACGCCAAAACTCTGTACCGTACACTTTTTTTCTTTGAACCTCATCTTAATAAAATGCTGACTTTTGTTCGAGATCCGGCTCCTCTTCCTTTGCAAGGCGTGTGCGTTCGCTCCGCGTTTTAGTCTGCTAATACGGCGGCGATTGAGCCAGAGGTGCTTGCCTGCTGCAGACACGGATCCAAGGCTGACCCTCGTCCCCACAAGCGTAACTGAAAACAGTTTAAGAAGTGCTCCCGTCTCTGGCACTCAGCTACCCAGCTCCCAATGGGGTCCAAACCCCAAATAGATCCTTTTACCCTGTAGAAGCTAGCTGTAAAATCCTGTGACCAGGGCAGCTGCCTGGCAGCCAGCGCATCTGCCTGCCAGAGCGAGGGCATGTAAGGCACTAATCCGGATAGTGGCAGCTAGGTGACAGGGAGAGTGTGAAGAAGCAGCAGAGTGGCGCAGCGAGCGTGCTGGGCCCATAACCCAGAGGTCGATGGATCGAAACCATCCTCTGCTACGCGTGCGCTTGTTTCTTTTCCCTCTGGGCCTTCAAGCGAGCCGGTGACCAGCAGAGCCCCAAGAGCCTAGGCCATGAGGCAAGAGGTGGCTGAGGCAAAGCGGCGGCCTGCCAGGGAGCTCCCTGGCACCTCTGGCTGCCTGGGCTGAAGGCAAGAGGCAGGCCTGGGCGTGGCGAGGGCCTCCTGTCCCGGAATGAGGCTGCAGTGCTTCCTGGTCCCCTTTTCCCACCCACACCGGCAGGCTGCTGCGGGAGAACACGAGGAGGCTCTGGGGCGCTAGGCAGCGCTGTGTGTGTGGCTGTCAGGGAAAGAGCCGAGGCTCCCGACTCGACCTGCCATTGACTCGCGTGGCTCTGCGCGCCGTCAGCCGGGGCGGGGTGGGCCAGGCCGCGGACGTGACTCAGGCTTGGGCCGCATGGCCGTGCTTTCCTGATGAGGCATGAGGCAGGCCAAGAGCTTTGCACAGCGTACAGGGAAGTGGGAGGGAGGTGTCTTTGAGCCGGCCTGTCTCCTCCGCTTCTCCCTTGCCGCTTGGGCAGAGGCGGGAAGGGAGCGAAATGTTCCCGGCTGAAAGTTTTTGTGCTCGGCTTTGAGGATTAAGCCTGAGCCTCCGGCACGGCTGCTGGCAGATGGGTTTCTGAATGGCATCCAGCCTGCTCTTTGGACCACCAGCTGAAAGCTCTGAGGCCAAGAGGTAGCAAAATGGGACCTTTGAGGCTCCCCATACAGGCCTCGGGAAAGCAAGGCAGTAGCAGGGGCTTAGTGCCGTCCCTGGGTGGGCTCGAACCACCATCCTTTCGGTTAACAGTCGAACGCGCTGACCCATTGCGCCACAGAGACATGGAGAGGGCAAGGCTGTATTGAGCACAAAAGCCGGGAATCAGCTCAGGGTACGGTATAGCACATGCATGCAGTGGTTAGCCAAGCTGTCAAAGGTCTCACCCCCACTTGGAACTGTTGGGCTCCAATGTGGGGACCTGACTTGGTTTCCCTCTAAACTAAAATCCTAGTTTAGATCTAGTAGGCTGCCACCACTCAATCATTAAATGTGGATTGAGACACAGTCCTTCCCCAAAATCCTAGGGGATTCCAAGAGCCCCAAATCCATGGAGTTCTTACACCCAGGAGAAACAAACCATTCCCCCTGCTTCCTCCCCCCTTCCTTTTCCTAGGAGAGACACCGGGATCTAACTACAGAGGGATACCTCCCCCTTCTCTTTCCCTGAGAATCCACCCAAGGAAAGACCAACAAGTCCTTAATAGAAAAGAAAAGAATTTATTAAAGACTAAAAAGAAAATACAGAATCTCTATGAGCCCAAGCTGGACACTCATAGGGAATAACCTTATCAATCTCTGGAGAGAATCCCCCCTCCCCCTTTCTCAGTAAAAAGCAATATCAGCAAACAGGAATAAAGCATTTCCTTTAGCAAACACACAATTGCAAATGTAGAAAACAAATCATAAGACTAATTCACCTTTCTAATTAATACTCACTATTAATTAGTAGAAACTACTCCAGGAGAGCTTGGAGACATGACTGTCTCTCTTAGATTCAAAAAGAGTTCTAACAAAGAACACAGACAAAGGCTTCCCTCCACAGAGATTTGAAATTATCTCGTCTCTGATTGGTCCTTTGGTCAGGTGGTCACCAGGTACTGCATGTTAACCCTTTACAGGTAAAACAGACTTTAACCCTTAGCTATCTGTTTATGACACGCCCCCCAAATCGCCAACAGTGGGAACTACTGGTGGTGATTTCCTCCTAGAACTGTAAAATAAACAGATAAACAAAACACATGCACTATTACATATACTACTAAGTATGTAAACAACAAGATATTTGACATTGAAGAACACTTTGTATGCATTTGACCGGACATACTTGGCAACGTCCTTGCCCATCCTCCCAGTGGAAGGACTTCCCCAACCTGTCTTTGGTTGTTGACCCCAGAATGCCCACTGGGATGTCAGGGCCCAAGCTTAAGAGCTTGTCCCAGTACTTAGTTGGAACTACCAACTGTCTTTGAGGATGCTGGCCTTCCTGGTGTCCACCAGAAAGAATGTCCTTATATAAAAGTCCTTGTTTTACAACAAACTGGAATTGGGTAGAAGAGCTGAGAGGCGGTGGGTTGCTTCGTGCCGCCGCCCAAGCTTTCTTAAGGCTGTCATCGGCTTCCTGCTCAGTCTGGAACTGTTCCCTTGAGGCGGGAGACACCAGTTCCTCTGGGAGCGATGTAGGTGATGAGGTTGTTTCCATTGACTGTGGACCGCTCTCCGCTAGTGCACAAGGTGATATTTCAGGCTCTGGCTGAGCCTCTTGGGTAGAGTTGTCTGCTGCTTCTGCCAGTTTAGGCCCGTTGGCGCCCCCTGGCGGTGGAGTTGCAAGCGCTGGCGTCAGTGCTGGCGCTGGTTCTTCCGCTGGTTGCTCTTCCAGTTCCGGTCCTGGGACTGGATGTACTATGGCTGCTGTAGTTGTTGGCATGAGATCCGGTTCCACCACCTCTGTCTGGGTCTCTGGTAACACAGACAGGGTCCTGGTGGATGGCTCAGGAACAGGGATGGGAGTGCCTGCTTGTTCGGCCTGGCTGCAGGTGACCACTCCCCCACTCTTGGCCAGCTTTACATGGTTGGCCAAGTCTTTTCCAGTAGCATGGGGATGGAATAATTGTTATAGACAGCAAAAGTCCACTTTCCTGACCAGTCCTTGTACTGGTCTTCAGGGATGCTGTACCCATGGCAGGTCCTTTTAAAATTTTTCAAGAAGGCCTCAGTGTTCTCACCTGCCATGTAGGTGGGAAATTTCTTGGGATGGGGAACAGTGCCTTTTGGTGCTGGCCACACCCCTCTGCAGTCAGTGAATTTTATGTGTGGCTTGCTGGTGTTGCTTTTTGGTGCTGGCCACACCCCTCTGCAGTCAGTGAACTGGTTTCCCCAATTCCTAACCCTTTCTATTCCCGAAGAGACTGAATAGAAAAGAAACAAAAACTTTGTATTTGCATTTGTGTAGCTGCTGTTTGCTGATATACTGAGAAGACCAAAAAAAAAACTGGTTTGTCCTGTTTCTAGCACTTGCTAAGTACCTCACAGTGGGGGTCCTTTCTAACAAGCCTCCTAGAAAAACTTGCACCTCTTTCCTAGCTGTTTTTAAGCGGACAGAAAGAAAAAAGAAAAGAAGAAGAAAAAAAATCCTTTTCTAACACAGCCCGTTAGAAAACCTTATTTCCCCCAGCTAAACCCAGCTGAAAATCTGTTTCCAAAAAAACAATCTTCCTCTCCTTCTGAGCTGTGGTACTAATAAGCCCAGCTGACCGGCTGGTGCTACTTAGTACCTGCGAGAAAAGTCTAGTAAATCCTCTCAGGGATTTGTATTCCCTGGCTCCAGAGGATTTCAAAAGACACAGGGAAAAAAATCTGGCTGCAGGAGCTCTCTCTCCTCACCAAACCTGTTTTCCCTGTTGGACGGGGTGAGCTCCCAGGAGCACCTCCCCCCACCCAAGGAATCCTGATCACACAAAGGAGGGACACACCTCCTTGCAACCAGAGCAAAAACCTCTGTCTTGAGATTCCTTATCTCCCCAGCAAACCTGTGAGGGCACTTCCCCCCACCTAAGGAATGCACACACTTTCTTTTCCTCCAAGGTGCTTTTCTATGCCACCCGAAAGAAAACTGCTTTTTGCTCAAGCTGCCTGTCCAAGCAACCCAAAAGAAAAACTGCTTCCAACAAAGCTTGCTGGAAACTCAATTCCCTCCAGCCAACCTGGCTGAAGATTTCTTCTAACAATACCAGTTAGAAACTGAATACTAGTAAACTCAACTCTTCTCTCAGGTTGCTTTCCTGCTCTAGAAGAGAGAATAGCTTCCTTCAGCGTAGCCCAGCTGAAAAAAAACTCCTTGTAACAATGGGTTCGAAACTCCGCTGCCACCATGTCAAAGGTCTCACCCCCACTTGGAACTGTTGGGCTCCAATGTGGGGACCTGACTTGGTTTCCCTCTAAACTAAAATCCTAGTTTAGATCTAGTAGGCTGCCACCACTCAATCATTAAATGTGGATTGAGACACAGTCCTTCCCCAAAATCCTAGGGGATTCCAAGAGCCCCAAATCCATGGAGTTCTTACACCCAGGAGAAACAAACCATTCCCCCTGCTTCCTCCCCCCTTCCTTTTCCTAGGAGAGACACCGGGATCTAACTACAGAGGGATACCTCCCCCTTCTCTTTCCCTGAGAATCCACCCAAGGAAAGACCAACAAGTCCTTAATAGAAAAGAAAAGAATTTATTAAAGACTAAAAAGAAAATACAGAATCTCTATGAGCCCAAGCTGGACACTCATAGGGAATAACCTTATCAATCTCTGGAGAGAATCCCCCCTCCCCCTTTCTCAGTAAAAAGCAATATCAGCAAACAGGAATAAAGCATTTCCTTTAGCAAACACACAATTGCAAATGTAGAAAACAAATCATAAGACTAATTCACCTTTCTAATTAATACTCACTATTAATTAGTAGAAACTACTCCAGGAGAGCTTGGAGACATGACTGTCTCTCTTAGATTCAAAAAGAGTTCTAACAAAGAACACAGACAAAGGCTTCCCTCCACAGAGATTTGAAATTATCTCGTCTCTGATTGGTCCTTTGGTCAGGTGGTCACCAGGTACTGCATGTTAACCCTTTACAGGTAAAACAGACTTTAACCCTTAGCTATCTGTTTATGACACAAGCAAAAGCAAGGAACTGGATTGCTATGGAAGGAAAGGTCTGTGGGAAGGAACCGAAAAGAGCACCGGGGCTGTTGTACAGCGCTCGCATACACTTTTTTTGGTCTGTTTTGCTGGAAGAGTTAGCAGAGCGAGATTGTTAGTCACAGGTGAGTGGGTGGGTTTATGCAAATACTGGACTCTTGGACAGGAGCGGGGGCGGGGGGGGCACACGACTTCTGTGGCACATGCACCACCTCTGCCATCAATGTTTGCTACCTCACTCCCTAACACCACACACAGAGCAGCCTTTTATCTCCCAGGGCCAAAATATACCGTGAAGGAGATCACATAGCATAAGCTTAGGACTAATGATTTCAGCAGTGCAGCACTAACAACAATTCTAAGAGATCCCAAAATACTTTTGTCTTTACACAGCAGGAACAGCAAAAAAAAAAAAAAAAAAAAAAAATCAGCAGGAACCCACTCATACAAGCAGATTCTAAACAAACATCCATTCCTATCTCCCCACAGGTTTTGGCGTTAGGAACCCATACCCCTTAATGGTGAGTACTTTTCAGGTAAGGGTGAAGCTTTCAGGCTTCAAATGCCAGGTACAGTTACTCTGTCCTTGATGCAAACTAAACAGGAAAATACACTTGATTACTCCTGCTTCCTCTCCCACAATGCTCTGCTCCCACACCTGCTCACGTGGCTCCAGCCCTCCAGTCAGGTCCCGCCCCCTGCCTACCTGCCCGGCCTGGCGCACTCCCCTGGCCAGCCCGGCTCTTGGTGCTAAGAGTCCGGCTGCCAGCCCCACCAGGGCACTTGCCGAAGTGCCGCCTGGTCCCCGCCGGGGCCTCTGCTGGGTCCAGCTCTCCCCGGCGGGCCAGTGGCTGCGTCAGGGGCTGTAGAAGGCAATGCTGTGGAAGTGCGCTACACACAGCCAGTCCGGATTTTTTTTTTTTGCTTAAAAATGGGGGTTTATTTTTTATTTACACAAATATAAACAAAAATAAAAGCATCTGCAGGTGAAAGAGGAACCAGGGACAATGACAGGAAGCAGGTCAGTCAGTGATAATTAGCTCATCCACACCCCAGTCTTCATAGCTTCCATCTGGCAGGTACCTGCGGATGATTATGGGAATCTTCCGAGCTTTGAGTTCTTTCATTGCAATCAGCAGAGGATCTGCCTCTCCTTCCAACTCTACCATGACTGGAGCACACATCGCTATCTGGAGTGCACGAGTGCCCAGGACTCTGGCTCGCTCATATTTGGTCATGTATGGAGTTGTGATCCGCTTCTGATTTGCCTGCTGTCTCTCTCCAGATGGAAGGATTTCTACATTCTCTTGACCCTCTTTCTCTGCGTTCTCCAAATC
The DNA here is from genome assembly GCF_016161935.1 of Mauremys reevesii. Taxonomy (NCBI): domain Eukaryota; kingdom Metazoa; phylum Chordata; order Testudines; family Geoemydidae; genus Mauremys; species Mauremys reevesii. The sequence continues at coordinate 29,246,739 of NC_052634.1, read as the reverse complement.
ATCTAGCCCTTCATCTTCCTCCACATCGTCAAAGTCGTCACCATCAAAGTTGTCCTCGTTGTCGGACATGCTGCCGGCCCGGCGCAAGACTCTTGCGATGCGATCCCAACCGCAGACCCCTCTAAGGGAGTTTCCTTTCTCTGAGCAGGCTGTCTTCAGGGCAAGAAGCTTATGCAGCTTCAACCTTCCTGGGTCTGACCCTTGAGCATTCAGTATCCCTGTCCCACCAGCTGCATCCTGCTGTGCGACTGCACATGGCTAAGCAAAGAGAATGAACCCCAAATCCCCCCTGTGCTTTGGGAGCCAGGTTTGCGGTGGGAATTCTGTAGCTCAGATGACTTCATGCCTGGGCAGTGTGATTCTTTACCAGTTTCTCTGGCACTGGGGCAATTTTGTGCTCACAGCTGTGATGGCCAAGTGGTTAAGGTGTTGGAGTCGAAATTCAATAGGCAGGTTCAAATCCTGCTCACAGCAACGCCTGTGTTTTAGCCAGTCTCTCACCCGGGCAATACCTCTGTACAACCCCCTGAGCCACTCTCAATTCTTTCCCCACCCCAAGTAAATCCTGTTCTGCTCCTTTCATAGAGATGCCTGGGACACCACCTCACACTGTGTCCCTGAGGGGTCAGGCAAACTCTCAGCACCTGAAGCCTCTGCCACTCACCTGGTGCCCCATAGATCAGCCATAGCCCTGGTTCTGCTCCTCTCTCTAGCGTGTGAAAGGAGCTGAGTCAGCGACTGCATGGGAGCTACGGGGCTGCAGAACCAACAGAGAAAAAATAGGTGCTCAGCACCCACTGGCAGCCAGCTCCCCCCCCCCCACTACAGGCCTTGCTGACAAGCTCCTCCTCTTCCCCTTCAGCACCTCCCACTTGCCAGTGATCAGCTGTTCAGTGGAGTGCAGGAGGCGCTGGGCAGGGAGGGGGAGGAGCAGAGATGGAAAGAGGTGGGGGAGGGAGAGGAATGGGACTGGGGTGGGGCTTGGGGAAGGGGTGGAGGAGGAAAGGGTTTTTTTTTCCGGGGACTGCACCCCTCTAGGGCCAGCCCTGAAGGAAGCACCGACTATCACAGTGACAATAGAAGTGACCAGCATTGCGGGAGACTGAGGAGATCCGCACTCACCAGGTCTCTTCTCTCCCCACGGTGAGCCAGACACTGCTCTCTCCTGGCTCTCACTCTAGCAGCTGGACGCCAAGGAGCCATTTCCCACAGGAAGTGCATTGAGTGCCCCTGTGGTGCTGGGGCTGGCGCTGCTGCTGCCTGTGGGGCTGGCAGGGGCTGATGTCTGCACAGACTCTCAGCTGCCAGGCTGGAGGGGCACTTGGGACCTTACCAGACTGGCTCAGTGAAGACGGGGTTGACAGAGCAATACAGACGCTCTCCAGAGCACGGGCAGCATCTGCCCATGCAGCCAGGCAATGAGCATTTCCCACAGCCTGGAGCCGAGGGGGAGGTGGCAGCTGCTGTTCCAGCTGCTCGGGGACAGGCCCTGTCAGCCAACAGCCACTTCTTACTCCCCACAGCTAAGGGCGTCGGGTTCCTCTGGTGGGGGTGTGGAGCAGCCGTTCGTTTTCCTGTTCTTTTTGTGTGCAACTGCTGACAAAAATATCCCAGACAGAGAAGCAACAGGCCAAAATACTTCAATGCAGCTGCCAAAGTAGCTCAGTTACGAGAGCGTTAGACTGAAAAACTAAAGGTCCCTGGTTCAATCCCAGGCTTTGGCAGGCCCTTTCATCCCTCTTTGTACAGGGGTGGCTTGTTTTCTGGGAGCACTGCAGTGCCTGACCCAAGGTGAGTCCCTGAGCTTGGGCTCTGCAGTAGGAAAACATAGAAGGGGCTTCTGCCCCTAGTTGGCCCACCTGACCTTTAACAAGGCGAGATGGGAGCTGTCTTTCCCAACATGGCAGGAAGAGAGCAAGGCAGGGTGACCCTCAGGAATGGTGCCAGAGGGCTGCTGGGCAGTGACAGGCAGGGATTGGGGATGGAAGCTCCTCTGCGCAGCTGAGCAAGGGCAGTACCAGGGAAGGGGCATCTGTAAAAGTGACCCAGCAACACCTCCTCCTCTGGGCACCTAGAGCAGAGGCAGCTGGTGCTGACAGCTCCAAGGGAAGGCTTAAAAGCCACAGGGCTAGAGGAGGTCAGGACCATGCCTATGTGTGGCCAGCAGACAGGCACCAAAACACCCAGCCAGGCTGCTCCCTGCCATGCCAAACACCCACTGAAGGTCACCAGCATGTGGGGCGGCTGCTGATGCTCTGTGGCCAACATCAGAAGATGGTAGGAAAGCAGGGCCAGCCCCCATCGGTGGGGCCTCTGACTGGTCCCACTCAAGGTGCTCACTTTTGCAGTGGGGCAGGAGATTTTCCCCCAAGAGGCTTTTCCCCAGCTGGCAGAAGCAGAGAAACACCCAGGCTCCAAAGGCTGTGTAGCAAGTACCCTCCAGCACAGGGACAGGCGCACACACTAGCCCGGGCAGCCGCGCACTTTCTTTGGCAAGTCAGGAAGGGCAAAGGTGAGACTGGAAACACCTGGGGCTCATGCCCCAGCCTTTGTGACACCCACCCCCCAACTCCTTCCCGGGGCTCTAGCTGAAGCCAGAGCATTGGCCTGAGCGGCCAAGAAGAGGTTCCAGCCCTGAAGGGAGCAGGACTTTCAGCCCAAAGGTAAAACTGCACGATTACAACCACGAAGGGACTTGAACCCTCAATTGCCTGATGCGAAATCAGATGCCTTATCCATTAGGCCACATGGTAACATGAGAAACCCCCCTCCAAGCACTTCTTTGGAAAAGGCGGACATTGTTCTGAGTGTAGAAAAGAAACTTTAATAAAAAGGAGGAAAATCACCCTGTCTGGGTACTTGGGGCTCCTCTTCAACAATACAACACCCAGTCTGCTTAAGCCCCCACCCAGTAACCTGGGGAAACTAACCCTGGCCACTGGGTGCCTCTAAGAGGCGATACTTTCCCCACTCACACGCACTGTGTGTATAAAATAAACTAAAGGAGGAAAATCACCTTGTATTAACTTGGGAAAACACCACAATCAGGATTCATAACACAACACTATGAGCAAAACACCCCCCCCCCCCCACAGTGCACTGGGCAGTGGCCTTTTGCCTCAGGCTCTTAAATCCAGACACCAGAAGCTCTGTGGATGTGCCCCTCCCTTCACTGCACCTCACCCACAGCTGCTGTCCTGGGACAGTGAAAACCCAGAGTTCACCTCTCACCTCCCGGGGGGAAAGCCCCTTTCTCCCTCCGCTGTCTGGCCACATTGCCGGCCACTTGCCGTTCCCCCCTGTCACTGCTCTGCTGGCCACCCTCTCTGCTCTGGGACGTCTTGTGGTCCCACCAGGGCAGGGCAGGCTCCCTAAAGGAGCGGCCACCAGAGCCCGAACAGTAGCCCCATCCCTGCTACTCAACTCCACGCCCCTGCACCAGCCCTTCTCCCCAAGGCCCCTCCTCGCTGCCTCTTCCCCAAAGCAGAGCACCTGTTGATTACTGTAGACTTCCAGCAGGAGGACTCTGTGGGCAGGGGCGGCTCTAGGCATTTGCTGCCCCAAGCATGACAGACAGGTTGCCTTCGGCAGCTTGCCTGCGGGAGGTCCGCCAGCGGTCGCAGGACCAGCGGACCGCCGCAGGCAGGCCGCCAAAGGCAGCCTGCCGCCTCGCGGTGACTGGCAGAGCACCCCTCCACGGCTTGCTACCCCAAGCACGCGCTTGGTGTGCCGGGGCCTGGAGCTGCCCCTGTCTGTGGGGACAATTTTTTCTGGCAGGGAGGTCTCAGTGGGAACATGCCTCTCTGGCCAGCCCTGCATTTGCTGAAAAAGTCAGCACACAGCACTTTGCTGCAGGCCCAGAGGCCTTTCTTCCTCCAGACTGTGAAGCCAGTGGATAGGTGAGGCAGTAGCACCTTCAGTCCCAGGCAGTAAAGGACCCTTCCTGGGAAAGGCCATGTCCTGAAAAGGAAAAACTAAAGTCAAGGAGAGTCCTTCTAAAACTCTTTGGGTATGTCACAGGGGGAAAGTGTTGCTTTGCCTCAGCAGGGACTTGAATCCTGGCTCTTCAAATTAGAAGGCTGATGCTCTGCCAACTGAGCTAGCCAGGCTCACACTCTACAAAAAGCAAATTTTGTACAGAAGAGAAACTAGTCAAGAAAAATGAGGGCAGGAAACTATACAGAAAACCTGCTACTCTGGCTCTCTTAGCAGTCCTAGCCCCGCCTGCTCCTCCATCTGGTGCCCTGAGGCCGTATTCTTTTTTTTGTTAAATATCAAATCCAGGAGAAAACACGGTTATACAAAGCAAAACGAAATCACAAACAGAAATGTCATTGGAAATACAGAAATAAAAAAGGAAAATGCAATCCCCATCACTTTATCATATCTGGGCCATTCTTGTATCGAGAGCACCCGCGAAGGTCCCTGTGTGCTTACGAGAAACCTGGAGGAACTCATACCACAGCCTGAACATGCAACTCAACTGTTCCCAGGTGCCACAGTAAAACCCTTTCCCTGTTGTGAAGTTGCACTCCATAGGATTTTATTAAAGTATGCTAATGAGTGTGAATATAAAGTGACTGGACTATGCTTCATGCAAAAGGTCTCTTGTAAGGTATCATTACAAAGCTTATAATCTACTGTGTGTGTTCATCCTATTGTATGAACCGATCATTCTTGGATCTGAAACTAGAAATATGAACTATAACTCTGAGGTCCTGTTGTAATGATGCAAAGTGTGGGCCATTAATAGTGGTTTGGACTCTTGATGGCTCCCATTAACCAGGACAATTGACTGGAGATGGCTCTGTCCTGCACCATCTGTGAGTCAGGCCAGGAAGAATGAAGGCTTGGGGGGGGGGGTGTCTCACGGGACATGTGACCATGTCACCTGGTACAGGAATCCATCTTAAACCTGGGGCTCTTCCCCAGGAGAGAGACAAAAGATTCCTGCCTTGTACCAAAGCTCTATAAGAGGGTGGAACTGAACAAACATGCTGCAGTCATGAGACATCCCTAGCTACCACCTGAGCTGGAACAAGGGCTATAGCAGGTGAAAAGATTGGGCCCAGACAAGAAATAAGTCTAGTCTTTGCAGATGGGACCTTTCCCTCCAGTGCTGGAGGATTTGCCCTTCTCATCTACCCTTGTCCCAAGCAGCACAGCAGGTAGGAATCTTAAATGTGCAGAGGAGACTTAGGAGCAGAAACCCCCCCCCGACCTTCCATGCAGTTGGCACTTGCCCCTCACTGAGCAGGATTGAAACTCCTGCAGGGCAGGAGCAAAGCAGCAGGGTGAAAAGAACCTGGAGATGCTAGGATTGAACCCAGGACCTCTGGGCATGTGCTCTACCACTGAGCTACATCCCCAGATGGGCCATTTGTGCTATAGGTTACATCCAGAGCCCTCCTGTTTCCAGAGCACCTAGTGGCCTAAAAGCAGCATGAGGGACACATTCCCTGCTCTGAGGCCAAATCTGCTGTCCTGGAAGTTGCTGGTTCTTAGGGGTCACTCTGCTGCAAGGCCAGATTCGATGTGTGGGGCAGAGAGAGTGGGTGCCCTGGGCTCAGGGTGCAGAGATACACTCAGCCCTCTCCCCTGCATTGGGTGGGGGGTGCTGCCACCCCCTCCTGGAATGTAATGGGAGGGGAGCGGCGCTGTGAGTCGCTCAACAGCTGACCCCGGTGGCAGAAGTGCTGTGGGGAGCTCCAGGTGTTTCTAGGGTCTGCTCTTTCCACCTGCCTGTAAAGTCCAGCTTTCCCCAGCACATTCACTGCGGTGCAATTGGGTCACTGTTTCCATGGCTGAACAGCAAAGAATCACTCCCAGTTTCCCTTCTATCTGCGGCAGGATTAGCCTTGTCAGTGATTAATGAGGTGGATCTTGTTGTAGATTGTTATTCATTCCGACCTTGACAATTCACACCGTCCCTTTCCCATGCAGATTCCCAGCACCTCGGTGATCCTGGTAGCAGGGGTTGGGTACTGAGATTTTCAGGGTCCTTTTTCCCCTCCACCTGGAGTGAACTCAGCTTTTCCCCCATCCCAGACAATCCATGAAATAACAACAGGGGCATAAAGAAAAGGGGAGGGAACATCTCACAGCCAGGGCTGGATGTGCCCAGGGCCCCCTGCTTGTCCATTGTTTCCCTGGAATTTGGCCTCCTGCTTTGCACAAGGGACAGCTCAGCTCAGCATCAATTAGGTGACTCTGGGAAGTTCGGGGTCCCCGGGCTCCCAAAGGAGGGGGAAGCAAGTCACCCCTGGAGCAGGTTAAAGCTGCAGAATGACAGTGGGGTTGCTGCCCCTGTGAACAGCTGCTGTAGCACCGCCTGGGCAGGACAGAGAGAGCCATTTATAACCCCACCCCCCACCAGCCTGTATCGGGGGATGGGAGCACTCACACCTTGGGGACCCACCCACCAGAGATCTACTGGGAGGGAGAGTGGCACCCACACACCCAGGATCTTGTAGGGGGGGACAAGGGCATCCACACTCCGGGATCCTCTGCAGAGGGATGGACACCCACACACCCAGGATTCTGTATGGGGGGCAGAGGTACCCGGACACCTGGGCGGGGGAAGGGGGCACCGAAACATCCGGGATCTTACCTGGGAGGACAGCGGTGCCTGCAGCTCGAAATGAGAGGGGGGCGGGGGAAGCAGGAGCATTTCCCAGTTCCAGGCTGTCCCCGTCTGGCCAAGGCACAGAGCTCACAAGCAGAGTTTAAAGCTCCAGCTGCCAGGCTATAACACAAGCCAGGCCCTGTGGCTGGTGCCTGTGATCCCAGCTCCTGGGGAGCCTGAGGCCAGCGGATCGCTTGAGCTCAGGAGTTCTGAGCTGCAGCGGGCTGTGCCGATCGGTTGTCCGCACTAAGTTCAGCATCACTATGGTGATCCTGGGGGAGTTTGGGGTCCCCAGGTTGCCTAAGGAGGGGTGAACCGGCCCAGGTCGGAAATGGAGTAGGTCAAAACTCCCGTGCCGATCAGTAGTGGGATTGTCCCTGTGAGTAACCCCTGCAGCGTAGCCTCGGTGAGACATGGTCTCCTTTTAGACACCCCCCCCTGCAGAGCCTGGATGGGGGGATGGGAGCACCCACGCTGGGGATTCTGACTTGGGGAGGACGCCCCCTGCAACACGGATCTTGAAAGAGGAACAGCGACACCCACACACCACAGAGCCTGGATGGGGGTAGGGGAACCACACACACGGGAGCTAGTTCATGGGGTGGGGGACACACCCATATGCTCCGTTGCACCATTCTTAATGAGAAGAACGGGGGCATCCACACAACACGGATCCTTAACGGGCGGGGGGGACACCCACACACTCCACTATTAACCAGGAGGGACAGGGGAACCAGACACCCCCGGTAGTGTGGAGAACACCCACATCAAATGGATCCCTCATGGGGGGTAAGACAGAGGGGATTGTAATGGGACCCACCGCACCCACGCACCAGGGATTGTTAAGGGTTGAAGGGACAGGGACACCCACACACACTGAGATCACGTCCTTGGAGGAACGCAAACCCTCCACAGAAGGACCTGGTCTGTTCCATGATGGCAGCCTAGCCTGGGTGAGTCAAAGTCTCCTTTTATACAGGCCCGCCCCAGAGATCCTGACTAGGGGGAGAGAGACACCCACCCACCAGAGATCCTTAATGGTCTAGGGTGCACCCACACACCAGGGATTCTTATGGGCGGGAAGAATGGAGACAGCCAGACACACTGAGATCACTTCCTCCAAGGAGCCTGGGCCAGACAGGGAGACACAGTCCCCCTTTACAGATCTGCCAGACAACCTTCCTCCCACTCCCTCCACACAATGTTCTTATCTGGAGGTGAAGCCAGGGAAACCACATGGAGGATTCTTATCTGGGGAACTGGGGGGACCCACTTACCACCAGAGATTCTTAAGGGCAGGAGGAACAGGGACTCCCACATCTGCAGCATGGGGGTGGGTCGCCGGCTGGGATCATCTGGGCATATTTCACCTCGTCAGCTCCTGCCATTGCCTTGGGGCCCCTTGTTCGCTGCCTCTGGTACCCAGTTTAGCTTCCTTCCTGAGGGCTGAAACGCTTTGATCTGTCTAAGGTCTGTGGGATCAATACGTGTCATGGTGTAATTCTGTGTTATTCGGGGGTCAGACTAGCTGAGCTAATGGCCCCTTCTGCCCTTAAACGCCATGAAAACATTTCCCTGGTTTCTCCTTGCGCCTGACAGACACCACGGTGAGGGGCCCGATAGAAGGTCCTGGACACAGCGCTCTGGCTCTTACGTTACTTGGGGACGTCAGCGCTTTCCTAGCAAAGCTGCTGCTAAAGCGCTGGATTTGGGGAACGGTTCGGCTCCGATTCAGAGATCTGCCTGCGGGGTGTGAACCTGCCACGAGGAGCGGGAAACGCAACCAGCAACGGGAGGAGTTGGCTGAGCTCCGGGCTGCCCCCGTGTGGCCAAAGCTTAGAACTGAGTAGCGGAGTTTAAAGCTGGCGCTGGGAGGGACCTGAACACGCGAGGCACGAAGGCTCCTGCGTGTAACATTTGTTGGGTGGGCAGCTGAGCATAGCTGATTGCCGGAGTTCAGGGCTGCACCCCGGGGTGCTGAGCAGGTGTCTGTGCTCAGGTTGGCCTCGCTATGATGAGGGCTCTGGCTGGGGCTGAGGATTAGGGTGCGGGGGGATGAGGGCTCTGGCTGGGGCTGAGGATTAGGGTGTGGGGGGATGAGGGCTCAGGGCTGGGGATGAGGATTAGGGTGCGGGGGGGCCGGGGGCGCTGGCGGGGGCAGAGGTCCCGGGTGCAGGGGGATGAGGGCTCTGGCTGGGGATGAGGGTGTGGGGTGTGGGGGACGCTCAGGGCTAGGGCAGAAGGGCAGGGTAAGGGCAGCCTGCCTTGCCATTAATGGAGGGCAGGCGCTAGGACCCTGCGGCAGCAGACAGTAGTTCTGCCAGGAGCCCTCCAGCAGCACAGAGCAGGCAGGGGAGAGGCGCGCTGCTTTCTGCCAGGCAGGGACAGGGTGCGGTGGAGGGAGCCACGCAGGGGCCAGGCAGGGGCTGGGACCTGCTCCAGGCAGGACGCGGCGGGGTGGGGAGACCCGTGGGGGCCGGGGCCCGATCCAGGCAGGGCCGGGGGAGAGACCCAGCTCCAAATATTGCTGGAGCAGGGCACCCGGCCCTGAATATTCCTGGAGCCTGGGCACCGCAAATGTGTATAACCTGCCACCCACAGATCCGGGATGGGGGCAGGCAGGGGAAACCACACACTGGAGCTAGTTCATGGGGTGGGGGACAGAGACACCCACCAGAGATCCTGGATGGGAGCACCCACATGATGGGGATCTTGAACTGGGAGCAGGGAAGCACCATGTACCAGAGGTTCTGAAGGGGGAACAGGGACACCCACACACCAGGTGTCTTGCAGCAAGAGCTGCGGTCTTCATTTACACAGGGCAGTGATGGGGAATTAACCACGTCCCTTGCGGAGCTTGTTCCACTAGATGATTAGCCTCATTGTCAGGGAGGCTTCAGGAAGTGCGGGGCCCAATTCGAACAGTTTCGATGGGGCCACAGCAGGGATGACTAAAACAAAAAAAACTTAAAAAAAACCCCTTTCATTTCTTCCATGTATTATTTACTTTCCATGACTATATAAATAATAACAAAATTATCTATTACATACATTGCATCATATATTAATTAGCTGATTTGCACTTCCATATCAGGAAAATAATTTGTTTTGATAGTTGTACAACTGATTTTCTTCACTATTTTATTAAAATTTATAAAATATTTCCTTATTAATATAAAATTGCCCCCATCCTTCCCCCCTCTCCAGTGCCGCCCGGCCCCGGGAAACAAACCCTCCTTCCCCAGCTCCGCCCCATCAAAACAAGGTTCAGGGGTGGGGGCAGGAAGAAACGGCACACATGGGGTGACCAGATCACAGCAGTAAAATAGGACCTGCCCCCTCCCTGCTCAGCCCCACCATCATACCCCTCTTCACCCCCTAGCCCCCCGCTGGCTTGCTGCGTCCCTCCTAGTCAGTCCCCACCCACCACTCGCCTCCTTTCACCTTCTCCCTCCCCTGCCAGAAACCCCCATGCCAGCCCCTAGAGCCCCTGCTGGCTCACTGCTCGCCTCTTTGCCCACTCACCCCCTCACCCTTCCCCCCAAGTATAACGCCTCATTCAAAGCCCCAGGGGTCACTATATTACTGCACACAGCAGTCAATCAATGCAGTTGTAGATAAATCTCTGTATTATGCATTTTTGTATAACTTTTATATGACTTTGTATTGAACCTTGGTAATATGTTATAGCGGGCCCCTAAGGTAGTGTAATTAAGGTAAAAGAAAAATGTCTTTTTGCTTGGAGTAGAATCAGATCTTCCCTGCACTTTGTAATCAGTTGCCCTGTTGAATGGATGAGGTGTGAGTGAGGAAGGTGTGGAAAGCAGCACCTCCAGACACCTGCAACCCTTGGAGAGGGGCTGGGAGCCAGACGGAGGAGAGCTTTGCCCAGGCTGAGTGGGACGGAGTTTGGGTGCTGGATGCAGGCTCTGGGCTGGGGCACAGGGTGGGGTGCAGGAAGGGTGGAGGGGTGCAGGCTCTGGGAGGGATTGCGGAGGGCTGGGTGCAGGCTCTGGGACAGAGTTTGGGGGACAGAGAGGGGGTGCTGGGTGCTTGGGGGGGAGGGGACTGCCATCACATGTGGCTTCCTTCCTCCTCTGCTGCCCCTCACCATAGCCTCAGTGGGGAATGGAGCTGCCCCTTGCCCAGTGTTTGCAGGAGTGGTGGCTGGGGGAAACCCAGTCAAACTCTGGTTTTACTCTTTCGTTGATGGGTCACTTTAACCCATTACACACCCTTTCCCGCCTCTCTCACCCCGCTTTTCTACTGGGCTTGTTTGCTCTTTTCGGTGGAGCCAGATGAAAACCACAAACCTCAGTGAGAGCAACAGGCTGGAAGACTAGACTGAACCCACCACCCAGCCTAGTCCATCCCAGAGCCCAGGACTGAGGGCAAATGTCCCCCCACCCCCGGGGCACCTGCTTCCACTCCTGGCCTCTCCCAGCACTGCCAGCGATTCTGTATGGCTGCATCAGGCGGGATTTCAACCGGACCCCGCTAAATTCACCCCTGTTTTGCAACCACTCTGCACCAATAGCACCTCCCTTCCCTGCCCTAGAGCTGCTGGATGGCTAGTAAGCTGAGCTGGGCATTTGATTGATCTGGAATATTATCATGCCCCCCCTCAAAAAACCCTTAATATCCACACAGCTTTGAGTGGGGAATAGCCCCTCCACCAAGCCGGTCTAATTTATTGTTGTAGGGCAAATGAAGGCACCATAGTTTAATGGAAATATTCAGCCCCTACAGCGATCTTGCAGCAGGGAAAGCAGAGTTGATGGGAAGGGAACTGGTCTGGATAGGAGCCCCAGTCCCCTTCCTTTGCAAAATAATTTGGAGAGGGGAAGCAGATCACCCCGTGCCTCAGTTTCCCCTCTTGCCAGGAAGGGTGCGGGGGGAGAGAAGTCTCAGCCTGCCATGGATTCTCCATCTCCTGATGTCATTTGATAAAGACTAGATGCCTTTCTGGAATATGTTTGCCCCAAAAGTAGCTCTTGTGTCATACAGGAGGCCTGTGATATGCAGGGGGTCAGATTAGATGCTCTAATGGTCTCTTCTAGCCATAAAGTCAACTAATTTCTGAAAAACTGAGTGTAGCATTGGGAGCAGCGTCTGATGTTTTCCTGTCTAGCCGGCTTGCTGCCTAGAACGAACGCTCCTTGAGTGGGGTGATCCACAGGGAGTAGCTCAAACCCCCAAAGTGCCTGGCCAGGGGCAGGACATTAGCACAGCAAGGGAGGGTGTGGCAGTGACATCACAAAGGCCTTTTGCACAAAGACTATTGGTCAAAGGTGGTGGGGAGGTGGTGACCTCACAGAGAGATGCTGACATCAGCCAGGCAGGACAGGGGCGAGGGCCAGGGAAACCTCAGAGACCCTGTGGCTTTGCTTCAGCAAGTCTCCTTCTCCAGGTCTCTCTTTGAGGACTGAGGGAGTATTCGGGTTCAGGTACCTGAGCGCCAGGAGGAACCTCTTACGACTTTTCTCCTTCCCTTTTAGGGAGTTTACTAGAGACCAGCCGTCCCTGTTTAGAAGGTAAGAGCCTCCTTGAGGTTTGAAACCTGTTCAGTCTGATCCATCTGGTGATGAAATCTAAGCATGGAAAACACGAGCTTAAGGAGGCAGAATTTTATTCCGCACCAGGGATTTTGTCCCCTAGAATTACTGGGGACATTAGGGTTTATCCTTTGTGTTTCACCTTTTCCTCCATCCCTTCCTCCTTTCTCTTCTCTTGCTTCTTTTGTCCTTTCACCTGTTTCCCTCCCAACACCAAGAGCGGGGTGTGTCTATGTGTTGCGGGGGAGTGTTTGGCAGCTCCCACTGTGGGAGGTCCACCAAAACTGGGGGGCTGAAATAGTGCTCGGGCAGTGATCCCCACCAGTGACCTGAACCATCTCTGTTTTGTCATTCACCTGGGGGTCAGGGGGCTGGGTGACAGGGAGGCGTTGGCTCTGGGGTGGGACTGTCACTTCCCCCCTGCCAAGCCAACAGGATCACAGCAAAGGAAACCAGCTCTGCCGGCAGGGGAAGAGTTCAGTCCAGGGCCTGGTGCATTCTGGGAGCAGAGGCGGGGCAGAGAAAGGGCAGATACGGGGCAGCTCTGAACACTGTGCGCAGAACTGCCTGTCCTGTCCCGCAGCCCCTGTTACAGGGGGCTTTTAGCCATAGTTTTAATCAGGCCAATAAATTGAAACAACCCCTGTTAAATCATTGCTCAGCCCGAGTCCTTCACTCACATTCCTTAGGGCATTGGGTGTTTCATTTCCTGCCTCCATTTCCCACAGAGACACAATTTTCTTTGCACAGATCCATGAACAGCAAAACCTCCCTGTGTCTCTGGTCTGAGGCAGGGCATTCGATTCCAGTGAAATCTTCTCTCCTGCAATGGCGATGGTCAGACAGAGGGGACGTGGCACCTGCATCCCTGACAGGAGATATTGGCTCGGCTCTTTCTTTCTGCTGCTGTTGTTAGTCCATGAAACATCAAGGGTGGAATGCAAGGCTGAGTTCATGCACCAGCCCCCTGAAAAAAATTCAGTGCCCCAGAGAAATCCTGCCGGCTGCTATTGGAATGATGTGCTGGAGATTTGACTAGGAAAGGGACTGTCTGAATTGTCAGAGTGGGGAATGAACAACAATCTACAGCAATGTCATTAACACAAACACACTCTAATCCTGCTCCAGCCGGAAGGGAAATGGGCAGGAATTCTCACTGTTCACACAAGGACACACTTACCCTGATGCACAGTCATGAGTCTGCTGGGGGAGCTGGTCTGAGCAAACAATTTGAAGAGACAATTCAGTGAGAACTGAATTATCGTGTAGTAAAACAATTATATATCAAGTAGTTGTGGCCGAGTGGTTAAGGCGATGGACTAGAAATCCATTGGGGTTGCCCGCGCAGGTTCAAATCCTGCCAACTACGCAAGCACTGCATTGTTGTTATGATCACTCTAGTTTTAGTGCCTGAGCATTCACAGTGCAAACTGGAGCTAAATCTAGTTTCACTCTGTCTACACTTAAAATGCTGCTGTGGCACCTGCTATAGCACTCTGGAGTAGACAGTCAGTGGAGAGATTTTCCCATCCCTGTAATAGCTGCATTGAAAGAACAATTCTTCCTTTTCTTTAGCACTATCTAACCAGGGCTTAGGTCACTGTAACTATATGGGTGTACGGGGTTTCATACCCTGAGAGACGCTCTGCCAGTGAAGTGCCCAGCGTACACCAGCCCTTAGATCCCTCTTGGTATTTCAATGCAGGCACTGACCTGTGAGAGGAAAACATCAGCTCACAAACACAGAGACTGAATTCCCCACATTTAATCTCGCTGCACTTTCCAGAAAGTCACAAAATTCAATTCATTCTTGCTAGGACAGAGAAAAAATAATTGACACACAGTTTTTGTCTTGGTTAAATAAAATTAAGTGTTTAATTAATATAGTAAAAATCTGTCCTGATTCCTCTAACTAACACCACAGCGTGAAAGAGGAACAGAGACAAAGCTTGTCAGTGATGACTAATTTTGCAAGTGATCTTCCCATTATTAATTTCCATGCTGCCCCCATTGGAGGTCTGGGCATCTCCAATGTCATAGCTCTGCATTCACCTTCCCCTTAGAATTGTTATCGGACATTCGCCTTTCTCTGCAGCGTGGGGCTCGGGTCACTTGCTGGAGGATTCCCTGCACCTTGAAGTCTTTAAGCCACGATTTGAGGACTTCAGTAACTCAGACATAGGTTAGGGGGTTGTTACAGGAGTGGGTGGGTGAGATTCTGTGGCCTGCGTTGTGCAGGTCGGACTAGATGATCATAATGGTCCCTTCTGACCTTAAGTCTATGAATCGATTAATCTATTCCCAAATTTGGAAAATTGTGCAGTTCAGAATGTGAATAGTGACCCCGTCTCCTTCCTGCACCTGCTCTACATTGCTCCACAGCAGCTTCTCCACCTGCAGAGTCACCCCAGCACGGCAGTGCAGCCGCCCAGGGTTCAGCAGGGGCCCCTGGCAAGGACAGTGGGTGCAGCTAACAGCCCGGTGTGCCTGGCCGTGAGGCAGCTGTAAAAAAGCAACACCCCCCCGGCCAGAAGTAGAGACTGAATTCCCCAACTTTAACATCATGACCCTGTGTAGAAAGCCACACGTGTCAGTTGTATTTTCACAGGGAGATGCAAAAATCAAGTGACACCAATTTTTAAGTTGAGTAAATAAAGTTGAGGAGATAGTTATTAACTTCCCAAAAATATACTAAAGATCCCTCAACATAACACCTGAAGGTGAAATATGAACAGAGACAAACCTTGTCAGCAAAGGTTCATTTCCCAAACTATCCTCAAAATGTTACTAATTCCCACCCCTCCTCCGCAGGAGCTCTGTGCAGTGTAAATGTTCTGCAGGCAGCTTCCCATTCAATGCTGTTGGGGGACATTCCCAGGCCTGGAAATGTACCAAGGACAGAATTTGAAGAGCAAACCTGGCTCCCCGCACCAGGCGGGATTTGAGTGTTTTGTCTTTGTCACTTAGTCTTTGTCAATAGTACAGACGCCAGAGGCAGGACTCCAGGCTCTGCTTGAGGGATCCTGGCACAGGGCTGAGGGAGGAGAAAGGATGTTAGATTCTCACCTGACCTCTGGAGAGGAGGTAATAATTGAAGGGGGCATTTCCCACTTCTCCTCCTCAGTGTCCCGGGGCTGGAATTCTACATTCCACAGAGCCAAATGAGGGGGTGATGCCATGTGGTTAATGAAAACCAGTGCTCCAGGTGAGATTTGAACTCACAACCTCAGCATAGCTTCTCTCAGCACTGCCCTATAAGTACTGTGCACTAACCAATTTTACCACTGGAGCACCTGCTGGATAGCATTTTCTGAAACCCCCCTAGGCTGATAAAGCCAAGGCGTGACCCCCAAAACATTCTCAGTGGGGCTGGGAGCAGGTAGCGACAAGTGTTGTACTCGGTGGGGTGGATTCTTCTTAAGGGTTCCAGGCCCCATTTCACCCTTTTGTTCTTCCCTGTGTAATAACAGAGCTGGTTAAGACTCAATGGAGAGTCTTGCTGCAGACCAACAGAGCTGAAATCACTGATAACCAGCTCTAAGCATTAGTCCTGCTTTGGGACAGTGTCTCTCATGCAAGAAACTGCCCAGTCTGCGCTAGCAGTGAGGCTCCCTCACTAACAGCTGAAATCAGGGAGAGCTGTGTGAAGTGCAGGGCCCCAGGGGTGCCGGAACAGGGGGGAACAACACCCCAGGGCTTTTAAAAATGGGAGGGCTCTGCCTTGCCACTTTCTAATGACCATAAGGGCGAGTGAGGGTGGGAGGGGACGGAGAGCAGTGAGCGGGAGGAGGGGTCTTGGGGGATGAGGCAGCGTAGGAGCCTCTTGTGGGAAATATCTCCTGCCCCACTGCCAAAAGGAGCCCCTTGAGTGGGAACAGTCAGAGGCCCCACTCGGGGGCTGGCCCTGCTTTCCTACCTGCTTTTCAACTGCTGCAAAAACATGCTGAGCAGAGAAGCAACGGGCCAAAATACTTTTAAGCAGCTGCCAAAGTAGCTCAGTTGGGAGAGTGTTAGACTGAAGATCTAAAGGTCCCTGGCTTAACCCCAGCCTTTGGCAGCTTGTTCTCTGGAAGCCCAGCGGTGCCTGCACCCAAGGTGAGCAGGGCTGGCCTAGGGCAAAGCAATTCTGGGGGCCCTTTCCATTAAAAAAGTTGCAATACTGTATTGTCATGGGGCCCTGAGAGATGAGAGCTGTCTTTCCGAACGTGGTGGCCCTCAGGAATGGTGCCAGAGGGCTGCTGGGCAGTGGCAGGCAGGCATTGGGGATGAAAACTCCTCTGCGCAGTTGAGCAAGGGCAGTGCCCTGGAAGGGGCATCTGTGAAAGTGGCCATGTGGAAGGTGGCAGGGATTTGGGGGCCCAGGAGGAGGTGCTTGCTGTTCAGTGCCTTGGAGCAGCTGGACTTGGCCATGGTGGGTGTTCAGGAAATGCACATTAACAATTCTAGGGTAGCTCAATAGGCAGAGGTTGATTGGAGGAAAGGCCTCCTGGACAGGGAAGAATGATGGGGCTGGAGTTTTGTTCTTCACATTCATGGTGCAAGTACAGAAGGTGGTGGAGCTTAGACCAGGGAGGGCATTGCTGGTGGGCTTTGTGCTCTGTGGCACTGGTTACTGCTATATTAGTGTGTATGGTCCCCAGTTAAGGCATGAGAGGGAAGATCAAAGGCTCCCTTCCTCTGGGCTGCATGATGTTTGTTGTTGGGGGGGATTTTAATTGTGTCAGCCGGCCTGAGCACCGCTGGTCCTGTTTTCCCAACCGTCAGAGGAAACATTTTTACAATGAGCACTACCTGGCGCAGGTCTGTAGTGAGGTAAGCTTGGAGGAGCTCACTCCAGCCACAGAGGGGGTTCACCTTTCTGCAGGGACAGGCCAGGAGTTGCACTGACCGGATTTATGCTCAGCTTTTGTGTCTTTAGCATGTTGCTTCTCAGATTCTTTCTTGGCCTGACTTGTTACACTTTGACACTTAACAGGCCAGAGTTTGTGCACCTTCCTATTATCCTCACTAGGATCTGATTTCCAACTATTGAGGAATGACTTTTTGCCTCTAACAGCCTCCATTACTCTGCCATGAACCTAGAGTGGCGTTCTGCTGGTCGTCCTATTGTCGTTTCTGATTTAGGTCAAAAGTTTCATCTGAGCCTCTAATTGCAGCGGTTTTAAACGGTCTGCACGCTGCTTGCAGGCACCTAACACTTGTGACAGCAGCTCCTTTTAATTCCCATCCAACCATCTGTACTTATGCCGATAGGTCGACTTTAGGTCTTTAACTTTGAGCGGTAGCTGAGAAGATGGTAAATCGGGCAGAAACCCGTTCCACAAACCTCTTCATTTCCTTGTTATTTCCTGACTTCTTCATTCATCCCCTTTTTCTTATTTCCTGGCTGAGGCGGCGGCCTGCCAGGGAGCTCCCCAGCACCTCTGGCTGCCTGGGCTGAAGGCAAGAGGCAGGCCTGGGCGTGGCGAGGGCCTCCTGTCCAGGAATGAGGCTGCAGTGCTTCCTGGTCCCCTTTTCCCACCCACACCAGCAGGCGGCTGCTGCGGGAGAACACGAGGGAGGCTCTCGGGATGCTAGGCAGCGCTGTGTGGCTGTCAGGGGAAAGAGCCTTCTTCTCTAAAGATGGCTGGCAGAAAGGTGGTGCTCAGCTCTGTAAGTGACCTGCCCAGTAGCCTCGCTGCCAGGGGATGCAGACATTTCTGTAAGGTGCAGAAAGAGGGTATTTGGCTTCCAAGTTAATATGAGAAATATGCATTTAGGAGATGGAATTTCCCTTCTTTCACAGGGCCCCAGTGGCCTAATGGACAAGGCAATGGCTTTCTAAGTCAGAGATTGTGGGTTCAAGTCCCATCTGGGGTGAAAAACTCCCTCTACATTGCAAGGAAACCTTGGCCTTATTTTCACCAAGGAAGCTGGGAGATGTTTGAACACAAAATACTGGATCTTGGGAAAAATCCCCCAAAAATGGCATCTTGACAAATGCTTTCTAAACCCATCAGTAGCAAACAGTTAATACTAGTGTTTGTCTGAGACTAGGAAGGGGGGTGTTTACTCTGACACCTCAGTGAGTGAAACAGAGGGAAAGAGGAAGGCTGTTCTGAAAGAGAATGGATCTGTCTGGAGACAAAGCAGCCCCTGAGAATGAGCAATGGTGTGAAAAGAAGGGGTTCAAATGGGTGTTAGATGTAAGTTAGTGTTAGAGGGTTTATCCCTTCACCCTCCAATTACTGGGTCTGTCTTGCGTACACACAGAGCAGCAATACCCAGAGTCCGAAGGTGCAAACAATTAGATGTTTATTGGGTTGAATTTCCAGCAAGCAACGATTCCAGTTTCCTTCCTCAGTGTCCCCATCCCAGCCCTGACGCCACAGAGCCTTGCCTGTGTCCCTGTTCCCATTCTCCCCCTTAGCAAAGCATAGGACATATGGTGACACATTTCCTGATCGGGCCAGGCATCAAGGTGGAAGGTGTTGATATTCCATTTGTCCCTGTGCGTAGTGCAGTGCCCTGCACCTTCTCTCGTACAGGCCTGCCACACCTGTTCCAATTAGTGTTCCAGACTTCCCACTATAGTGGGCCTGGGAAGGTTGGGTCCAGGTTGTCTAGTACAGGGGGGAGGGGCTTACTCCATTACTTCTAGGTTATTTTCATAGGCAACGTATCACAAGTATACTTAGCAATACACCAGCCACTGTAACAATCCACAGCAACACCGAGAGACCTGAGCACTAGCCGCATGGTCCAACATCCTGGCCACCACCGAAACACCTCCTCTCCTCCTTCGACGGGGTCAAGCCCTTAACATGTCCAGTTGCTGGCAGTTGCAATACGCTGCCGCTGCAGGTTTTCGTGCTTTTGTCCATAGCATAAGTCCATTGAATGTCCACAGAGAAATGGGTTATTGTCCAAACCAACTTAACCACATGGTGTGGAATCAGGCTGTATGCGCTGGTTCGATTATTCACAGCAGTAAGATTCACAGATCTATCTGTGTGCCAAAGCCCAGAGAGCAGCGTGTAGTGTGGAATTTGGTTAGGGGCTGGTGTAATTGTGCCCCCAGTAATATGTACATTTCCAGCAAAACACCTCATACACAGTACACCCAATTGTCCACCCCTTGCCACGGGCCATTGGGTGTGCTCCTCCATGGCCATGAGGGAGGGGCACATTCAAACATCTTCTCTGGATTTACACCATTTTACACACCCCTCCATTGATTCCCAGCGAGCAAATCTCCTTCTCATTATTCCCATAGGGCATGTGGGGCTCACCTTAGCTGCCGATTCACTTCCAGATACCACAGTAGCTATTACACAGGTGCTGGCCTCCTAGTCGAGCATTTTGCATTTCATACACATCTTCCCCCAGGTCAGCCTTTTGAAACCATCCTCACCCATGTCATGAGGTTTTCTGTTCATTGAAACACAACAATGCTAACAACAAGACAAACACCACAGACAAACAACACAAAACATAGATTCATGGTATTCTGGGTTAGTCTTTTGCTGGCACCAGCTTGCTTGTAGAGTGTCTGAAAAACAAAAGAAACAATTTCCACACACACCCCCAGTGGGGACAGATTAGTGCTTAATAATAATAATACCACTTCCTTTTACAAATTTCCTTGCTAATTGCAGGAAAAACAGAAGAATTACCTCCAGGCTGTCCTTATTTTGTTCTATAGTTAGATAGTGAATTACCCCACTCACTGGTCATTTATGAAATTCATGAGGTGGTGTGCCTCAGTTTCCCCTCTCGTACAACAGACCCAGTTTGCAATAGTTTCTCTGCTGCACCAAGCTTTAAGTTTATCCTCAGGTAATAGCTGAGAGACAGCTTTAGATTTAGCTTTAGCACTGTACATACACACACACATTCCTTAGGGTTAACTGTCCCCCTTATTTTCAGGCTTGACTTGTTCTTATACCTCCCTTTCCTGGAGGGCCACAATCTGAGTCTTCCAGTAGTTTGTTTGCTGACCAGATGTATTTATTATTTGCAGCTCCTTTGTGTTGCCACTGATGGGCAGCTCTCTCCTTCCCCCATCAGCTAGGTCATTTGCATTCACACAGGCTTTCGGGCTTGGCTTTTGGATCCAAAGCCATCAGCAGCTCAGAGACACAATCAACTTCCACCCGAGTTCTGATTACTTTCCACTTTCATCTTCTGCTTCAAAACACACAGATCTGAAAAAGAAACCACAGCCTATTGTGGCTCCCTTTGGAGCCCTAATAGGGTTTGAATTAAGTACCATGTTTTGTTTGCATTTCTTTTACCCCTTCTCCAATATACACTGCACACGTCCTGGGAAAACGCACATTCCTTCCATAGTTTAACCTTCATAACATTATGTTACAAACCATAAGTCTCAGTTTAGGTTTTTAAAACCTTACACAATTACACACAACAGTTTGTTTTGTCTAACAGCCCTTGCACTGCAATAATTACTTTTTTACACAACTGTACCCCGATTACACGTCCATCTTGTACAACCAGAGCCAGCCAGGGGCAGGCATGTTAAGTGCCAATAGAAACCCCGGACATTCCTTTAGTGATTTTGCTTACATTACCCAGGAGTCAAATCATTTTGATGAGATTATCTCTCCGCCTGCTGCCTGCAGCCGTCCCCTATAGACCATTTCTGTGGACAAAGGGCCCATTTCCCCTCAGAATGGCTGTGAAGGCTTCTCAGGACAAAACTTTACCTGACCCTCTTGTATAATTTAATTACTAAGCTTCCATCCAACAGGAGTGCACAGAGCTGCACATACAGTTACATTTATATAACTGGGTTTTATTATTAAACCAAAAACTGCCTTCTTGTAACACCACAACTGTTGGCTTTTGCTATTTCCACAACTCCCAAATGTTTACTTTCCTCCAAACTCTGTATTATTAATTTTTGCAAAACCCTGGGCGCTGCACTGCAGTGCTGGGGTGACTCCGCAGGGGGAGAAGCTGCTGTGGAGCAATGTAGAGCAGGTGCAGGAAGGAGCCGGGGTCACTATTCACATTGTGAACTGCACAATTTTCCATATTTGGGAATGTCCGAGAACAATTCTAAGGGGAAGGTGAATGCAGAGCAGTGACACTGGAGGTTCCCAGACCTCCAACCGGGGGCAGTGTGGAAATTAATAATGGGAAGATCATTTGCAAAATTAGTCATCACTGACAAGATTTGTCTCTTCTTATTTCATGTTATGGTGTTATTTAGTGGAATCAGGACATATTTTACTATGTTAATTAAACACTTAATTTTATTTGACCAAGCCAAAAACTTAGTGTCACTTATTTTTTCTCTGTCCTAGCAAGAATTAAATTAATTTTGTGACTTTCTGGAAAGTGCAGCGAGATTAAATGTGGGGAATTCCGTCTCTGTGAGCTGATGTTTTCCTCTCACAGGTCAGTGCCTGCATTGAAATACCAAGAGGGATCTAAGGGCTGGTGTACGCTGGGCACAGGGGTGTTTGCAGACGGGGCGGGGCCTCAGGTGGAAGGGGCGGGGCAGGGCGTTAGTCTCCCCCAACTGGCGGTTCACGCCCTGCCCATGGTGTTGCAATGACAGAGGCTGCCCAGGCTGCACTTGTAGCGAGGTTCCCCCACTACGTGGCCACGCAGAGGCTGCAGGAGACAGGCAGGTGGCAGCAGGGGAAGTGGCGACACAGGAGCTCTCAGCAGCAGGGTGAAGGACAATGCCGTGGAGCGGCAGCGATGCAGAGTGAACAGGGCAAACCGAGAGCCAGTTGAGGGAGTGGTGGCAGCAGAAGCTGAAGTATCACTCGCTGCCTCCCCCACCCCTGGGGCTTTGCTGCCCAAGGGGAGGGGGGTTGGGGGGAGGAGAGCGGAGGGGTCTGTTAAAGGAACATTGGATTGGCCTGTCACACCGCAAGGTGAGAAGCTGAGGCACAGCACTGCCCAGCGTACTCTGGGGTGGGGGGTTGCTGATGAGCGTAGATTTGAATGTGGTTGTGGGGTTTTCCCAAACTCAGGCTTGATTCTCTTTCCCTTTCAATAGAAGTTCTCATTGGCTCTCTGCCCAGGCAGAGCTGGGGAGTGGGGCCTGTTGCCTTTTCCCCAGGCAGCAGGGTGACACCTGCCTGGCGAGTGAGGGTCGGTTTGGGTGACCCCCACTCAGGGCAGGCTAAGGGCAGGTCTCTGCCCTTTACTCAGCCCAGGAGGAGTTTTTTGCACTAACATCCCAAGTGTGCAAGTCCGTCCCCGCAGAGCAGCCCCATAGGGTGACATTGAAGAAACTGTGGAAAACGGGACGGGGGTGGGGGGGCAATAGGCTCCTATATGAGAAAAAGTCCAGCCAGACCGGCCTGTCCCTTTAAACATGGGACATCTGGTCACCCTGGAGCAGCCCCGCACTCCTGCTCCCCGGTTGGTGCGTTTGTGACCCGGGGGCTGAAGCCGACGCGAGAAAGGGAAGTGAGCGAGCTCGGAGCTCTCCGGCGCCACCTGCTGGGAACAGAGGGCAAAGACTGAGCGACGTCCTGGCTAATTTAAATATCACCTGGTTCTCTGCCGGGTGGCTCCACTGGAGAGCTGGGGCGTGGCCTGAGCGTGGCAGCAGCTTATTTGCATATTAAAAGCGGCAGTTTGGGGCCATAGGGGTAAAATAGGAGTAAGTTTTGGGGTTGGGCCCCACATGTTTAGTGCAGGCTGTGGGGAGCCGGGCTGAGCAGAGCCTGCCCCGACGGGGTGTGTGGTCACCCTGAGCTGGGAGCCTGTGGCCAGACATGGGGAAGGGGCTGGGGGGGGGGGGGGGTTGGTGGTTGTGTGAAGCAGAAAGTGTTTCCCCCCGTTTTTGGTGTCTGGGTGGGGTTCTCGTTACCTAATGAAGAGCAGCGGTGTGGGAGGGGAATTGAGACTCTGCTTTGGGGGTTGCTGGGGCGAGTGACACGAGTCACCCGGCGCTGGCTCCTGCTGTGGGGCATAGGACAGGTGGGGGTGGGGCTGCCCGGGTGCTTGAGATGAGGGGCGGTTCCTGGTTGGCTGGTGCCGGCCTGCCTAGTGTTTTCTGACAGCTGATCTCCCATTGGCCCTCCCGCGGGGCGGGTCTCTGAAAGCTGGTCTCCCATTGGGCCCTCCCCACCTGACGTTTCTGACA
Source organism: Mauremys reevesii (assembly GCF_016161935.1). Lineage (NCBI taxonomy): Eukaryota > Metazoa > Chordata > Testudines > Geoemydidae > Mauremys > Mauremys reevesii. The sequence goes on along the minus strand of NC_052634.1, from coordinate 29,223,446 downwards.
GGCTCAGCTCCCATTGGTGACGTTGTCTGACAGCGATGCGGGGCGGGGCCGCCAGGGCCTTGTGCGCTCAGAGCTCAGCGCCGCCCGCGAGAAGCGGCGCGAGGCCGCGCGGGGCGGGTCCCGCTGCCGGGCGGAGGGACCGAGACCGCAGCCGCGGCGCCGCCTCCCGCCTGGCGCGAAGCCGCAGCACCGGGGGGGGGTCACAGGGCGCGAGGCGCTTCCGCGCGCGGCTGTTTCCTGCCGGTCGCGGGGTGACGGGTCCTGCCCGGGGCGGCCGCGGGGTCCCGCTGGCAGCGGGGGGCTCTGGCGTCCGCCCGCCCGCGGCGGCTGGGAGCTGCGGGGCCCCCTGCACTGGCCGGGGGCTGCGGCTCCTCCTCACCCCCCCGCCCGGTGACTGGGAGCTCCGGGCTCCGCCTGCGGTGTCTGAGCGCCGGGGGCTCCTCTCCTGCCCGGGGCGGCCGGGAGCTCCCGGGGCTGCGGCTCCTCCTCACCCACCCCCCCCCCCGCCCGGTGACTGGGAGCTCCGGGCTCTGCCTGCGGTGTCTGAGCGCCGGGGGCTCCTCTCCTGCCCGGGGCGGCCGGGAGCTCCCGGGGCTGCGGCGCTGCAGGGTCTGTGAGCAACGACGTGGGGCTGCGGGGTCCTCCCGCCATCAAGGCCTGTTAGGAAATCCCGGGTCCCTCCGCAGCGGCTGGGAGCTCTGGGGTCCGCTCGTAGGAGCTGCAGGGTCCATACGCAGTGGGGTGGGGCTGGGGGCTCCCGGCCACCCATGGCTGCTGGGAGCCCAGGGTCTGCCTGTGGGAGCTGTGGGGAGATGAGGGGTTTGGGGTGGAGGAGGGGCTCCAGGCTGCAGGGTGGGGCCGAGGGATTCAGAGTGCAGGAGGGGGCTGTGGGTTGAGACAGGGGTTGGGGTCCAGGACGGGGTGATGGCTCTGGGGTGGGGCAGGGATGATGGGTTCCAGGTGTGGGAGGAAGCTCTGGGCTGGGGCAGGAGGTTGAAGTGCAGGGGTGAGGGCTCTGGGGTGCAAGAGGGGGCTCTGGGTTTGGGGGGGTTCAGGGCTGGGGCGGGGGGTTGGGGTGCAGACTTACCTCAGGCGGCTCCTGGTCAGCGGTGCAGCAGGGGGGACCTACTGGCCACTTCCAGGGCACAGTGCGGTGCCCTAGGACACGTAGGGACCAGCCTGCCTGACCCCCGCAGCAACGCTGACCGGACTGTATAACCTGGTCACCCCACTGGGAGCTCCAGGGTCCCCCTGTCCCATGCGGTGGCTGGGAGCTCTGGGATCCACTCACAGCAGCTGGGAGCTCTGGGGGCCTCCCGCTGCTCACAGTAGCTGGGAGCTGTGAGGTCCATCCGTGGTGGCATGGGCCTGTGGGAGCCCCTTCCGCCACTGGTGGCTGATAGCTGTGAGGCCCCCACTGGCCGACAGCCCCAGTCTTCCTGCCCCAGGGCTGAGGCGGAAAATGTCACTGAGATTTCTGAAAGTCACAGATTCTGTGACCCCCTTTATATAATCTTAGCCTTAATCGTTGTTGACTGTCTCTCTCAATCTAGAGGTCTGTTCTAGGGCAGATGGGACAGGGAAGACAGAAGCTCACCCCCCAGCACAGGTTTGGGCAGCAATGGCTCTTGGGCTATTTCCTGTGCATGCAGAGGACTTGTCCAGGCCGGTGGAGCAGCTCAGCCAGATGAGGAGCTGGAAGAAGGAGACCTGAGCAGCCTGGAGATCCCTCTTTTTCTCCACAGCCACTGCCTGTCAGCAGGATTCCTCCTCCTCCTCAGTGAGACCAAATCTAAGCACCTAGATAGCTGGTCTGTTCGCTGCACCCCAGTCCCTCATGCCTGAGCCTCCCTGCCAAAGTCCTGCACCTGGCTCAAGAGAATTGTCTCACATCTCGCTGGGAGCTCGACTTCTTGTGCCCAGAGAGTCTCGGCCCCATTCAGTAGAGGACCTGAGAAACACAGTGTCTGCCTTTTCCAAATAAGTGCTTGGAAAGGTTTTGTTCCTGTGGCCTAATGGATAAGGCATCTGACTTCGGATCAGGAGATTGAGGGTTCGAGTCCTTTCGTGGTTGTGCAATTTTACCTTTGTACTGAAAGTCCTGCTCCCTTCAGGGCTGGAACCTCTTCTTGGCCGCTCAGGCCAATGCTCTGGCTTCAGCTAGAGCCCCGGGAAGGAGTTGGGGTTGGGTGTCACAAAGGCTGGGGCATGAGCCCCAGGTGCTTCCAGTCTCTCCTTTGCCCTTCCTGACTTGCCAAAGAAAATGGGTGGCTGCCCGGGCTAGAGTGTAGAGCAGTTTCCCTCTTCCAAGTGTGCGCCTGTCCCTGTGCTGGAGGGTACTTGCTACATAGCACCTTGGGAGCCTGGGTGTTTCTCTGCTTCTCGCCAGCTGGGGAAAAGCCTCTTGGGGTAAAATCTCCTGCCCCACTGCCAAAGTGAGCACCTGGAGTGGGAACAGTAAGAGGCCCCACCAGGAGGCTGGCCCTGCTTTCCTACCGTCTTCTGATGTTGGCCACAAAGCATCAGCAGCTGGTTGTGGGTGGTTTTCAGTGGGGGTTCGGCATGCCAGGGAGCAGCCTGGCTGGGTGTCTCTGTGGCTGTCTGCTGGCTACGCATAGGCATGGTTCTCCTCTCCTCTTGCCCTGCCCTTGGTTGCTCTGTGGCTTTTAAGCCTTCCCTTGGAGCTGTCAGCACCAGCCGCCTCTGTCCTAGGTGCCCAGAGGAGGAGAGGTGCTGGGCTCCAGCCTGGGACTCTGCCTCCCTCCTGCCTAGCCCTGACTATGAAACCTGGCCCTGACACTCCTTTCTTCAAGCGCCATGTGGGCAAGAGGAAAAGTGTGGTAGAAAGCACAAGGGCCAAACTTGTGGGCATCAGAAATCCCAAACACCCAGTCAAACCATAGCCACTTCTAAACCCCATTCCCACCAGAGACCTGGCTCCAGTGGGTATGAGTCACTCAGCACAAGGTAAACAACTCATTCTTAGACAGCTGGAGATAGGAAAGCGCTTGGATCTCCAGGGATTTACCACAAGGTCCCACTGAGATGTGAACTCAGATTCCAGCATGCCAACCATTACACCATGGGCCCAGCTTGTGCTAGTTTCTCTGAACATTGGTGACCCTATCATAGAATACCAGGGTTGGAAGGGACCTCAGGAAGTATCTAGTCCAACCCCCTGCTCAGAGCAGGGCCAATCCACAGACAGATTTTTATCCCAGATCCCTAAATGGCCCTCTCAAGGACTGAGCTCACACACCTGGGTTTAGCTGGCCAATAGTCAAACCACTGAGCTCTCCCTCCCTCACAGGCCCAGCTTGTGTAAGGGACTGTTGGCCCTTTACTAAAAGTGAGTGGGTTTTTTTTGGTTGGCTAGTTCCCAGTTCCAATAGAAGGGGGAAGGGTCAATGGGAAATCAGGACCCTGAGACTGACAGGCCCCTGGGGCAATGGTCACCAACTGGTAGGAAACAAGTGAGAATTTGTTAATGAGTAAAATTCCTGGTGAAAATTGGCAAAGCTGTGGAAATTTTGAAAAGTTCCAGTGAATTTACACATGAAGATACAAACAGAGAGACAAATAGAGAGAAAGAGAACATCACAGACTGCACAGGCCCACACAGACATAAACAAAAACCAAACCCACACAGCACAGAGCCATATACACACAAGGGAAAGCCACACAAAACATAGAACAAATCCACACCAAAAAATACAGCAAAAGCCCACAACAAGAAAGCACAAAAACCACATACCAAAAGAATACTTAGCAAAAAACAATCTGCATGCAAAAGTCACACACACACACACAAAACTATGCAAGGCATCCACAAAAATTATACAGGACCCACATGCACATCAACACGACAGACAACAAAAACCCAACATACCGAAAGCCAGGCAGGGTTTGAGTCTCACAGTGAAGAGGGTGAGCACACAGGTGGTTTGGGGAGCAAAGACTGAGGGGGAGTCGGGGGCAGTGCTCTGGGCTCTGCTCGACCCCTCCTGACACAGGCGGCTGGTGGAGAGCAGAGCCTGGTAGATCTGTGGAATCTGCCCTGCTCTCTGTAAAACAAGGGGACCTCGGTGTCTTCTGAGCTGCACTTGTATTTTCTGCAGGCAAAATGATTGGCAGAAGCCATTTGCTTAAAGGAAACTAGTGCTATAAATGAGGTTTGAATTCACAACCTCAGCATAACTCCACTCAGCACTGCTCTGTAAGTATTGGGCACTAACCCATTGCACCACTGGACCCTGTTTTCAGGAGCTTGTCTCCATGTTTCATGGATGGATTAGCAGAGTGTGTGTGTGTGTGTGTGGGAGGGGTGCATTAGCTAAAACAAATCCATATTAAAGGCTGCAGGATGGCAGCAGCAGAGGTGGGGAGCCTCCTTCCATGTGATAGAGCTGGTTCCCCCTTCCGTTGCTGAGGGGAAGGTTAGTGCTTTGAGCCCACCCGGTGCTGGAATGTCCCATGGGTGAGATTAACGGGACTCTTGGGAAGAGAATGGAGGGGAAGTCTTTTCTATCCCTGCCTAGCTCCATTGGTCTCCTGTGGCCCTTTTGGCTCTCTGCTCCCCTGTTGGGGAGATGCAGAGACAAGCCCCCATCTGGGGAGTCACCGAGAGGCTGTGTCCCATGGCGTGTGGGGGGAGAGGGGGAGGGGTGGGATGGGGCTCAAGGGGAGAAGGTTGTGTGTGACAGTGTGTGGGGGAGGGGGAGGGTGTGTTCCGTAGGATAGAAATGATGGAAAACACAGGGGCAGTGACAGTGGAGCCCCGTGTCTGAGTTTTATGACCCTGTGTGGTGCTGTGTGGTGCTTCCCCTCCTATGGGCTCAGCTTTCATTGAATCCAGCATTTTTTCACCTGTCCTCACCACAGAGGTGTCCCACATGCCTCAGCTACCGAGTGTCCCTCTTAGAGACGCTGAGGACTGGAACTGATTTCAGCTGCTGGACAGCTCTGCTAGGTCTTTATTCATTTGCACAGGAAAATGCTGAGTGTTTAAATTCATTTCAAGCCCCCCCTCCCCTTCCATTCAGCGAACTCCTGAACATACAGGAGATGGGTCTGGAAATCGATTTTCATTTGAAAAAGTTTTTAAAGGGAATCACTTGGATTGGAACTACAAACCTATTATCCTGCAGGGAAACATTCACCCACTGACCTACACTCACAACAGAGAGTGTCATGTATAGCCCAGAGCAGGACCAGTTTTTAACCTGGAGGTTAGTAAACTTTCTCTCTATACAAACACCACAGCTTACAAACTCCCCACCCCCGCTCTGTGTCACCAGACCACAACAACAACTCTCCTTGGAGCACACACAGCTCCCCAGCTCCCTGCCCGTCAGTCTCTCCAGCATTGCTTCAATCCCTTAAAGCAGGGTCTCAACCTCAATTTACCTTAGGGCCAGTGCCAGTCCTCCAGTCCTCCCAGTGGGCCAATAATGTCACTCATACCACCCAGAACCTGCCCCCAAAACTCTGCCCCTCCACCTGCCTAAGGCTCTGGGAGGGAGTTTGGGTGGGGGGAGGAGGTCTAGGGTGCAGGCCCTGGGCTGGGGCTGGGGATTGGGGTGCAGGCTCTGGGGGGGAGATTGGTTGGGGAGGGGTTCTGGGGTGCAGGCTCTGGGATGGAGTTTGGGTGCTGGGTGCAGGCTCTGGGCTGGGGCAGGGGTAGCGGGAACAGGAGGAGGGGTGGGGGTGCAGGCTCTGGGTGGGAGATTGGGGGCGGGCGGGAGGGGTGTGGGAAGGGGAGGGGTGCAGGCTCTGGGAGGGAGTTTGGGGGCTGGGGTATGGAGGGAGAGGGTGCAGGCTGTGGGAGAGAGTTGGGGGCAGGGGTGTGTGGAGGGGGGAGCAGGCTCTGGGAGGGAGTTTGGGACTGGGAAGATGTATGGGGGGAGGGGCTGGCAGTGCAGGCTCTGGGAGGGGGTCAGGGATGCAGCACTTACTGGAGGCTCCAAGGCAGGGTGGGCTGGGGGGCCTCCGTCTACTGCTGCCCCCAGACACCGCCCCCGAAGCGTCCCATTGGCTGCAGGGGCTCGGGGTGGGGGCAGCGCGCAGAAGCACAGCCCCACCCTACCCTGCCATGGGGAGGGGCCGGCAGCCACTGTAGCGAGCAGGCAGACACTGCTCAGCTCCGCTGCACTGCCGGGGCCCCTGTGGGGGAGCGCCTGGGGGCAGCAGGTGGGGCCAAGGGAGTGACCCGGTCCCAAAACTGCTGGAGCCCCAGGGGCGAGACCTGGGAACCAGGACTGCCAGCCAGACAAACACCTTTAAGAGGAGGCGTCCCTCTGCCTGTCAAAAACTGATCTTCCTCCTTCAGTTCAGTGACAGCCTGAATTGTTCCTTATCCCGGCAGAGCCGGAGGACTGAAAGCAGCAACATCAAACCCCTGTGTAGCTCGCAGGAATGGACATAAACACTCCCTGGTATCTGAGGAGATGTTCAGCTTTGCCCTTGGTCAACTACAAGGCCAAAGGGAAAGGAGGTGGCGCCAGGTATAAAGAGTGAAACACGACACATCATAGTTATGCCCATGGTGGCTGCAAAATCTTTTGATGTACTTCTTCTTATCAGCAGTGTATTGTTTTCTCTGGAGCCTAGACCTTGGCCAAGAAATTTGTACCTTGATAAAATAATCGACTGCCCCTGGTGAAGGCAATGGACTTGACACCCACTGGGGTGTCCCTACACAGGTACAAGTACTAACAACAGTGGCTGCCTTTTAGCCATAGATTTTAATCGGGGCAATAAATACAAGCCCCTGTTAAATCATTTCTCAGCCCGAGTCCTTCACCCACATTCCCTAGAGCATTGGGCCACCATGTGGTCGTTTAATTTCCGACCTCAGTTTCACACAAAGACAAAATTTGCTTTGCACAGATCCATGAACAGCAAAATCTTCCTGTGTCTCTTGTCTGAGCCAGGGCATTCGATTCCAGTGACTCCAAAATCCCTCGGATGCATCCGAAGAAGTGGGTATTCACCCACGAAAGCTCATGCTGCAAAACGTCTGTTAGTCTATAAGGTGCCACAGGATTCTCTGCTGCTTTTACAGAACCAGACTAACACGGCTACCCCTCTGATACATGGCTGAATTGTGTTACTTTACTGTGAGAATAAGCTTTAAAATATCCTGCTCTAATTTCAGGATGGGTCTGTAACCATAACTGGACTCTATGGGAAGTGGCCTCTAGATAGTGATCTTTGGGCAGAGCTGGCTGAAGAGCTTTCCTACTCACCAGGAGATCCTGGCTTGACCTGCTAGTTCTTCCTTGCTGAACCTAGTTTGTCTGTCAGGCGCCTTTCTTTTATTTCTTCTAATGAAAAGAAAAGACCTCCACCGGGGAGGTGGGGGGCAAATGTTCTGAGGGCTGGAGAAAAATGCCTTCTAGTGAGCTATTGGAAGAGCTCAACCTGTTTAACTTATCAAAAGAAGATTGAAAGGTGACCTCATTGAAATGTTGAAGGGCCTTAATGGAGAGAAAATACTGGATATCAGAGGACTCTTTAATCTTGCAGAGAACGGCATAACAAGACCCAATGGCTGGAAGGTGAAAAGAGACAAATTCATATTACAACTAAGGCACAAATATTCAACAGCGAGGATGATTCACCACAGGAACAAGCTACCAAGGAAAGTGGTGGATTCTCCATCTCTTGATGTCATTTAATGTAGACTAGCTGCCTTTCTGGAATGTGTTGCCCCCAAAAGTAGCTATTGTGTCCTACAGGAGGCGTGTGATATGCATGGGGTCAGATTAGATGCTCTAATGGTCTCTTCTGGCCATAAAGTCAACTAATTTCTGAAAAACTGAGTGTGGCATTGGGAGCAGCGTCTGATGTTTTCCTGTCTAGCCGGCTTGCTGCCTAGAATGAACGCTCCTTGAGTGGGGTGATCCACAGGGAGTAGCTCAAAACTCCAAAGTGCCTGGCCAGGGGCAGGACATTAGCACAGCAAGGGAGGGGTGTGGCAGTGACATCACAAAGGCCTTTTGCAGGACCTCAGACTATTGGTCAAAGGTGGTGGGGATGTGGTGACCTCACAGAGAGATGCTGACATCAGGCAGGCAGGACAGGGGCGAGAGGCCAGGGAAACCTCAGAGACCCCTGTGGCTTTGCTTCAGCAAGTCTCCTTCTCCAGGTCTCTCTTTGAGGACTGACAGAGTATTCGGGTTCACGGACGTGAGCGCCAGGAGGAACCTCTTTCGAGTTTTCTCCTTCCCTTTTAGTGATTTTACTAGAAAACAGACGTCCCTGTTTAGAAGGTAAGAGCCTCCTCGAGGGAAGGGATGTCCTGGGCATGTCACAGTTTGGATGCCAGTGCCCGCCCCCCACAATGTATGGAAGTTCCCGCCCCCCTGTCTGTGTTCGCACTGCAGGAGAGAGCAGCATCCACGGCAGTGATTTGCTCCTGGCTGCCGGAGCAGAGCAGCAGGCTCAGCTGTGAGAACTTCCCAGAGCGATGAAAGGGGAGGGGCCCATGGCTCTGTAGCAGGAATGCAGGGCAGGCGAGTTCACGGAGGGCATTGTGGGATACTGGAGGAGGCCAGTTATGGTGATATAATGAACAGCAGTGTCTACACTGACACTCTGTCACTTTAAGTTTGCTGCAAAAAGCTCTAGACCTCTCATCGAAGTCGTTTTATTTTGTCACCAAAACAGGGCAATTTTGTCGCCAGACGTGGCATTGCACTGTGTACACCAGCCACAAGCTGCCGACCGAGGGAGCGTTGTGTGTTTTTCACACACCTGAGCAATATAATTCTGCAGAAACAACTTTGTAGTGCAGACCAGGCCAAAGATTGACTCACACACAACTTGCAAGGAAAACCTCACCTGCTCCTCTGCTTTGCAGAATCCAAACACAAATAAAGCTTGTCAGGCCCCTGTAAAGATGGCAGGGAGTCAGGTGTGGGCAGGGCCGGCTCTGGCTTTTTTGCCACCCCAAGCAAAAAAAAATGGGGTGGGGCCACCGGAGCAACAAAACAGGGGGGAAAAAACGGCACGGGTGGAGCGGCAAAGTGGGGGTGTGGGGGGATACGGCGCGGCTGAAGCGGCAAAGCGGGGGGGGACGCTACGTGGCTGGAGTGTCAAAGTGGCGGGGGACAACACAAAAACGGTGGGGCTGGAGCAGCAAAGCTGGGAGGGAGGGACACGGCACAGCTGGAGCAGCAAAGTGGGGGGCGGGGGACAACACAAAAATGGTGGGGCTTGAGCAGCAAAGCAGGGGGGTGGGGGGAAAAACAACGGCGCAGCCGGCAAAGCAGGGGAAAAACAAAAAAAAACCCTATCGGGTGGCTGGAGCCAGTGGACTCCCTTGCTGCAGAGTGCGCGCCCGGTCTAGTGGGGGGGAAGGGGAGGGAGCGGAGGGAGAGAGAAGGGGGGTGGCCAGCGCTTCAGCGGGACACTCACCACGTGGCCCCGACCGCCGCGCCGCCTGGCACCCTCACGCCTTCTCTAGACTAACCAGTCCTAATATACTGTAACATGGTTATATTCCACCACCTTCACTGGTTACACCCAACAAAATTAATTATACAGCAGACAGAAACAATCACAGACCCAGACAGAGACCATGCATATAAACATACAAAACAATACAGAAGGGAGGATTTCACAACTACATCTATACAGACATAAGGGTTTTCCAGCTGTGTCTATTGATAAGTGAGTTCTTGCCAGACAGGATGCTACCAAACTAAGTTTCCCTTTCTCTGGAGGTGATGGAATATCAGGGCAGGATTGTATTCCTAACAGCCCAATCGCACCTTATTTCAATGTGACTAGTTGGGAATGTGAGGATGTGACCATACACTTCCCAGCTTATGGCTGCCTTTGCTGCTTAGCCGAAGAACCAGGCCTCAGACTGTCACAGTAAGAGAAGGCCATTACACAGACAGACAATGATTTTTTATTCTCTCTTTTATATCTTTATAACTAGCTAAGTGATAAAAATACACCTAAATTCTTAAAGTACAGGCCTCTGCAGACAGGCCTGAATATCTGTATCCTAACAGTCCTCGAGGTCAGGCAGCCTCTGGGTAAGGGGGTGGGGACTCAGATCCTTCTGCTGGCCAATTCCACCAGGGTCATGTATAAACCAGGCAAGTTCCCCACAATAGCCAGACCAGATGCCCCCTGTACACTTGTGCTCTGTCCTCATTGCTTCTCTCTCTCCCTTCCCCCCATCTCTGCTGCTCCCCCTCTGGGCTTTCTCAGCACCTGGCCCCACAGCGCTTCCTGCCAGCCAGAGACACTGTGTTCTAGGCCTGCTCCTGTGGATGTGGATGTGGCCTCTCTCCTGATTGCTGAGGAAAGGAACCTTTCCAGGAAATGGCCACAGCTTCTGGGAATCCCTGTGTGGCTGTGAACAGAGTTTGGCTCCTGGCACACAAGGCAACTTAAAAGCTGAGCACCCAGACAGGGGCTTGAACCCTGGACCCTCACGTTAAGAGCCTGATGCTCGACCAACTGAGCTACCTGGGCTTGTTAGGAAACAGCTTCACCATTCACCACAAGAGTGATTATCAGAGTGAGCAGGCAAGAGTGAGCAGGCAGGCAAAAGAGAGGCAAAAAAAGTCCCAGGAACCCCTCCTCTTTTTCTGCACAGCCACTGCCTGTCAGCAGGATTCCTCCTCCTCCTCAGGGAGACTAAATCTCTGTGCCTAGACAGCCGGTCCATCCGCTGCACCTCAATCCCCCATGCCTGAGCCTCCCTGCCAAAGCCCTGCACCTGGCCCCATACAATTAAGTCTCACTTGTCGCTGGGAACTTAACTTCTTGTGCCCAGAGTGTCTCAGCCCCCTCAGTAGATGACCTGAGAAACAGCAGCAGCCGCCCTGCATGCCGGTCTGTGGGTGGCCTTCAGTGGGGTTCAGCACAGCAGGGAGCAGGCTGGCCCTGTGGCTGTCTGCTGGCCACACATAGGCATGGTCCTCTCCTCCTCTTGCCCTGGCCTCTGTGGCTTTTAAGCCTTCCCTTGGAGCTGTCAGCACCAGCCGCCTCTGCTCTAGGTGCCCAGAGGAGGAGAGGTGCTGGGCTTCCGTCTGCCCAGCCCTGCTTCCTTCAAGCACAGTGGCAAGTGCCAGACTTGTGGGCACCAGGTGAAGCTGTGAGAATCCCAACCCTCAGGTGTCAGTTCTAGAGCCCTGACCCATCCAGCAGGAGGGGAAAAAATGGCTCTTGCAGAGCTGGAGACAGGGAAGTGGAGCAGTGTGAGCTCCAGGGCTTTACCACAAGGTCCCACTGAGATTTGAACTCAGATTGCAGGATTCAGAGTCCTGAGTGCTGCCCATTACACCATGGGACCAGCTCATGTTGCTTTCTCTGGCCATCAGTGACCCTCATGGGGCCGGCTCATGTAAGGGACCATTGGCCCCTTACTAAAGCTTAGTGGGGGTTTTGGTTGGCTAGTTCCCAGTCCCAGTAGAAGGGGAAAGGGCCAATGGGAAATCAGGACCCTGAGACTGACAGTCCCCTGGGCAATGGGGAGAGGCCAAAGCTCCAAGTTAGCCGCACTGACAGGCCAGGCAGTGTAATGAGGGAGTCACCAGGCCAGGGGGTCCCATCCTCCGTGGGAGCTGGCCCTGCCTGGGCCAGAGTGGGGCAGAGCTAAGGAGAGAGCAGGAGCCTGAGAAGAGCCAGGGAGCAGAGCTGGGCAGGTGTAGTGCCAGAAACTGCTCCCTGTAGGACTTTGCTACCTGCAGCAGTTACTGAGACCTGAGGTTGTTCTTATTTGCTGATTTGTCCTAATTGGCTAAAACTTGACAGTGGTGGGGGATGGAAGCATAAAGGCTTCATCCTCCAAATGACCCTGCCTGGTGTCCATCTGTATCTATTACCTCTTAATACCGAATTGTAAAAAAAATAGAGTGAGGTCATTTAAGCATCATTTATTTTGCAGCTTCATTTACTGTGCTAACAATGTAGCATCCTGACACTGATACTTCTGCCCACATGCCCTGTGGTTTGGATTCATTTTAGTGGGACGCGGGACATGTGGAGGATAATTTAAACTCTTAATTTCCTTAGGGTTTCCCTTTAATATACTTCTCTGCTGGTGCAATTTCTGACCATTGCATGTCTATTGTATTTATTACAATAGCACAAGTAAGTCACACAAGTGACATAGTCTAAGGGCTTGGCTACACTTGCAAGTTAGAGCCCATTAAAGCAGCCCCGGGCGCCCTAACTCCTGAGGTGTCCACACTCGCAAGGCACATGGAGCACCTGGGCTGTGCAGCTGCAGCGCTCCTGGTAATCCACCTCCATGAGAAGCATAAAGCTTGCTGAACCCTGCTGAAATACCCGGGCATCAGTGTGGATGACGTGTTGCGTCACTGCACTGTGTTTGGCCTCAGGAAATGTCCCATAATCCCCTGAAGTCAAGTGCCCACTCTGGTCATTGTTTTGAAATCGGCTGCAGGCATGCGGCTATCCCCTTTCAAAGCTCTGTTTCTGACAGCCGGCTGCTTATCTGCTCCAGGACAAAGCAACCATTAGTGTGGAATGCTGCTGTTGTGAGTGTGTGTGAGAGAGGGGGGGTTTGCTGCTGTCCGAACACACAAGACAGCATGCTGACACACTCCCAGCCCCCCAAACACACTGTCACTCCCCCCACGTACACACAACACACTTCCTGTCACACTCCAACCCCGTCCCCCATTTGAAAAGCATGTTGCAGCCACTTGCACACTGGGATAGCTAACACAGTGCACTGCTCTCTGTGGCATTGCCAGAGCTGCTAATGTGGCCACTCCAGTGCGCTTGCAGCTGTCAGTGTGAACACACGGCAGCGGTTTCCCTGCTGTGGTTTAACTCCCAGCGCTCTACCTCTGCAAGTGTAGCCAAGCCCTAAATTTGCCAGACCAACCGAACTCAGTAACTGCCCTCCACCACCACATGCAGGGAGTAAGGGCATCGTGGAGCACACGCCGCACTTACTGGCACAGCCTTGTGCATGCTTGGGTGGCCACCTCCCCATTGATGAGACCTGGTCCCACCATCTCCGCGGAGCTCCAGTCTGCCCTGCTGCCATCCCTATCTGTGTTGTCTTCTCTAGCAGTTGACTGGAAGGTGAGCACTGGCCGCATGCCATGTAGCCGTGTTGTCTCGAAGGGCGAAAGCAGGAGGAATGATGCCTTCATAGCCCACCTAATATTCCATAACATAGTTAAGGAAAATATTTCTCAATGAATTCTCAGTAAAAGATCAGAAGCAGCCAGTGTCTGTATCAGTCTATGAGCATTGGTATTTTCTTGAAATTTGTCAGACCAACCTAACTAACACCTAACACCCATTTGAAGTTCTTTTTTTCACACTGTTGCTCATTCTCAGGTTCTGCTTTGTCTCCAGACAGATCCATTCTCTTTCAGGACAGCCTTGCTCTTTCTGTCTGTTTCACTCACTGAGGTGTCAGAGTAAACACTCCCCTTCCTTCTATTCTCAGACAAACACTAGTATTAAGTGTTTGCTACTGATGGGTCTAGAAAGCATTTGTCAAGTGGAAGATGCTGTTTCTGGGGGATTGCTCCCAAGATCCAGTACTTTGGGTTCAAACGTCTCCCAGCTTCCTTGGGGAAAATAACACCAAGGCTTTGTTGCAATATACAAGAAGGAAGGAGTTTTTCTACCCCAGATGGGACTTGAACCCACAATCTCTGGCTTAGGAAGCCAATGCCTTATTCGTTAGGCCACCGGGGCCCTGAAGAGCAGTAAAAAGAAGGATGGAAATTCCCTCTCATGATTGCACATTCCTCACATTCACTCCAAAGCCAAATACCCATTTAATGGCCTTACAGAAACGTCTGCATCCCCTGGCAGCGAGGCAACTGGGCAGGTGGCTGACAGAGCTGAGCACCACCTTTCTGCCAGCCATCTTTAGAGAAGAACCTCACCCTAGAGTCACCCCTCCCTCCTTCAGCACCTCCACGGCTGTGGCTCTGAGTGGCAGTAGGATGATTAGGGGGTGAATCCGGGGCTGGAAGGGGGGTGAGATCGGCCTGTAAGGAGTAACCAGGTGGGGCTGACCCAGGGGGAGGCTGTGGGCTGTTGGTTGGTTGTTGGGATCCGAGCTCTAGTTCAAAGCTGCACAGTGACCTGACACCCAGGGTTGTAGGGCTGACATAGTGACCCCCTTACTGGCCTCAGTGAACCCCAAACCCTTGTTACTAAGGGCATTGAGGAGTCTCTGTCCCTTAATAACTTCTGGGAGCTCCCCAGCAGGCTGCGGGTATCAGCCGCCTCCTGCCTCACAGGCTAGACTCTCACCGCCAGGGTCTAGTCTAGCTCAGGGTCCAGCTCAACTTCCTCCCCGCGCCACTGGCCCCCAGTCCCCTTCCACCACCAGGTCAACCCGGGCACTAGGGCAGGAACGGGGTGAGGCAGCAAGTCAAGCTCAGCAAGGCAGGCAAAAGCGAGTCTTGTCTTCATGGGCTGCTCCCAATGACGTCCTTTTTGTGCGCAACTGCTGCAAAAATATCTCGGGCAGAGAAGCAACAGGCCAAAGTATTACCACGCAGCTGCCAAAGTAGCTCAATTGGGAGAGCGTTAGACTGAAGATCTAAAGGTCCCTGGTTCAATCCCAGGCTTTGGCAGGCCCTTTCATCCCTCTTTGCACAGTGGTGGCTTGTTTTCTGGGAACACAGTGGACCCTGCACCCAAGGTGAGTCCCTGAGCTTGGGCTCTGCAGTAGAAAAAGATATTGTGGGCTTCTGCCCCTAATTGGCTGGCCTGACATTTAACAATGAGGGACAGGAGCTGTCTCTCCTAAGTGAGTTATTGGTGGACCCAATATGGCAGGAAGAGAGTGCTAGAGGGGGTGCTGGGCAGTGACAGGCAGGAATAGGGGATGAAAACTCTTCTGTGCAGCTGAGGGAGGGCAGTACCAGGGAAGGGGCATGTGTGAAAGTGGCCATGTGGAAGGGAGTTGGGGGCCCAGGAGGAGGCACTTGATGTTCAGTGTCTTGGAGATGGTGGGTGTTCAGGAAATGCACATTAACAACTCTAGGGTAGCTTGATGGGCAGAGGGTGATTGGGGGAAGGGCCCATCTCTCTTGTCCTCCAGGCCAGGGAAGAATGATGGGGTTGGAGTCTTGTTCTTCACATTCGCGGTGCGAGTACAGAAGGTGGTGGAGCTCCGACCAGGGAGGGCATTACTGGTGGCTTTGTGCCCCATGGCACTGGTTACTGCTATATTAGTGTGTATGGTCCCCAGTTAAGGCATGAAAGGAAAGTTCTATGGAAGGAACTGGCTCCCTTCTTCTAGACCGCACGGTGTTTGGTGTCGGGGGGGGGGGTTTCAATTGTTGCACCAACCTGAGGACTGCTGGTCCTGTTTTCCCGACCGTCAGAGGAAACTCTTCTATGATGAGCACTACCTGGTGCAGGTCTGTAGTGAGGTCGGCTTAGAGGACGTGTTTCTCCGCAGTGAACCAGTGGAGAGAGGGCGGTAACCTCCTATTCCTCTGACCCGAGCTCACACCAGCCGCAGAGGGGATACACCTTTCTGCGGGGACAGGCCAGGAGTCGCATTGACCGGATTTACATGAATGAGAGCACGTCGACAGCCCAGTGCAGGGTGGTGCCAATGGACTGTTCGGATCACGCAGCTCTCACCGTGTGCTCAATGTGGGCAATTCCCTGACCCAGGGCAGAGGATATTGGAAGCTGAACATCCAGAGCTTGCAAGATAAAGGAGCAGGGGGGTGAAGCCTGGCGGTGTTGGCAGAACGGGAAAGCATCAGAGGGTTCTATGGCAACCAGGGGGATTGATGCGAGTCGGTGAGGGAGGAGTTGGCTGCTTTGTTCCGGCGGTGGGGAAACACCACAACATTAAAGAAACCAATGGTGCCAAGTCCTGCAGTGTCACCTGTGGGATTTCCACAAGAGCATCCAGGCAGGGGAGCCAGTCAGCGTGTGACTGTATGATCGGATCAAGCGACAGCTGCCCGAGTTCCAGGAGATGAGGCTGCAGCTGGCCGATATGAGCGGGAGCACCGAGTGAAGGGAGGGGCGGCCTCCCCTGACATTTTTGCAGCCTGCAGGGAATGGAGACAAAGCAGGGGGATGCAGGGACTCAGGGCAGGACCCATGGATCCGGAAGAGCAGGACCACAGTCACTGGAGGAGGAGAGAGAGTCCCGCGAGAGGAAGCTGATGGTGGGAAGCAATAAGTGCAGAGTGCAAACCAGCCAAGAGTCACAGGGGTCTAGAAAATGAAACAGCAGCAGGTCCCATGGTGTAATGGGCAGCACTCAGGACTCTGAATCCTGGAATCTGAGTTCAAATCTCAGTGGGACCTCGTGGTAATATGTTGTTTTGCTGCAAAGCACTGGAGCTCAATGTGTTTGGCTACCTTCTCTCAGGGTGAACTAGAGTGAGGTTTTTTCCCTCCTGCTGGGTGACTGATGGCCACTAAAGATAAGTCTTTGGTCTGGCTGGTTCAATGGGCTGGTGGCTATACATTGGGGTCCTACAACTTAACAGTCTGGCTAGAGATTCCTGAGGATTGACCATATGGTTGCTTCTTGCTGCTTCACCTGATGTCCACAACTTTGGTCCCTGCAGCTGCCACACTCTTCCTCTTGCTCACAAGGCATTTAAAGGAAGCAGGGCCAGGGCCAGGCTTCACAGTCAGGGCTAGGCAGGAGGGAGGCAGAGTCCCAGGCGGGAGCCCAACACACCTCTCCTCCTCTGGGCACCTGGGGTGTTGTTCCCCCCTGTTCAGGCACCGCTGGGGCCCTGCACTTCACACAGCTCTCCCTGATTTCAGCTGTTAGTGAGGGAGTCTCACTGCTAGCGCAGACTGGGCAGTTTGTTGCATGAGAGACACTGTCCCAAAGCAGGACTAATGCTTAGAGCTGGTTATCAGTGATTTCAGACCTGTTGGTCTGGAGCAAGACTCTCCATTGAGTCTTAACCAGCTCTGTTATTACACAGGGAAGAACAAAAGGGTCAAATGGGGCCTGGAAGCCTTAAGAAGAATCCACCCCACCCAGTACAATACTTGTCACTACCTGCTCCCAGCCCCACTGAGAATGTTTTGGGGTCACTCCTTGCCTGTATCAACCTAGGGGTCTCAGAAAATCATAGTTAGGAGGTGCTCCAGTGGCGCAATTGGTTAGCGCACAGTACTTATAGGGCAGTGCTGAGAGGAGCTATGCTGAGGTTGTGAGTTCAAGCCTGACCTGGTTTTCATTAACCAAGTGGCTTCACCCCCTTATTTGGCCCTGTGAATGTAAAATTCCAGCCCTGGGGACCCTCAGGAGGGGGCTAATAAAAAATGTTCCCTTCACTTATTACCTCCTCTCCAGGTCAGAATCTACAGTCCTTTCTCCCCCCCAGCCCCTGTGCCAGGATCCCTCAAGCAGAGCCTGGAGTCCTGCCCCTGGTGTCTGTACTATTGACAAAGACTAAGTGACAGGGACAAAACACTCAAATCCCGCCTGGTGCGGGGAGCCAGGTTTGCTCTTCAAATTCTGTCGTTGGTACATTTCCAGGCCTGGGAATGTCCCACAACAGCATTTAATGGGAAGCTGCCTGCAGAACAGTTACACTGCACAGAGCTCCTGTGGAGGAGGGGTGGGAATTAGTAACATTTTGAGGATTGTTTGGAAAATGAGCCTTTGCTGACAAGGTTTGTCTCTGTTCATATTTCACCTTCAGGTGTTATGTTGAGGGATCTTTAGTATATTTTTGTGAGGTTAATAACTATCTCCTCAACTTTATTTACTCAACTTAAAAATTGGTCACTTGATTTTTGCATCTCCCTGTGAAAATACAACTGACGTGTGGCTTTCTACAGGGGGTCATGATGTTATAGTTGGGGAATTCAGTCTCTGTACTTCTGGGGGGAGTGTTGCTTTTTTACAGCTGCCTCACGGCCAGGCACACTGGGCTGTTAGCTGCACCCACTGTCCTTGCCAGGGGCCCCTGCTGAACCCTGGGCGGCTGCACTGCCGTGCTGGGGTGACTCTGCAGGTAGAGAAGCTGCTGTGGAGCAATGTAGAGCAGGTGCAGGAAGGAGACGGGGTCACTATTCACATTCTGAACTGCACAGTTTTCCAAATTTGGGACTAGATTCATAGATTCATAGACTTAAGGTCAGAAGGGACCATTATGATCATCTAGTCTGACCTCCTGCACAATGCAGGCCTCAGAATCTCACTCACCCACTCCTGTAACAAACCCCTAACCTATGTCTGAGTTAAAGAAGTCCTCAAATTGTGGCTTAAAGACCTCAAGGTGCAGGGAATCCTCCAGCAAGTGACCCGAGCCCCACGCTGCAGAGGAAGGCAAATGTCCGATAACAATTCTAAGGGGAAGGTGAACGCAGAGCAATGACACTGGAGATGCCCAGACCTCCAATAGGGGCAATGTGGAAATTAATAATGGGAAGATCATTTGTGAAATTAGTCGTCACTGACAAGATTTGTCTCTGTTCCTATTTCACGCTATGGCGTTAGTTAGAGGAATCAGGACAGATTTTTACTATATTAATTAAACACTTAATTTTATTTAATCAAGCCAAAAACTTAGTGTCACTTATTTTTTCTCTGTCCTAGCAAGAATGAATTGAATTTTGTGACTTTCTGGAAAGTGCAGCGAGATTAGTCTCTGTGTTTATGAGCTGATGTTTTCCTCTCACAGGTCAGTGCCTGCATTGAAATACCAAGAGGGATCTAAGGGCTTATGTACGCTGGGCACTGAACTGGCAAAGCGATGTCTTCCAGGGTGTGACCCCCCCACAAACCCATATAGTTAAGGTGACCTAAGCCCGGGTTAGATAGTGCTAAGGAAAAGGAAGAATTGTTGTGTCCATGCAGGTATTACAGGGATGGGAAAATCCCTCCAGTCACTGTCTACTCCAAAGTGCTATAGCAGTGCCACAGCAGCGTTTTAAGTGTAGACAGAGTGAAACTAGATTTATC
Organism: Mauremys reevesii; assembly: GCF_016161935.1. Lineage (NCBI taxonomy): Eukaryota > Metazoa > Chordata > Testudines > Geoemydidae > Mauremys > Mauremys reevesii. The sequence continues at coordinate 29,204,509 of NC_052634.1, read as the reverse complement.
TCCAGTTCGCACTATGGATGCTCAGGCACTAAGACTACAGTAATAACAACAACAGCGCTTGCATAGTTGGCAGGATTCGAACCTGCGCAGGGAGACCCCAATGGATTTCTAGTCCATCGCCTTAACCACTCGGCCACAACTACTTGACATATAGCCATTTCACTGAATGATGATTTTGTTCTCACTGAATTGTCACTTCAAATTGTTTGCTCAGACCAGCTTCCCCAGCACACTCACGGCTGCCCATCAGTGTAAGTGTGTCCTGGGCTGAACAGCGAGAATTCCTGCCCATTTCCTTCCGGCTAGAGCAGGATTAGAGTGTGTTTGTGTGAACGACATTGCTGTAGATTGTTGTTCATTCCCCACTCTGACAATTCAGACAGTCCCTTTCCTAGTCAAATCTCCAGCACATCGTTCCACTAGCAGGGGGCAGGATTTCTCTGGGGCACTGAAATTTTTCAGAGGGCTGGTGCGTGAACTCAGCCTTGCATTCCACCCTTGATGTTTCATGGACTAACAACAGCATCAGAAAGAAAGAGCGGAGCCAATATCTCCCTGGCAGGGATGCAGGTGCCATGACCCCTCTGTCTGACCGTCGCCATTGCAGGAGAAAAAGGTTCACTGGCATCGAATGCCCTGGCTCAGACCAGAGACACAGGGAGGTTTTGCTGTTCATGGATCTGTGCAAAGGAAATTTTGTCTCTGTGTGAAACTGAGGTCAGAAATGAAACGTCCACATGGTGGCCCAGTGCTCTAGGGAATGTGGGTGAAGGACTCGGGCTGAGAAATGATTTAACAGGGGTTTGTATCAATTTATTGCCCTGATTAAAATCTATGGCTAAAAGGCAGCCATGTTGTTAGTACTTGTACCTGTGTAGGGACACCCCAGTGGGTGTCAAGTCCATTGCCTTCACCAGGGGCAGTCGATTATTTTAGCAAAGTACAAATTTCTTGGTCAAGGTCTAGACTCCAGAGAAAACAATACACGGCTGATAAGAAGAAGTACATCAAAAGATTTTGCAGCCACCATGCGCATAACTATGATGTGTCGTGTTTCACTCTTTATATCTGGCGCCACCTTCTTTCCCTTTAGCCTTGTAGTTGACCAAGGGCAAAGCTGAACATCTCCTCAGACACCAGGGAGTGTTTCTGTCCATTCCTGCGAGCTACACAGGGGTTTGATGTTGCTGCTTTCAGTCCTCTGGCTCTGCCGGGATAAGGAACAATTCAGGCTGTCACTGAACTGAAGGAGGAGGATCAGTTTGTGACAGGGAGAGGGACGCCTCCTCTTAAAGGTGTTTGTCTGGCTGGCAGTCCTGGTTCCCAGGTCTCGCCCGTGGGGCTCCAGCAGTTTTGGGAGCGGGTCAGTCCCTTGGCCCCACCTGCCGCCCCCAGGTGCTTCCCCCCAGGGGCCCTGGCTGTGCAGCGGAGCTGAGCAGCGTCTGCCTGCTCGCTCCAGTGGCTGCTGGCCCCTCCCAGAGTCTGCACGCCCTCCTTCCCCACCCCCCAGCCCCCAAACTCCCTCCCACAACCTGCACCCCCTCCTGCACACACCCTCCCGCCCACCCCAATCTCCCTCCCATAGCCTGCACCCCGACCCTACCTCCTGTTCCCCCTGCCCCAGCCCCCAAACTCCCAGAGCCATAACAAGGAATTTTTGTGCCCGAGGCAAGGGCCGGCTCCAGGCTTTTTGGTGGCAGGTCCCAGAGTCCCAGTTGGAGGGAAGGACCTGCCACCCAATTGCCGCCGCTGCTTCATTCATCCTTCGGTGGCAATTCGGCAGCACGTCCCTGAGTCCCTCTCGGAGAGAAGGACTAACTGCCGAATTGCTGCTGAAGAAGCAGCAGTGGTAGAGCTGCCACCGAAGCGCCGCTGAATGGGGTAGAGCTGCGCACCCGAGGCAAGTGCCTCACTCGCCTCGCCCTTGTTACAGCGCTGCAAACTCCATCCCAGAGCCTGCACCCCAGAACCCCTCCCCCACCCAAACTCCCTCCCAGAGACCAGCCTCTCACCCCTTCTGCACCCAAACTCCCCCCAGAGCCTGCACCCCCTCCTGTACTCCAATCCCCAGCCCAGGGCCTGCACCCTAGACCTCCTCCCCCCACCCAAACTTCCTCCCAGAGCCTTAGGCAGGTGAGGGGCAGAGTTCTGGGGGGTGGGTTCTGGGCAGTATGAGTGACATTATTGGCCCACTGGGAGGACTGGAGGACTGGCACTGGCCCTAAGGTAAATTGAGGTTGAGACCCTGCTTTAAGGGATTTGTTGCAATGCTGGAGAGACTGAACAAGAACAAGACTCCAACCCCATCATTCTTCCCTGGCCCAGAGAACAAGAGAGATGGGCCCATCCACCAATCACCCTCTGCTCATCGTCCTATCCCAGTCCTGACCTCCAGACTCACAGCTCTGCTGGTGCCCCTCACTCCCAACCCGCAGCCCCTGCCATCCCAGTCCTGACCTCCAGACTCACAGCTCTGCTGGTGCCCCTCACTCCCGACCTGCAGCCCCCTGGGTTTCTCCCAGCTCTAGCGGTGCCCCTCACTACCGACCTGCAGCCCCCTGGGATCCCTGCTGAGCTCCCCAGTCACTGCGCTGCCAGTGCCCCTCACTCCTGACCAGCAGCCCCTGATATCCCAATCCTGACCTCCAGACTCACAGCTCTGCTGGTGCCCCTCACTCCCGACCCGCAGCCCCTGCTATCCCAGTCCTGAGCTCCAGACCCACAGCTCTGCTGGTGCCCCTCACTCCTGACCCGCAGCCCCTGCTATCCCAGTCCTGACCTCCAGACTCACAGCTCTGCTGGTGCCCCTCACTCCTGACCCGCAGCCCCTGTTATCCCAGTCTGCCTAATTATCTAGTGGGTTTTCACTGACCCAGGACAGCAGCTTTGGGTGAGGTGCAGTGAAGGGAGGGGCACATCCACAGAGCTTTTGGTGTCTGGATTTAAGAGCCTGAGGCAAAAGGCCACTGCCCAGCGCACTGTGGGTGGGTGTTTTGCTCATAGTGTTGTGTTATGAATCCTGATTGTGGTGTTTTCCCAAGTTAATACAAGGTGATTTTCCTCCTTTTTATTAAAGTTTCTTTTCTACACTCAGTGGTTGTGAGTGGGGAAAGTATCATCTCTTAGAGGCACCCAGTGGCCAGGGTTAGTTTCCCCAGGTTACTGGGTGGGGGCTTAGGCACATTGTGTGTTGTATTGTTGAAGAGGAGCCCCAAGCACCCAAACAGGGAACTGTAACTTCAACCTTCAGAGTAAGAGCCAGAGGTGCTGCCAGCTGAGCTAGCCAGGCGGCCTAAACATATTAACCCCTTTCACCGCAAGAGCAAACACCGGGTACTTCTGTGCTTCTCAGCCGCTGGGAAAGAGCCTCTTGCGGGGAATTTCTCCTGCCCCACTGCCAAAAGGAGCCCCTTGAGTGGGAACGGTCAGAGGCCCCACCTGCTTTCCAACCACCTTGTGATGCTGGCTGGCCGCAGAACGAATGCTGGTCTGTGAGTGGCCTTCAGTGGGGGTTCGGCATGGCAGGGAGCAGCCTGGCCGGGTGTCTCTGTGGCTGTCTGCTGGCCACACATAGGCATGGTCCTGCCCTTCTCTTGCCCTGCCCTTGGTTGCTCTGTGGCTTTTAAGCCTTCCCTTGGAGCTGTCAGCAGCAGCCGCCTCTGCTGCAGGTGCCCAGAGGAGGAGAGGTGTGTTGGGCTCCAGCCTGGGACTCTGCCTCCCTCCTGCCTAGCCCTGACTATGAAGCCTGGCCCTGGCCCTGCTTCCTTTAAATGCCATATGGGCAAGAGGAAGAGTGTGGCAGCTGCAGGGACCAAAGGTGGAGCAGTGAGAAACAACCATTAGGTCAAACCGCAGGAATCTCTAGCCCCTCTAGCACTCTCTTCCTCCCATATTGGGTCCACCTATAACTCACTTAGGAGAGACAGCTCCTGTCCCTCATTGTTAAATGTCAGGCCAGCCAATTAGGGGCAGAAGCCCACAATATCTTTCCCTACTGCAGAGCCCAAGCTCAGGGACTCATCTTGGGTGCAGGGACCAATGTGCTCCCAGAAAACAAGCCACCACTGTGCAAAGAGGGACGAAAGAGCCTGCCAGAGCCTGGAATTGAACCAGGGACCTTTAGAACTTCAGTTTAACGCTCTCCCAACTGAGCTACTTTGGCAGCTGTGTGGTAATATTTTGGCCTGTTGCTTCTCTGCCCGAGATATTTTTGCAGCAGTTGCAGACAAAAAGGACGTCATTGTGAGCGGCCCATGAAGACAAGACTCGCTTTTGCCTGCCTTGCTCAGCTTGACTTGCTGCCTCACCCTGTTCCTGCCCTAGTGACCAGGCTGACCTGGTGGTGGAAGAGGACTGGGGGCCAGTGGCGCGGGGAGGAAGTTGAGCTGGACCCTAAGCTAGACTAGACCCTGGCGGTGAGAGTCTGGCCACCACTTGCCGCCCCACCCTGTTGTCCTGGCTTCCCCCACTGGGCGTCATTTCAGGAGGGAAGTGGGGCTTCTGCCTCCCCTCCCTGATTTTCAAACCGCAGAGGAGTGCGAACAGGAAAACGAACGGCTGCTCCACACCCTCACCGGAGAAACCCGGCGCCCTTAGCTGCTTCCCCTGCTCCCCCCAAGCTGTGCTACTGAGTGGAAGCGTCCTGTGCCCATAACACAGAGGTCGATTAATCAAAACCCTCTTCTGCCAGCACCAGGCCTCCTGCTTCTTACACTGGGCCTGCAAGCGAGGGGGCGGCTGGCACAGCACCAAGAGTCTAACCTGTGAGGCAGGAGGCGGCTGACGCCCGCAGCCTGCTGGGGAGCTCCCAGAAGTTATTAAGGGACAGAGACTCCTCAATGCCCTTAGTAACAAGGGTTTGGGGGTCACCGAGGCCAGTAAGGGGGTCACTATGTCGGCCCTATAACCCTGGGGGTCAGGTCACTGTGCAGCTTTGGTCTAGAGGCTCAGATCCCAACAACTGACCAGCAGCCCACAGCCTCCCCCTGGGTCTGCCCCACCTGGTTACTCCTTACAGGCCGACCTTACCCCCTTTCCAGCCCCGGATTCGCCCCCTAATCATCCTACTGCCGCTCAGAGCCACAGCCATGGAGGTGCTAAAGGAGGGAGGGCCCCAGTGGCCTAATGGATAAGGCATTGGCTTCCTAAGCCAGAGATTGTGGGTTCAAGTCCCATCTGGGGTGGAAAAACTCCTTCCTTATTGTATATTGCAACAAAGCCTTGGTGTTATGTTCCCCAAGGAAGCTGGGAGACATTTGAACCCAAAGTACTGGAACCTCGGAGCAATCCCCCAGAAACAGCATCTTCCACTTGACCAATGCTTTCTAGACCCATCAGTAGCAAACACTTAATACTAGTGTTTGTCTGAGAATAGAAGGAAGGGGAGTGTTTACTCCAAACACCTCAGTGAGTGAAACAGACAGAAAGAGCAAGGCTGTCCTGAAAGAGAATGGATCTGTCTGGAGACAAAGCAGAACCTGAGAATGAGCAACAGTGTGAAAAGAAGAATTTCAAATGTGTGTTTGGTGTTAGATAGGTTGGTCTGACAAATTTCAAGAAAATACCAATGCTCGTAGACTGATGCGGACACTGGCTGCTTCTGATCTTTTACTGAGAATTCATTGAGAAATATTTTCCTTAACTAGGTTATGGAATATTAGGTGGGCTATGAAGGCATCATTCCTCCTGCTTTCACCCTTCGAGACAACACGGCTACATGGCATGCGGCCAGTGCTCACCTTCCAGTCAACTGCTAGAGAAGACAACACAGATAGGGATGGCAGCAGGGCAGACTGGAGCTCCGCGGAGATGGTGGGACCAGGTCTCATCAATGGGGAGGTGGCCACCACAGCATGCACAAGGCTGTGCCAGTAAGTGCGGCATGTGCTCCACGGTGCCCTTACTCCCTGCATGTGGTGGTGGAGGGCAGTTACTGAGTTCGGTTGGTTTTGGAAATTTAGGGCTTGGCTACACTTGCAGAGGTAGAGCGCTGGGAGTGAAACCACAGCAGGGAAACCGCTGCCGTGTGTTCACACTGACAGCTGAAAGCGCACTAGAGTGGCCACATTAGTAGCTCTGGCAATGCCGCAGAGAGCAGTGCACTGTGGTAGCTATCCCAGTGTGCAAGTGGCTGCAACGTGCTTTTCAAATGGGGGACGGGGTTGGAGTGTGACAGGGAGTGTGTTGTGTGTACGTGGGGGGAGTGACAGTGTGTTTGGGGGGGCTGAGAGTGTGTCAGCATGCTGACTTGTGTGTTCGGACAGCAGCAGACCCCCCTCTCTCACACACACTCACAACAGCAGCATTCCACACTAATGGTTGCTTTGTCCCAGAGCAGATAAGCAGCCGGCTGTCAGAAACGGAGCTTTGAAAGGGGATATCCACATGCCTGCAGCCGATTTCAAAACAATGACCAGAGTGGGCACTTGACTTCAGGGGATTATGGGACATTTCCTGAGGCCAAACACAGTGCAGTGACGCAACACGTCATCCACACTGATGCCCAGGTATTTCAGCAGGGATCAGCGAGCTTTATGCTTCTCATGGAGGTGGATTACCAGGAGCGCTCCAGCTGCAGAGCCCAGGTGCTCCATGTGCCTTGCCAGTGTGGACACCTCAGGAGTTAGGGCACCCGGGGCTGCTTTAATGGGCTCTAACTTGCAAGTGTAGCCAAGCCCTTAGACTATGTCACTTGTGTGACTTACTTGTGCTATTGTAATAAATACAATAGACGTGCAATGGTCAGAAATTGCACCAGCATAGAAGTATATTAAAGGGAAACCCTAAGGAAATTAAGAGTTTAAATTATCCTCCACATGTCCCGCGTCCCACTAAAATGAATCCAACCCACAGGGCATGTGGGCAGAAGTATCGGTGTCAGGATGCTACATTGTTAGCACAGTAAATGAAGCTGCAAAATAAATGATGCTTAAATGACCTCACTCTATTTTTTTACAATTTGGTATTAAGAGGTAATAGATACAGATGGACACCAGGCAGGGTCGTTTGGAGGATGAAGCCTTTATGCTTCCATCTCCCACCACTGTCAAGTTTTAGCCAATTAGGACAAGTCAGCAAATAAGAACAACCTCAGGTCTCAGTAACTGCTGCAGGTAGCAAAATCGTACAAGGAGCAGTTTCTGGCACTACACCTGCACAGCTCTGCTTCCCGGCTCTTCTCGGGCTCCTGCTCTCTCCTTAGCTCTGCCCCACTCTGGCCCAGGCAGGTCCAGCTCCCACGGAGGATGGGACCCCCTGGCCTGGTGACTCCCTCATTACACTGCCTGGCCTGTCAGTGCGGCTAACTTGGAGCTTTGGCCTCTCCCCATTGCCCAGGGGACTGTCAGTCTCAGGGGCCTGATTTCCCATTGGCCCTTCCCCCTTCTACTGGGACTGGGAACTAGCCAACCAAACCCCGCACTAAGCTTTAGTAAGGGGCCAACAGTCCCTTACATGAGCCGGCCCCATGAGGGTCACTGATGGCTAGAGAAGGCAATATGAGCTGGCCCCATGGTGTAATGGGCAGCACTCAGGGCTCTGATTTCTGCAATCTGAGTTCAAATCTTAGTGGGACCTTGTGGTAAAGCCCTGGAGCTCACACTGCTCCACTTCCCTGTCTCCAGCTCTGCAAGAGCCATTTTTTCCCCTCCTGCTGGATGGGTCAGGGCTCTAGAACTGACACCTGAGGGTTGGGATTCTCACGGCTTCACCTGGTGCCCACAAGTCTGGCACTTGCCACTGTGCTTGAAGGAAGCAGGGCTGGGCAGGTGGGAGCCCAGCACTTCTCCTCCTCTGGGCACCTAGAGCAGAGGCGGCTGGTGCTGACAGCTCCAAGGGAAGGCTTAAAAGCAGCGGAGGCCAGGGCAAGAGGAGGAGAGGACCATGCCTGTGTGTGGCCAGCAGACAGCCACAGGGCCAGCCTGCTCCCTGCTGTGCTGAACCCCACTGAAGGCCACCCACAGACCGGTATGCAGGGCGGCTGCTGATGTTTCTCAGGTCATCTACTGAGGGGGCTGAGACACTCTGGGCACAAGAAGTTAAGTTCCCAGCGACAAGTGAGACTTAATTGTATGGGGCCAGGTGCAGGGCTTTGGCAGGGAGGCTCGGGCATGGGGGATTGAGGCTGTCTAGGCACAGAGATTTAGTCTCCCTGAGGAGGAGGAGGGGGAATCCCCTCGGTCGGCAGCTTGTGGCTGGTGCACACACTGCAATGCCACGTCTGGCGACAAAACTGCCCTGTTTTGCTGACAAAATAAAACGACTTTGATGAGAGGTCTAAAGCTTTTTGCAGCAAACTTAAAGTGACAGAGTAGATGCTGCTGTTCATTATATCACCTCCAGTATCCCACCATGCCTGCCGTGAACTCGCCTGCCCTGCATTCCTGCTACAGAGCCATGGGACCCTCCCCTTTCATCACTCTGAACCTGTAGGGTTTTTGTCCTGGGACTTTTTTTGCCTCTCTTTTGCCTGCCTGCTCACTGGGATAATCACTCTTGTGGTGAATGGTGAAGATGTTTCCTAACAAGCCCAGGTAGCATCAGGCTCTTAATCTGAGGGTCCAGGGTTCAAGCCCCTGTCTGGGTGCTCAGCTTTTAAGTTGCCTTGTGTGCCAGGAGCCAAACTCTCTTCACAGCCACACAGGGATTCCCAGAAGCTGTGGCCATTTCCTGGAAAGGTTCCTTTCCTTAGCAATCAGGAGAGAGGCCACATCCACAGGAGCAGGTGCAGATAGCGCAGTCTCTGGCTGGCAGGAAGCGCTGTGGGGCCAGGTGCTGAGAAAGCCCAGAGGGGGGGGCAGCAGAGATGGGGGGAAGGGAGACAGAGAAGCAATGAGGACAGAGGGCAAGTGTAAAGGGGGCATCTGGTCTGGCTATTGTGGGGAACTTGCCTGGTTTATACACAACCCTGGTGGAATTGGCCAGTGGAAGGATCTGAGTCCCCACCCCCTTACCCAGAGGCTGCCTGACCTCGAGGACTGTTAGGATACAGATATTCAGGCCTGTCTGCAGAGGCCTGTACTTTAAGAATTTAGGTGTATTTTTATCACTTAGCTAGTTATAAAGATATAAAAGAAAGAATAAAAAATCACTGTCTGTCTGTGTAATGGCCTTCTCTTACTGTGACAGTCTGAGGCCTGGTTCTTCGGCTAAGCAGCAAAGGCAGCCATAAGCTGGGAAGTGTATGGTCACATCCTCACATTCCCAACTAGTCACATTGAAATAAGGTGCGATTGGGCTGTTCGGAATACAATCCTGCCCTGATATTCCATCACCTCCAGAGAAAGGGAAACTTAGTTTGGTAGCATCCTGTCTGGCAAGAACTCACTTATCAATAGACACAGCTGGAAAACCCTTATGTCTGTATAGATGTAGTTGTGAAATCCTCCCTTCTGTATTGTTTTGTATGTTTATTTGCATGGTCTCTGCCTGGGTCTGTGATTGTTTCTGTCTGCTGTATAATTCATTTTGTTGGGTGTAACCAGTGAAGGAGGTGGAATATAACCATGTTACAGTATATCAGGACTGGTTAGTCTAGAGAAGGAGTGAGGGTGCCAGGCGGCGCGGCGGTCGGGGCCACGTGGTGAGTGTCCCGCTGAAGCGCTGGCCACCCCCCTTCTCTCTCCCTCCGCTCCCTCCCCTTCCCGCCCCACTAGACCGGGCGCGCACTCTGCAGCACAGGGAGTCCATTGGCTCCGGCCACCCTGTGGGGTTTTTATTTTGTTTTTCCACTGCTTTGCCAGCCGCGCCGTTGTCCTTCCCCCCATCCCCCTGCTTTGCTGCTCCAGCCCCGCCATTTTTGTGTTGTCCCCGCCCCCACTTTGCTGCTCCAGCTGTGCCGTGTCCCTCCCCCCCCAGCTTTGCTGCTCCAGCCCCACCGTTTTTGTGTTGTCCCCCGCCACTTTGCCACTCCAGCCATGTCGTGTCCCCCCCCACTTTGCTGCTTCAGCCGCGCCGTATCCCCCCCACACACACCCCCACTTTGCCACTCCAGCCACGTCGTGTCCCCCCCCGCTTTGCTGCTTCAGCCGCACCGTATTCCCCCACACACACCCGCTTTGCCGCTCCACCTGTGCCGTTTTTTCCCCCCTGTTTTGTTGCTCCGGTGGCCCCACCCCATTTTTTTTCGCTTGGGGCGGCAAAAAAGCCAGAGCCGGCCCTGCCCACACCTGACTCCCTGCCATCTTTACAGGGGCCTGACAAGCTTTGCTTGTGTTTGGATTCTGCAAAGCAGAGGAGCAGGTGAGGTTTTCCTTGCAAGCTGTATGTGAGTGAATCTTTGGCCAGGTCTGCACTACAAAGTTGTTTCAGCAGAATTATATTGCTCTGGTGTGTGAAAAACACACAACGCTCCCTCGGTCGGCAGCTTGTGGCTGGTGCACACACTGCAATGCCACGTCTGGTGACAAAACTGCCCTGTTTTGGTGACAAAATAAAACGACTTCGATGAGAGGGCTAGAGCTTTTTGCAGCAAACTTAAAGTGACAGAGTAGACGCTGCTGTTCATTATATCACCATAACTGGCCTCCTCCAGTATCCCACAATGCCTGCCGTGAACTCGCCTGCCCTGCATTCCTGCTACAGAGCCATGGGCCCCTCCCCTTTCATCGCTCTGGGAAGTTCTGACAGCTGAGCCTGCTGCTCTGCTCCGGCAGCCAGGAGCAAATCACTGCCGTGGATGCTGCTGTCTCCCGCCCTGCGAACACAGAGCAGGGTAGCGGGAACTTCCTTACATGGGGGGGCACCGGCATCCGAACTGTGATGCCCCCATGACACCCCTTCCCTCGAGGAGGCTCTTACCTTCTAAACAGGGACGTCTGTTTTCTAGTAAAATCAGGAAAAGGGAAGGAGAAAACTCGAAAGAGGTTCCACCTGGCGCTCACGTCCTTGAACCCGAATACTCTCTCAGTCCTCAAAGAGAGACCTGGAGAAGGAGACTTGCTGAAGCAAAGCCACAGGGGTCTCTGAGGTTTCCCTGGCCCCTTGCCCCTGTCCTGCCTGGCTGATGTCAGCATCTCTCTGTGAGGTCACCACCTCCCCACCACCTTTGACCAATAGTCTGAGGTCCTGCAAAAGGCCTTTGTGATGTCACTGCCACACCCCTCCCTTGCTGTGCTAATGTCCTGCCCCTGCCCAGGCACTTTGGAGGTTTGAGCTACTCCCTGTGGATCACCCCACTCAAGGAGCGTTCGTTCTAGGAAGCAAGCCGGCTAGACAGGAAAACATCAGACACTGCTCCCAATACTACACTCAGTTTTTCAGAAATTAGTCGACTTTATGGCCAGAAGAGACCATTAGAGCATCTAATCTGACCCCCTGCATATCACAGGCCTCCTGTATGACACAATAGCTACTTTTGGGGGCAACACATTCCAGAAAGGCAGCTAGTCTTCATTAAATGACATCAGGAGATGGAGAATCCACCACTTTCCTTGGTAGCTTGTTCCTGTGGTGAATCATCCTCGCTGTTGAATATTTGTGCCTTAGTTGTAATATGAATTTGTCTCTTTTCACCTTCCAGCCATTGGGTCTTGTTATGCCTTTCTCTGCGAGATTAAAGAGACCATTCATACCCAATCTTTTCTCTCCATTAAAGCACTTCAACACTTCAATGAAGTCACTTTTCATTCATGAAAGACCCCCCACCGCCGAATTGCCGCCGAAGACCCAGAGTGGAAGAATATCTGGAGGCCTGGACCGCACGAGAATTTTCCTGAGCTCCCGGAGTTAGTGAAGGACCCCGCTCCAGGAGCCCCAAAAAACTCTTGTGGGGGCCCCTGCATGGACCAGGGCAAATTGCCCCACTTACTCCACCATCTGGGTGGCCCTGATGGGACCTGGAGCTACTGTTATTTCAGGACTCCTGTGAGACCCTCAGCTGGTTGGTTTGCACTCTGCTCTTGGGACTCTCTCTCCTCCTCCCTCTCTGCTGCTCTCCTCCCCTAGACATTGAACCCAGCCCTTGCTGCTGCCAACATCAACTGGCAGAAGGGCCTATAAGTCCCCTGCCTGAGGGGAGGCCAATGCATGTGGTCGGCCATAAGCAATATGATATTTTCTGTCTTAGTCTCTAGCCCTTTCTTAATGATTCCCAAGATTCTCTTTGCTTTTTTGCCCGTCGTTGCACACTGAGTGGATGTTTTCAGAGAACTATCCGCAGTGACTCCAAAATCCCTCACTTGAGTGGCAACAACTATTTTTGGCCTCGTCATTTTATATGTATAGTTGGGATTATGTTTTCCAATGTGCATCACTTTGCATTTATCAACAAATCTGCCATTTTGTTGCCCTTTCACCCAGTTTTGTGAGATCTTTTTGTAACTCTTCGCAGGCTGCTTTGGACTTAACTTCACTGTTTACCCCTTTTTCCAGATCATTTATGAATATGTTGAATAGCACTTATCCCAGACGCCCTGGGGGGCACCACTATTGACCTCTCTCCATTTTGAAAACTGACCATTTATTCCTACCTTGTAACCAGTTATTTACCCATGAGAGGACCTTCCCTCTCATCCCATGAGAGTGTAATAGAGCAGAATAGGGCTTCCTTGGGAGGGGGAGTGAACTGAGAATATATCAGGGGGTTGTGCACATTTACTGTCCTGGTGAAAAAGTGTGTCTGATACTCAGTCTTTGCTGCTCCTGCCGGCTGTGACTGCTGAGGACATTTTCCTTCTCTCCTCCAGGGTCTTCCTTCTGCCAGAGTCTCAAAAAGTCAAGCTGCCCTGCAGACTATGGCAGAGCAGTTTGGTAATAGGCTGCAGGACTCACGACGTAAGAATGTAGCTGCTGTAGCACCTTGACTGTCCATGGGCCAAATCCTGCAGCCCTGGCAGCCCTGGATAACCTCCCACTGATGGTGATGGGAATTGAGCCTTTGTAACTAGCTGCTGGTACCTGAGGTTTCAGCTATGGATTAAACTGGTGGCAAACACAGCTTCAGCCAAAGAAGTGAAGGCTGTAAGTGAAAGAGCAAAGCTGGCCATCCGGGGAGCTGCTGCAGTCCCGTAACCACAGCTGGAAAGGAGAAGAGGAAAAACTCCCTAAAGTGCTGGGAGCAGCCCCGAGAAAAGGAAGTTTGTCAGTGAGATCAGTAGCAATAACTATGAAATGAAGGAGTGTTTTCTCCTCTGTGCCGACATGGTTGAATTGTGTTACTATAGTGTGAGAATAAGCTTTAAAATATCCTGCTCTAATTTCAGGATGGGTCTGTAACCATAACTGGACTCTGTGGGAAGTGGCCTCTGGATAGTGATCTTTGGGCAGAGCTGGCTGAAGAGCCTTCCTACTCACCAGGAGATCCTGGCTTGGCCTGCCAGTTCTTCCTTGCTGAACCTGGCTTTTTTTCAGGCTCCTTTCTTTTATTTTATTTCTTCTCATGAAAAGAAAAGACCTCACTGCACAATCCTTGTAAGTGCTTGTTCAAGACACAGAGACCCTTCCTTGCAGCTAAGTCTTGGAAAGTGCTAAATAGTAAGTACGGAGCTGATGGAAAGGTTACCATGACTCAGAGTTGAGCTGAAGTTGCTGTGACTGAAACACAGAGCACTAATCAGTATCTGATCACAGCAGCTGGTGGGAGAAGCACATGTTAGAAGCCCTTTGTCAGCTCAGCTGTGGCTTTCTGTGCACTGAGCCAGCCTGCTCAAGGTCGGCAAGTCTTGATGGAAATGAGCAACATTTTTACTTTGGAATTTGAAGGTTTAGTCTTGGACCATCAAGTAGAATGGTTGCAAAGGTCTTCTTGGGGAAGGCACCATGGCTTAGCTGGCTAAAGCAGCTGTCTAGTAAACAGGAGGTCCCAGGTTCAACTCCCAGTGGTGCCTTATTCTATAGCTTTTGTCTCCTCTGCTCACATTTTCCTGTGTCTTCCTAGGAAACAGAAGAGACCTCCCTTGACAATCCAAGTAATTGCTTGTGAAGGAAAAGGCTTCTTTCCAGCAGAGCATTGGAGAGAATCAAATCCTCAGTCTGGAGTTGATGAAAAGGCTATTGGCATTGGCAAGGAGGTTGCTCCGGCTGCAATTTGCTGTGACAGGAGAGCCTGTGTCATGCGCCCATGCGATTCGCTGGGGATATCTGTGCACAGAGCCCCTTCTAGAGGGTTCTCTGCAGGGCTTGCAGGAAATGGAGAATGACTGTCCTTTCACTTTTCATGTTATTGTTGATGAAAAATGGAGCAGTCGGGGAGAAGTCCCAGAGCGTGGCACCATGGCAGAGCTTGCCAAGAGAGCTGCTGGATAAAGAGCAGATTCAGGATCCAGCATCCAGTGCTGCCTTGCTGAACGTGCCTCCTCTTGTCCCCTTTTGATCAATCTTTTTTGTTAATGGAGAAGCTCGACTCTGGCTAGCCATACAAATGCTTGCAAAAGAAACGGGTCTTTTTGCTGACAACTGTCAAAAGGAGGCTTTGGATAAACATGGAAACAAGGTCAAGGTCACTGTAACTCATCTTGCATGTGCAGCTGTTGAAGCTACAAGGCAGAGCACTGAGCACAGTATTACCACGGCTGGTCACAGCAGGATCTCTGTGTGGTGGGATCCGTGGGGTACAATCCCAAACTGTGGAACTGCTCTGTCCTCTTATCTCTCCAGCCTGGGCTGTGTCTTACAATGCTGCACTAGTGACAAGCAGCAAAACCCCCTCCATGTGCTGTGATCACTCAGCCAACAACATGCAGCAATGCACCCAACTAAGTTGCATGAATGCTCTATAAGCTACTCCTCAATTATACATAGAGAGATACCAGCATATCTCCCCAGCCCTCAGCCTTGCACCTCAGACATGTACCGTCCTACACTGCTCAAAACCTCTTGAAAAGTGCAAGCTCATTAATTAATTCACCACTTCCTCAAAAAGAAAGTGAACATGCACCAGCCTTTTTAATCTGAGCAGCTTTCCCAAGCACTTTGGACAATTTCACAAGTAAGTATAAAACATTAAAATAAGTTTATTAACTACAGAAAGATAGATTGTAAGTGATTATAAGTGTTAGGCAGAGAGGTCAAAGCTGGTTACGTAAATGAAAATAGAATCTGTGTGACATTCTAGACCTTTGGGGGAGCGGCTGTAACCCCCATAGTCCTCATTTTCATATAATCGTGATCTTACATATAGAGCATGACTTGTAAGGTATCAGGGGAAAGGATATGATCTGCTGAAAGTCATTTCTCTACCCATCTATGTACACCATTCATGCATATGAAGTTATAAGAATTGTGTAGTATGGTTGTCACTATGCTGTAAGCAGTGATGAGCTGCCAAAATATTAACAACCGGTTCCCTCCTTCTCACCTCATGCCCTATCCAACCCCCACATGTTTTTGACACACCCCCCCAGGACCCCTGACCCATCCCCCCCTGTCCCTGTCCCCTGACTGCCCTTTGCAGCCCCATCCAACCCCTCTTCTCATTCTTGATGGCCCCCCGGGACCCCTGCCCCATCCAACCACCCCTTCTCTCTGTCCCTGAGTGCCCCCACCACCTCATCCAACCCCTGTTCCTTCCTGATTGCCCCCCGGGATCCTTGCCCCCATTCAGTCCCCCTGTTCCCTGCCCTCTGACCGCCCTGACTCCTATCCACCCCTCCACAACCAACCAAATACCCCCTCCCTTCCCCTGCCCCCTTACCACACTGCCTGGGGCCGGGACCGGGTCCACTCCACCGGGACCTCAACCGGCCCTGCGGGGCCCGACTCCCCGGGCCGGGCCGGCACCGGGGCCGGAGCCACAGGACCCAACTCCCTGGGCTGCGCCCAAGCTGGGGGTGCTTGGCTGGGACCGGGCTGGGGCACTTGGCCAGGGCCAGAGGGAGCCATTCCGCCCCCGCTTCCAGCTTACTTGCCTGCTGCTTTTTTCTGGCTTCCCGTTAACATTTGATTCGCGGGAAGCAGAGGAGAAGGAGGGCGGAGCATTCAGGGGAGAGGGGGAGGTGAGCTGGGGCCGGGCAGACAGCTGCCTGAGCCTTTGTTAAATTTAAAAGCTTTTTTAGAACCAGTTGTCCTGGAACCACCGGTTCTAAAAAGGCTTCTAAATTTAACAACCGGTTCTTGTGAATGGGTGTGAACTGGCTGGAGCTTACCACTGGCTGTAAGTTGGGGGAATCAGACATCACCTGCATGAAGCCACACATGGGGAATTGCTCAACCTTGCTTGGAAAGACAGAGGGTGCTGGGCCCCCCATCCAACTGAAGTCTTCAGTGTCACAGTGACCCAAGGTGTGTGCACAGAATGGGGATGGTGTATGTGTGGGTGGGTGGATGGATGGATGAATTGATTTCTGCATGTGTTTGTGTGGTTTTCTGCAAGGGTTTTGTGTGTGTGTGTGGGGGTGTTATTACAGCTCTGGGGGTTGTGTTTGTGGCTGTGCAAATGTGTGTGTGTTCATGTGGCTGGATTTGTGGATGTGTTTGCATCTGTTAGTAGTTGTGTTGATGTTGGCTGGATTTATGTGGGTGTTTGTGTATATTAGCAATTGTGTGTGTGTGTGGCTGCATTCATGCATGTTTTCGTGTATGTTTGCAATTGTGTGTGTGTGTGTATGTGTGTGCGAATGCTCAGCTGCCCTCTGCCGGTGCAACAACCGTTTCTCTATATGTCACAGCCCCCATACCATCGACCCCGGTGGTGATTTCCCCATCTTACAAGGGCTGGCTGGCCTGATACTTAACCCCTCTGCGGAGTGTGGCAGGGGCTGCAGCTCACCCCCTGTGGGGCAGGAGGGCCCAGGTGTGGGGCACTGGGCTCCGATGCACCTGGAGAGAAGCTCAGGTGAGGCAGGGCAGGGCGTGTGGTGTCCGTTCTGTGTTGCCTGGTGCTGGGCCATTGCACAATCCCCAGCCACGCCGCACAGCTCATCCCGAGAGGAAGCAGGGGGCCAAGCAGATGATCCAGCACGAGGGGGGAGACGATGTGTGGTTGGGGGGAGGAAAAGCCTTGGGCTGCAGTAGGGGAGTACAGAGCAGGGGTGACACCCCAGAAACCTGCAGCAAAGGGATGGACAGGTGGGGTGGGTGGATAGAAGAGGCAGCGGGACTAAAATCTAAAAGGGGAGTGTGGGGTCTAGTGGTCAGAACGGGGGAGGGGGGTTGGTGGTCAGAATTCCTGGGTTCTATCTCCAGCCCTGGGAGGGGAGTGGGGTCCAGTGGTTAGAGTGTGTGTCGTGGGGGAGCCAGGACTCCTGGGTTCTCTCCCTGGCTCTGACTCTCTCTTGTACAATCCCTCGGCAGTTACCCAACTCGCCAGCATGTGGGAGCGAGAGGCTGGGGCCAGGTTGTGACACAGCCCAGAGTCCTGTGCTGCCCCTTTGTTACCCAACCCGGGGCAGGGTGGGGGATGGCCTGGGAGACCTGCTAAGAAAGGCGCTTCTGGTGGGTCTGTGTGTGGTTCACGCTGCCCCCTGCTGGATAGACCCCTCTAGGTCAGAACCAGTCTCAGCCCGGGTCAGACCCTGGGAGCCCAGCCCCCTCTGTCACCAAGGCCATGTCTATTGGTCTCCTGGAAAGGTCCATTCTCATGGGTAGCTGTCCAGTGGCAGTGAGTTCCACAGGCCTCGGCACACGCTGTGTGGGGCAGGAGGTCCTTGTGTTGGGAGCAGTGGGAGTGAACTGTGTGCGGTTGTGTCTCCGAGCACAATTGCGAATATTCTGGTGTGTGTGTGTGTGATTGCGGCTGGGGGTGTGATTGTTTCTCTCTTTGGGGGTTGGGCTAGCATGCCCCTCTGGGTGTGTTGTGTGTGAATGTTCTTGGGACTGAGAGTCCCTTTGTGCATCAATGTGTGTGTGTGTGTCACTTGCTGCAGGATACAAAATCCTGCAAAGCCACCACACACACCCACACCCACACCCACACCCACAGAGCAGGGCTCAGCCCCACCAGCAGGGAGCAGCAGGGACACACACGTCTCTCCTGGCCAGCTTGGACAACTTCCCATCACGACCCGGCACAGTGCTGGTGCCCCCACACGGGGGTGGGCATTGACTGGGGGTGAGGGGGCAGATGTGCTGGATTCAGAAGGAAGCACTTTGGGAAAATCAGTCACGGCCCTTAGCAGAGCTGGGACACAGACCCAGTGACCCCTGCACCACCCTGGGAGGGGAGTGGGGTCGAGTGGTCAGAGCAGGAGGGGGCTGGGCACCAGGACCCCTGGGTTCTATCCCTGGCCCTGGGAGCGGAGGGGGTCTAGAGCAGGGGGACTGGGAGCCAGGACTCCTGGGTTCCATAGGGGAGACTGTTTTTTTTTTCTTGTGCTTCCCTCCCTAGAGATCCCAGCCCAGCCCCCTAGTGGAGAGTGAGTGGGAGCCGGGGAAGTTGCTCTCCCACTTCAGAAACATGATTCAACCTCCCCTCCACCATGGGCTGTGACATCATGGACCTCCCCCTCCCCAAGGCAGACAGTAGAAGCCCCGCCCCCACCAGAAAAGAGGAGGGGTCTAGTTGCACCCACAACAATTCCACTCATGGTTGCAAAAAAAAAAAACCCACATCCCCACAAACCACTGCTAGGACAGGCTCTGCTGCTTTCTTTTCACCATGAGCTGCTCCCCGCCAGGCACCACACCCCATTCACACGCCTTTGGTCACTATGCAGCTCAGTAGCAATCACTGCCCCGAAGTGACTCCGGCGCAGGCACCCACAGCACGAACTCCCCACACCGGATTCTGTCCACACGCAGAGAATTCTCTCCACCGGGCTCCTTCGGTTCCTCTCGCTGCTCCCCGTCCTGCCGCCAGACACTGCTCATCTGCATAGCCCCGCCCATGGACACGTGACACCTTCCGTCGTTTTGGTCTCCAGTGAATGAGTTGCCCGCGGGGAATGAGCCCGTCACCGCACGTCACAGCCCCAGCGCACGTCACAGCCGCCGGGCGGGGATTGTCTGTGAGCCCCGCGCTGGGGGCGGGGCTTCAGGGAGAGACCCAGCCCCATAGACAGCCTGGGGCAGGGAGCTATTGTGGGAAGGGATGAGGGGATGGGGGGAGAAGGGGGGAGGGAGAGACCCACCCCCATAGACCCATACGGGCAGGGGATCTTGGGGTCAGGAGGGGAGAAGGGGGATTGGAAGCGACCCAGCCGGGGGTGCTGGTGAAATGGGGGGGGGTGGTGGGAGCCTTGTGGGGTGGGGGTGGGGTGTGTGAAATGTTGGCCCAGGGAAACTGAGTCACTCCCAGGACATCGTGTGCAGGAGGGAGCACAGGGGCAGGGAGAGAGCCCCAGCCCCACAGAGCACCAGTGGGATCTTGGGGGCAGGGGAGGGGATGGAGGGGGGAGAGACCCATCTCCATAGACCCCTGAGGCAGGAAATGAGGGGAGAAGGGGGAGGAGGATCCACCCCATAGACCTGTAGGGGCAGGGGATATTGGGGGCAGGAGGAGAAGGGGTTGGCAGAGACCCAGCCCGGGGTGCAGGGAAATGGGGTGGTTTGGAGGGAACTGGGGAGGAGAAGAGACACAGGGCAGGACACATGTTGGGACAGGGAAACTGACTCACTCCGAATACACACGGAGCAGGGCAGGGCGGAGGCAGGTCATGCTGGTCCCAGGGTAATTTCGGGGGGTTCTGATTCCCCACTCAGCCGGGGGGGGGCTCCCCTCTGGGCTGAGGAGCCCTGGGGTGGGGCGGGTGCAGGGGCTGGGTGTGTGTGTCAGGCTGGGGGAGCTGCCTGGGCAGAGGAGCTGGAACCAGGGTGGCTCCAGGCACCAGCACACCCAGCGCGTGGTTGGGGGGCAAGCTGCAGGGGGCGCTCTGCTGGTCGCCCCGAGGGCAGCAGGAACCCCCAACCCCTCCCCCACTCTACCCCCCTAGCCCCACTTCCCTCCCGGAGCTGGGGGAGAACCCAGGTGTCCTGGCTCCCAGCCCTGCCCCTCCCCCACTCTACCCTCTAGTCCCACTCCCCTCCCAGAGTGGGGGAGAACCCAGGAGTCCTGGCTCCCAGCCCTGCCCCTCCCCCACTCTACCCCCCTAGCCCCACTCTCCTCCGAGAGCGGGGGGAGAACCCCGGAGTCCTGGCCCCCCGTATTGCCCTATGGCTCCATCCAACCGCGCCCCGAGATGAGGCCAAGGGAGAAGCAGGCGGGGTGGGGGCGCTGGGGGTGCGGCGCTGTGGGGGGGGGCAGGGCCGGGCTACGGGAGTTCGCGTCAGGAGCCGGAGGGGGGCGGGGCGGGGATGACGAGTTGCGTTGGGCGGGGGGGGGAGGTGTCAGGTTGACCCAGGGACCCGCCCTCACCTGGGCTGGAGAGGACGGAGGCGCCCCGGGGCAGGCTGGGAGTTGTAGTTCCTGGCTCGTCCCAGAGCGGAAGTGACGGCAGGTTGCTCGGGCAACGCGCCCCCTCCCGGTGCACTCTGGGAAGCGTAGTTCTCTCTCTCTCTCTCTCACACGCGGCCTCTATTGGAGGAGGGGCCGTAACTCGTCACTTCTCCGCGCCCCTCCCCGCTCCCTGATTGGCGGAGAGAGCGCGGGACAGAGACTCGGCGCGTGGGGGAGGCCCCGGTTCCCTCGCCCCGAGGCTTCGCTTCCCCCCCCCGGGCGCGCGGCGGCCGTTGGGATGCGAATCCCGCCGGGGAGCCGGGCTGGGGGGGGGAGGGGCGCAGGGCAGAGGCCGCGCGGAGTGAAAGGGCTTCACCCCCCCCCAGCTGGGCCTGGGGGGGCTGCAGCGGGGGGGGGGCTGAGCTGCCTGGGAGCAGCCCCACAAGTGGAAGCCAGGGGCCGGGGGGCCCCTCATCCACCGCCAACCTGTCCCTGCAGTGTCCCCCCCCCCCGCTGTGACCCTCCCGCCAGCCCGCCCCGGCGTCCTCCCCACCCTGTCCACTCTGCCCGGCCTTTCCTTTGCCCCCTCCTCCCCTCTGTAGGGCCCCGACAGCCCCTTCAACCCCCCAACCTACCCCGCTGTGACCTTCCCTCCAGCCCTGCCCCAGCGTCCCCTCCCCGTCCGCTCTGCCTGGCCTTTCCCTTCATCCCACCCCGCGCCCTCCTCCTCCTTCCTGTCCTCAGCCTCCTCCCCTCAGCTCCTGACCTCCTCCCCAGCCCCGACATCCTCCTCCCCTCCCCATCCTCAGCACCCCACCCCCTTCCTCCTCCTCCCCATCCCTGTCCTCAGCACCCTCCCCCAGCACCCCATCCTCCTTCTCCTCCCCATCCTCAGCACTCCGCCCCCTTCCTCCTCCCCCATCCCCATCCTCAGCACTCCTACCCTCCTCCCCTCTGTAGGGCCCCGACAGCCCCTTCAAGCCCCCAACCTGCCCCCGTGTCTCCCCTTCGGTTGTGACCCTCTCGCCAGCCCCACCCCATCTGTGCGGATCCTCAGCCCCCAGCGTCCCCTCCCCATCCTGTACACTCTGCCTGTCCTTTCCCATCGCCCTCCTCCTCCTCCTCTTCCCCCATCCTCAGTGCCCCACCCCGATGACCTCCTCCTTCTCCTCCCCTGTCCTCAGTGCCCCCTCCCCCTTCCTTCTGCCCCTCCCCGTACTCAGTGCCCTGCCCCTAGTTGATTTCAACCCATTTCTCCATTGCTGGGCCCCACGTTCCCATCCCCCCACTGCCCCAGTCCATCCCCAGGATGTGAGGTTCCTCATCTCCAATCTCTGCTGCCCCCCAACCTGCCGGGTTCCCCTTTTCAGCCACTGTGGGGTCCTCCAACCCGCCCCCACCCATCCACTCTGGGCTCTCTAAATCCCACATTCCCACAATGCACCTTGGTAACCCCACCCTCCTCTATCCCTAATCCCCCTAGTCCCTTCCCTGGGGTCCCCCTGGACACCCCAACCCACAGTCCAGCCCCCACATACATCCCAGTCCCTCATTCACATGCTGAGCTAGTCCTTCAGGGGCCCCCACAGCCCCCCAAACTCCTCCATCCATGAGCCCCGTGGGCCTGTGGCCGGGAAGTGGGGGAAGCTCCCACTTTGGCTGGGCTGGGTGGGGGTGTTAATCTTTTCCTGGCTTGTGTGTCCTGAGCTCACAAAGGGTTTTTGCTCCCTCGGGGTGGGGGGTGGTTTTGGCCGAAGGTGACGTGGTTTGGTAGCCCTGTGGATGCTGCGTGGTGTCTGGAATGGGGCGTGTGTGTTCCCATCATGCCCCTTCCCCTCTGCCTGCAGAGCTGAGCACAGACAGGTCTGAGGAGCAGAGCAGGAGCTCTGGGAAGGAGAAGAGCAATAGGAAGATGGAGTCTAAGACGAGGCCAGGTGACTTCTGTGGTGGGAGACATGCTGGACAGCGCAAAGGATTGGGGAGACAACCAGGTGAGAGCCCCGGGCTCAGATTTCTAATTGTAGCTGTGATGGCAGAATGGGAGGAGGGTTGAAGCCGGAGCCCTGGGGTGCGTGAGTAGTGATAAGAGGAGCCTCGCCACCAATGCTTTTTCTTTTCTTCTAGTGTTGTGTTTCATACCAAGGGAAAAGAAGTCGTGGGGACGGAGTCCAGCCCCGAGGTGAGATGGCAAGTGAGCGAGAGCAGTGACAGGGTGAATCCTGTTGATGCCAGGCAAGACCTGCCCAGCTGGGATGAGAGTAGCTGTCTCTGTCGGTGAGAGAAGTGTCTGGTTTGGGGAGGGCTCTGGTCACAGCCCCCCTGGCTCCAGGCAGGGACGTCCCGTTACCTGGGTGTGGGTTTCCGGACTATCTGTGGCTTCAAGAGAGATGATGTTGCCATTTGCGGGGGCTGATCACCTCTCTGGCCAGGAGTGGTGTGTGCTCCCTAGCAGAAAGTTGGATCCATGAGGGTGACTCCCTGTTCTGAGTTTCTTTCTTCCTCCGAGGTTTCTCTCTCTGTGTTGGCCAACTTAAACTCAAACTCTCTCTCTCCTTTCATGGACACCTGTCATGTTCAGTTGCCTGCATCCTCTTCCTCTGCTCCTCCTCCCCCAGTCTCCTATGGGCTCAGCTGGGTCTATCTGCCCATGGGCAAGGTCTCTGCTGTACTGGGAAGGATGTGTCCTGCCTGCCAGGATAAGGGGGTTGCTCCTCCCACCCCGTATCTTCGGGGAGACCTCATTGCTGTAACTGGGTCACAGCGTGAGTGGCCAGTCATGTCTTTGGGGCTATGGGGGCTGAGACTGAGAGGAGTGGGCTCGCAGTCATGGCTTTGGGCACAGGATTAGAGATGCCCAGAACCCCCCTTATCACCTGCTAACTCCATTACTGCATCACCCAAAAGCCTCGCTCAGGGTCCACTATGCCTCCTTGTGCTGGGCACTGCAGGGACAATCAGAGGGACAGCAGGATGCAGGAGGAAATAGATGAGTGTGTGAGGCAGATGGGTGAAGGGGGGGTGTGGCATACATTGGGGATGGATGGGAGGTTGAGAGTTGGACGGACAGCGGGACAGATGGAGAGCTGCAGGGATGGATGGTGACGTCACAGGCTGGACTTGTGATGGGTTCAGCTCGTGGCCGCTGGCCCTGTCATCTCCTGCCCCCATCTGCCCGTCTGACTCTGCCCCTGTCTCTCGCAGGCAGCACTCAGCAGAGTCTGGCCCTGTCGTTACACTGGTGCCTACATCCAGCGCACACCTGTGTGTTATGTGCTCCTGGAGAGCTCAGGCGGGGACAAGCGTGCGGCTCACGGCTGCTGAACCAGCTACTCCAAAACTGCCACAGATCTCCCCCTCCTTGGGCAGCAAGACCCTGGCCGGGGGGCAGGGCCGCCCAGAGGGGGGGGCAAGAGGGGCAATTTGCCCCAGGCCCCGAGGCCCCCACAGGGCCCCCCCCACCAGAGTTTTTCAGGGCCCTGGCGGGATCCTTCACTCCCTCCGGGGCCGGAAAACTCTTGCGGGCGCGGGAGCTTCTCTGCTCCCGGTCTTCGCGGGGGTCCTTCCGCTCCGGGCGGAAGGACCCCCGCTGGCGAATTACCGCGACGGAGTGGGACCCGCCGAAGTTCAGCTCGGTCTTCGGCAGTAATTCGGCGGGGAGCCCTTCCTTCCAGGACCCACCGAGTGCCCTGAAGACCCTCCGGGCCCCTACCGCCGAAGACTGGGCTGCACTTCGGCGGCGGGTCCGGCTTAGGCGGTAATTCGGTGGCGGGGGTCTGAGAACGCCGGTGGCGGGTCCGAACGAACGGAAGGGCCCCCCGCTGCTGAAGACCCCAGGCCCCTGGAATCCTCTGGGCGGCCCTGGCCGGGGGGTTCCCTGTCCCTCCTCGCTGCCTGCTCAGCACAGAGACCAAGGTCACCTGGCTTTGCCCAGCCTCTAGCTGGAGCTTCTCCAGCCCCGAATTGCTGGTATCCAGCCTGGCCGGAGTTGGTGCGATGTCCTAGCGGAGTCCATTCTTTCTCCCCGGTAGATGACGATTTTCCCCACTGCAGTTAGTTGCTCTTTCTCTGCTTCCCCATAGCCCCTCCCCAGTGATAGTGACCCCTGCTGGCCAGGCACGGGACTGTCCTGTAGGTGCCTTTTTGTAGGAGCAGTGACTCCTGGTGGCGAGGGGCAGCAATGCCTGGCATGTATCCCCCCTAGCATTGCTGCAGCGACCCCTGGTGGCCACTGAGGGCAGTTGCCTATGTGACCCACCACTGCCATTGCGCCTGTGAGCGCTGGTGGGTAGGTGAGGCAGGGCCCTGTATGTATATCAGCCATTGGGGCAGTGCCCTCTGCGTATCCCACTCTCATCTTGGTGACTCGTGTTGCCCAGGTGGGGCAGTCCCCTGTGTGTATTTACTTCCCCCAACCCCTGCATTGGGCCAGTGAGCACTGGTAGCCAGAGGAGTCAGTGCCTGAGGTGTGTTCTTCACCTCCCCCAAGGTGTCAGGGTGCCTGGGTGGCCGTGTCAGGCAGTGCCCTGGGTATCTTCCAACCCCTTTGTGGCAGTGATCCCTGCTCCTGGTGTGCGTCACTCCCCCACTAGGGATGTGCACTGGCGGCCAAGTATGGCAGTGCCCTGTGTGTAGCCCCCTCCTCCCCCCAGGGTGACCAGATAGAAAGTGTGAAGAATCGGGACGGGGTGGAGGGTAATAGGCACCTACATAAGAAAAAGCCCCGAATATTGGGACTGTCCCTATTAAATTGGGACATCTGGTCACCCTATCCCCTCTACCCCTGTGCCAGGTATGGCAGGCACTGATCCCTGGCATCCCCGTGGGGCAATACGCTCTGTATATCCCCCTATTGGGGCAGTGACCCCTGCTGGTCAGGTGGGGCAGTGCCCTGTGTGTGTGTCCCCCTATTTAGGTAGTGACCCCTGGTGGCTAAGTGATGCAGTGGCCTTTGATTTCCTCTTCTCTCCCCAGCCCCCACTCTCTCTGGGGTAGGGCCCCCAGTTGGGGCACTACCCGATGTGTATCTCTACTAATTGGAGCAGTGACCTCCCCGGGGTGCCCTGGTGTGGCAGTGCCCTATTGGTATCTCCTCCCCTCTCCCACACCATTGTGGTAGTGGCCAGTTTATCATCCCCCCACACCACCACCACCACCACCATTGCAGCAGTGCCCCCTGGTGGCCATGTGCAGCAGTGCCCTGCATGTATCCCCCCCAACCATTGCTGCAGTGACCCCAGGTGCCCAGTTTGAGTAGTAGCCTGTGTGTACCTCACCTCTGGGGGCAGTAACGTGTGGGGCCAGCTAAGACAGTGCACAGTCTGTGACATCTGGTGGCCACGTAGGGCAGTGGCCTGTATGTACCATCTCCTCTGGAGCAGTGACCACTGGTGTCTTGGTGCTAAGATGCAGCCACCTCTGGGGTACATGGTGGGGCTGTTTACAGGACAATGGGGACAGGCCCCCCCGTTCCAGGAAGTAGGGGAATGTCTGGTGTTCGGGGCAGAGCATTCCTCCTATTGAACTGTGATGCTCTGAGCACCTTTCCCCTGCCGGAAGAAGACCCTGTGTGGCTCCAAAGCTGGTCCAGTAACAGGTATCACCTCACCTGCCTTGTCTCCTGGTATTCTGGCCAGTGTCCAACTTCCCCTTCACTGTTGGTCCTCAAACCTCCTCCAAGCAACCCCCCCCAGTCCCTTAAGATGCCAAACCTCCCCTGGAGCCCATCCCTGGGGGGGGGGGCACCCCACCTGAAAACCCTATGGCACGATGGGAGTGGTAGTGTCCACTGCCTCCATCTCCCCCCAGCCAGGACGGGCCCCACAGCACCATGGGAGTGGTCGTGTCTCCTGCTTCCATTTCCTGACAGCCGCTGCCAGGCCCGGCCCAGACTTCCCATTTCTGGTGCGAGTCCGGCAGCAGATGCTGCCATGAGGCGGTGCTGGGAAGGGTGGTGCTGGTGTCAGGAAAAAGCCGGAGGAGCAGGTGGGGTCTGTGCTCCTGCGGGGAGGTGCTGCCCTTGCTGTGAAAAGGCCCCGCCCTTAGGGGAGATGTCATCTCCCTGCCCTGCCACGCTCTGCACCAGCCCCTGCTTGTCACGGGAGCAGGGCTGGCTCCAGGCACCAGTGTAGCAAGCAGGTGCTTGGAGCGGCCAATTCAAAGGGGCGGCCCGTCCGGTATCGGGGCAGCACGGCTGGGTCTTTGGCGGAAATTCGGCGGCAGGTCCCTCATTCCCTGTCTTAGTCTTTGAGCTGCCGCCGAATTGCTGCCAAAGAGGAAAGGGGGGAGGACTCGCCGCCGAACTGCTGCAGAAGCAGCAATGTGGTTGAGCTGCCGCCGAAGAGCCACAGCTTGTCCTTTTTTTTTTTTTTTCCCCTCCTGCTTCGGGCAGCAGAAAAGCTGGAGCTGGCCCTGCACAGGAGGAGCAGGCTCCAGTCTGCGGAGCTGCAGCAGGGAACATGCAGCCCAACACCTGTCAGGCACCCCCGTTCTCCATGCCCCTAATCCCTGCTGCCCCCCCCATCAGTTATAGAACAGGAGGCAACTTAACTTCTGCTCACTGTTCCCGGTGGGACTCTAACAGAGCGCGAACCGGAGCCACTTAGCTTCCATTCGCTGTTCCCTTTATAGACGCACAGTCAGAGCTCTCACAGCTGGGCAGCAAGGAGCTAATGCCGTTTTTCTCACCCCAGTGGATATTGCAGCCCTTAGTATAGAGGTTTGTTCTTTAAACATGGGGTCAATCTCCTGTGGGGTTGGGCCACAGGAGAGCCCCATGCCCCTTCCTGTGCTTCTAACCCTGCACTGTTCACCCTGCGTCCTCCCCCACACCCCTAACCCTGTGTCCCCCTCTGGCACCCCTAACCTCTGCACCCATAACCCTGTGCTCCCTCCAGCACCCCTAACCCTACATCCCCAACCTCTGGTGCCCCTAACCCTGCACCCCCTCCAGCACCCTTACGTCCCTCACCCCTAACCCTGTGCCCCCTACACCGCTAACTCTGTGCCCCCCAAACCCTAAACCTGTGACCTCTGGCACCCCTGTGCCCCTAACCCCTGCACCCCTAACCCCTGCCTCCTCCCGCACCCCTAATCCCTGCACTGTGCCCCCTCTTCCCCTAACCCCTGCACCTCCTCCTGTGCCCACTCGGGGAAACTGACCTGGATGCACGGAGTAGCTGCATTGCTGCTCGCTCCCCCCGCCGCCCCTGAACACTGCTCCTCCGCAGATCGCTAGGGGGCTGTGAGGGGGGAGTAAGGAGCGACATCAGGGCTCCCTGCCTCCAGGTCACCTTCCCTACCTGGGCGGCTGCTCTTTGTCCTCCCCTTATGCAGCCCAGGTGGGGAAGGTGACCTGGAGGCAGGGAGCCCTGATGTCGCTCTTGCTCCCCCCTCACAGCCCCCTAGGGGGGCACAGAGGAACATTGGGGGGAGCAGTAGCCGCTCATCACCGCTCTCTCCCCCTTCTCTTCCCCTCCCTCCCCCCATGTTCCTATGCCGGGAGGGAGCAGGGAGAAATCTGGGCACCACCCCAAGCAGCACTCCCCTGCCAGCCAGGAGCAGCTTCTGACTTTACACCGGCAGCACACACCTCTCTGCCACCGTACAGCACCGCCCTTGAGCATGGTACCCCTGGGCAATGCCCTGGTGGCACCCACCCCTAAGGCTGGCTCTGGCTACGGGCTGCAGAGGGAGTGAGCAGACCAGGCGGCCATGGAGAGCTCCAGCCCCTGTTCTCCCCTCCCAGCTTCTAGCAATCAGAGGCCAGGGACATGCTTCCATGCTGATGACAGGTACTGCTCGATAATGATCCAAAGTACATTCATATTCCTCATCTGAGTCAGATGCCACCCACCGAAGATTGATTTTCCTGTCTAGTGGTTCAGGTTCTGTAGTGTTTGCATCAGAGTGTTGCTCTTTGAGGACTTCTGACAACATGTTTCACACCTCGTCCCTCTTGGATTTTGGAAGGCTCTTCAGATTCTTAAACCTTGGCTCGAGCGCTGTAGCTATCTCTAGAAATCTCACATTATACCTTCTTTGTGTTTTTTGTCAAATTTGCAGTAAAAGTGTTCTTAAAATGAACATGTGCTGGGTCATCACCCAAGACTGCCATAAAACGAAATATATGGCAGAATGCGGATAGAACCATGGAGTAGGAGACATACAGTTCTTCATCAAGGTCTTCAGTCACAAATTAATGCATTATTTTTTTAACGAGCGTTTTCAGCATGGAAGCATGTCCTCTGGAATGGTGGTTGAAGTATGAAGGCATATGGATGTTAGCATATCTGGCATGTTAATACCTTGCAATGCTGGCTGCAAAAGTGCCACGAGAGCCTGTTCTCACTTTTAGGTGACGTATACAAGACACGGGCAGCATTATTCTAGTAAATGTAAACAAACCTGTTTGTCTCAGCAATTGGCTGAACAAGAAGTAGGACTGACTGGACTTGAAGTTTTACATTGTTTTCTTTTTGAGTGCACTTATGCAACAACAAAAAATCTACCTATGCAAGTTGCACTTTAATGATAAAGAGATTGCACTACAGCACTTTATATTTTACAGTGTAAATATTTGTAATAAAACTATATATAGTGAGCACTGTACACTTCGTATTCTGTGTTGTAATTGAAATCAATCTAATTGAAAATGTAGAAAATCAAAAAATATAATAAATTTAAATTGATATTCTATTGTTTAACGGTGTGATTAAAACTGAGATTAATCATGATATTTTTAAAGTTAATTGTGTAAGTTAACTGCGATTAATTGACAGCCCTACATTTGAATTTTTCTGTCCCATGCAGGACAAGCTGGAATATCCGTGTGCAGGAAAGAGCCTGGGGAATTGTGCTGGGAAATTATTTCCTGTTCTGACATGTCCCCAGTTGCCCTTTTGCCCTAACAGGCTGCAGCGCAACATCCATGTTTTGCTCCAGCTCATTCCGTCCTCCCAGGGGCCGGGGAAGGGAAATGGCTGCAGTGGAGCCAATTGAGGGAGGGATTATCAGGGAGTTGCTGGCGGGTTCCCTTGGTGGGAGAAAGGGCAGTAAATACATAGGGGTGGGAACTTCCAGGAGGTTGGTCTGGGTGGGAGAGGGCAGGAAATTCCCAGGGTGGGGGATAGGGTGTGACAAACCTGCTGGGATTTGTTTACTGTGAGGCTCCAGCATTTCTCAAATGTGGCCACCAGGGGCTTTTATTGTGGCCACAGCCTCCCGGGCTGTAATTGAGGGGGATTCGGGGGCAGCAAAGCAGCGGCTCATCCCCCCGACTGCCTGCAGGGGCTGGTCCCTACCCCCTTCCGGAGTCATAAACACTGCAGGAGCCGGCAACCAGCGGGAGTTCCCCTCCTCCCCACGTGCGGTGGGGCTCAGGCTTCAGGCTTCTGCTCTGGGATGGTGGGCGACAGGCTCAGTCAAGATACATGGAACATAGGCTGGGTGGGGAGAAGTCTGTGTAACTCATCCAGTTATTGATATACATGTGACCTTGAATATTGCCAATCTGTGTCCCCCCCCCCAACCATCTCCCAAACAGACCCTCAGTCTGGAAAGCATTCAACCCTCATGTTGTTGAAAAAACTCACAGCAAACAGAAGAATCTCAAAGAATCCTGTGGCACCTTATAGACTAACAGATGTTTTGCAGCATGAGCTTTCGTGGGTGAATACTGCTTGCACTGCTTGCATCCGAAGAAGTGGGTATTCACCCACGAACGAAAGCTCATGCTGCAAAACATCTGTTAGTCTATAAGGTGCCACTGGATTCTTTGCTGCTTCTACAGAACCAGACTAACACGGCTACCTCTCTGATAGAAGAATCTCAGCTTTTAAAACAATTTTCCAGCAAGACAAAGAAACTCACAGCTGTAGACTCAGAAAACACTCCCAAGGAATTTTAACAATACATTGTTATGAAGAACTTAAGTGCTAAAGAGACCTGATTTTCCAACTAATTTAAAAAAAAATCTTCTCAAATCAGCATCTTTAGAGTGAATCTTATTCTGCTTTTTTAACCACACAATTCTCCCCAAAAGGAGAGGCACTGGTCCTGGAGACACTGCAATACCAGGTCAATGCATGGGGTGGTGAGAGCAAGCTCCTATTCCATCCCCTTGTTTCAAAAATCAATTTAATATACAGTCCTCAAATAAAGGACCTATCAGATATTAAACTGATAAGAACAGACACTACACTTATCTTAGCCAAAAGGCCGAGAAGCAATGCTGTTAGTCTCGGACGTTAGGCAGCTGCTCTTCCCCCACTTCTTTCTACTTCAGCACGAGGAGCTCCCAGACATGCACCAAACACCATTCACGACACTTGATAACTAGGTAACTCGAAGTGATGATCTCTTCCCCGAAATGACTCCACTGGAAGAATTCAAAGCAAGAGCCCTTAACACACAATTCTGTTCAAAGACAGAGAAGTCTTTCACCCTCCTTCCTCTTGCTGGTTTCCCTGTACACGCCTAATTTGCATAAACCCACCCACTGACATGTGACTAACAATCTCTCACTGTTAACTCTTACAGCAAAACAGGCCAAAGAAAGCCTATGCAAGCGCTATACCGCAGCCCCACTGCTCTTTTCTGCTCCTTCTCAAACGTACACACAAGTGTTTTGCTCCATACCAGTCCAGTTTCTTGTCTAACCACTGCACACACATGGTATAATCCTACCCTGAGCTGATTCCCGACTTTTGCACTCAATACAGGAAAACGAGAATTGAGAGAGAAGCTGTGCAGGGAAGTCTTCCTCAACTTGCACTCCACTCCCCAAGGGCCTTTCAGGCTCTTCTGTGGACTTCAGGTTCCATTTGATTGCCAAGGTTTATGGTCTTATTAATTAGCCATCTCCTAATGCAAGGATGCTACATGACAGACTAAAGATCGATTTTCCAAAAGAGCTGAGAAACAGAACTAAAGCTGAGCACGAGGTGTTACATTTCCATGAGCATCCAGAATCTGACTGTGCCCTGGCAAGTTCAATGCTTCCGAAAGAAATCAGAAAATAAGGAGCCCGTCAGGTCCCCCTGCTAGCACCCAGATCTAGACAATCTGCTGGGAAATAAGGAAAAGGTGATGAATAAAGAAGTCAGGAAATAACAAGGAAATGAAGAGGTTTGTTGAACGGGTTTCTGTCCGGTATACCATCTTCTCAGCTACCGCTCAAAGTTAAAGACCTAAAGTCGACCTATCGGCATAAGTACAAATGGTTGGAGGGAAATTAAAAGGAGCTGCTGTGGCAAGTGTTAGGAGCCTGCAAGCAGCATGCAGACGGTTTAAAAACGCTGCAATTAGAGGCTGCGACAAAGTTCCTCCTCTACCTTGGTGGGTCCTGTTCTTATTGGCAGATTTGCTCACCACAGTGATCTTCCCCTCTGGTAGAACCCACAGTCTGGGTCAACTCCTCCTGTGTCTGATCAGGAGTTGGGAGGTTTGGGGGGAACCCAGGCCCACCCTGTACTCCGGGTTCCAGCCCAGGGCCCTGTGGATCGCAGCTGTCTACAGTGCCTCTTGTAACAGCTGCATGACAGCTACACCTCCCTGGGCTACTTCCCCATGGCCTCCTCCCAACACCTTCTTTATCCTCACCACAGGAC
The DNA here is from genome assembly GCF_016161935.1 of Mauremys reevesii. Taxonomy (NCBI): domain Eukaryota; kingdom Metazoa; phylum Chordata; order Testudines; family Geoemydidae; genus Mauremys; species Mauremys reevesii. The sequence continues at coordinate 29,172,658 of NC_052634.1, read as the reverse complement.
CTTCCTCCTGGTGTCTGATAACGCTTGTACTCCTTAGTCCTCCAGCAGCACAGCCTCAGCCTTGCGCCTCTTGCTCCCAGCTCCTCACACGCACACCACAAACTGAAGTGACTCCTTTTTAAATCCAAGTGCCCTGAGTAGCCTGCCTTGATTGGCTGCAGGTGTCTAATCAGCCTGTCAGGGGTGCGGAAAGCCCTAGGGCGGGTGCAAGGAAGTTTTGGGCCCTAGGTGAAACTTCCACCTTGCACCCTCCCACCCAGCTAACCGCGTCTGTCCGTTCCCCCACCCCCCGCAGCTAACTCAGCCCCCCACCCGGGGAGCCCCCCTGCAGCAACTCCTCCCCCCCTGGCAGCTACCCCTGCCTGGGGAGACTTCCTCCCCACCCCTCCCCCTGCCATGGCAGCTTACCCTGCCTGGGGAGACCTCCTGCGGACATGGGTGGCAAGTTTGTAGAAATTTTGGTGGTGCCCAGAACCCGCCCCCCAACTCTGCCCCCAACTCTGCTCCCACCTGCCTAAGGATCTGGGAGGGGGCTCGGCGGGGGAGGTCTGGGGTGCAGATCCTGGGCTGGGGATTAGGGTGCAGGAGGGGTGCAGGCTTTGGGATGGAGTTTGGGTGCTGGGTGCAGGCTCTGGGCTGGGGCAGGGGTGGGTGTGCAGGAGGGGGTGAAGGGTGCAGGCTTTGGGACTGAGTTTGGGGTTGGGAAGGGGTATGTGGGAAGGGGGAGGGGTGCACCTTGTGGGGAGGGAGTTTGGGGATAGGAGGGAATACAGGGGTGAGGGCTGTGGGGCTGAGGATGAGGGATTCATGATGCAGGAGGGGACTCAGGGCTGGGGCAGAGGATTAGGGTGCGGGGGGATGAGGGCTCTGGCTGGGGATGAGGGGTTCATCCTGCGGGGGCAGGGCTCAGGGCTGGGGCAGAGGATTAGGGTGCAGGGGTGAGGGCTGTGGGGCTGAGGATGAGGGATTCATGATGCAGGAGGGGACTCAGGGCTGGGGCTGAGGATTAGGGTGCGGGGGTGAGGGCTCTGGCTGGGGCTGAGGATTAGGGTGCGGGGGGATGAGGGGTTCATGCTGCAGGGGGGCTCAGGGCTGGGGCAGAGGATTAGGGTGCAGGGGGCTGAGGGCTCTGGCTGGGGTTGAGGCTTAGGGTGCTGGGGGTTGAGGGGTTCATGCTGCTAGGGCGCTCAAGGCTGGGGCTGAGGATTAGGGTGCGGGGATGAGGGTTCATGCTGCGGGGGGCTCAGGGCTGGGGCAGAGGATTAGGGTGCAGGGGTGAGGGCTCTGGCTGGGTCTGAGGATTAGGGTGCAGGGGGATGAGGGGTTCATGCTGTGCAGGGGGGCTCAGGGCTGGGGCAGAGGATTAGGGTGCAGGGGGATGAGGGCTCTGGCTGGGGATGAGGGTTTGGGGCATTGGGGAGGCTCAGGGCCGGGGGAGAGACCCAGCACCAAATATTGCTGGAGCAGGGCCCCCAGCCCTGAATATTCCTGGAGCCCGGGCACCGCACACAGATATAACCTGCCGCCCCTGCCTGCGGAAGCTAAGCCTGCCTGGGGAGCCCGCCCAGCTCACCTCGGCTCCACCCCCAACACTGAGCACGCCCGGAGGTCGCTCTAATTCTCGTCCCCGCCCAGGCTTGCGGCGCCGACTGGAGGAGAATTAGAGCTGGGCTGTGTGCTCGGCGGAGGAGGCAGAGTGGAGGTGAGCTGGGGTGGGGAGCGGTTCCCCTGTGCGCCCCCAATCCCCCGTTACTGGGGACAGCCCTCCCCACGTGCCCCCCAGCTCATCTCTGCTCCACCTCCTCGCCTGAGGGGGCTATTAGGCGCCACCAACCACTAGGCGGCCGCTTAGTTTGCCCAAATGGTTGCACGTGCCCTGGTGTTCACAAGCAATGTGAAAACGTGCAATTCCCGCTCACACTGCACAGGGGCAGCACAGCTCCGGGGTTCTCTGGAATCGCACAATAATGCCGGCTTTGTTCCCACAGCACCTGGAGCTTTTCACAGTGAGACATGGGGGTGCTGCAGCCCCCGCCGCAGCCCTCGGTCCCGCACCTCTGCTTCTCTGCAGGGAACTTGTTATGCCACGAGGGGGGGGGGGCAGGGAGACTGTGCAGGAGACCCAGGCCCACGCGCTGAGCACTGCAGCTCTAGTGCTGTATTCGGGATTCATTTCTGCTCTCTGATAAAACTGCTCCAGGCTCCTCTGTCCAACTAATATTCATCCAGGCTCCCCGGCGCTGTTAGTATCTGTCCAGAGCTCTCGCCAGCCCTGCCCCAGGAGAGCTGGGCACTCGCCCTGCTCTAGGAGAGCCAGGCAGGCCCTGAGCACTAGACGGTGACCCTAGGCCAGTGGTGCCAGAACAATCTGTATAGTGGGGGGTGCTGAGCCACTGAACCAACTGTAACCCCTGGGTGTGATGGAAACCACGTCAAGCCAGGGGCTGCTGCAGCCCCCCCAGTTCCAGCCCCTCTGCCCAGGCAGCTCCCCCAGCCTGACACACACACCCAGCCCCTGCACCCGCCCACCCCAGGGCTCCTCAGCCCAGAGGGGAGCCCCCCGGCTGAGTGGGGAATCAGAACCCCCCGAAATTACCCTGGGACCAGCATGATCTGCCTCCGCCCTGCCCTGCTCCGCATGTATTTGGAGTGAGTCAGTTTCCCTGTCCCAACATGTGTCCTGCCCTGTGTCTCTTCTCCTCCCCAGCTCCTTCCAACCACCCCATTTCCCTGCACCCTGGACTGGGTCTCTGCCAACCCCCCTTCTCCCCTCCTGCCCCCAATATCTCCCTGCCCCTACAGGTCTGTGGGGCTGGGTCTCTCCCTCCCCCCTACTCCCCTCCTTTCCGGCCTCGGGGGGGGGCTAGAGAGATGGGCCTTGCCTCTCCCAGCCCCTCTCCTACCCCCCCATATCCCGCTGCCTCTAGGGGTCTATGGGGCTGGGTCTCTCCTCCCTCCATCCCCTCCCCTGCCCCCAATATCCCTCTGGGGCTCTGTGGGGCTGCAGCTGGGGCTCTCTCCCTGCCCCTGTGCTCCCCCCTGCACACGATGTCCTGGGAATGACTCAGTTTCCCTGGACCAACATTTCACACACCCGACCCCCACCCGACATGTCTCCCTCCACCCCACCCCATTTCCCCTGCACCCCAGGCTGGGTCTCTGCTAATCCCCCTTCTCCCCTCCTGACCCCAAGATCCCCTGTCCCTGCAGGTCTGTGGGGCTGGGTCTCTCCCTCCCCCTTCTCCCCCCATCCCCTCATCCCTTCCCCCAATATCTCCCTGCCCCAGGCTGTCTATGGGGCTGGATCCCTCCCTGAAGCCCCGCCCCCAGCGCGGGGCTCACAGACAATCCCCGCCCGGCGGCTGTGACGTGCGCTGGGGCTGTGACGTGCGCTGACGTGTTCACTCTCTGCAGGCGACTCATTCACTGGAGACCAAAACGACAGAAGGTGTCACGTGTCCGTGGGCGGGGCTATGCAGATGAGCAGTGTCTGGCGGCAGGACGGGGAGCAGCGAGAGGAACCGAAGGAGCCCGGCGGAGAGAATTCTCTGCGTGTGGACAGAATCCGGTGTGGGGAGTTTGTGCTGTGGGTGCCTGCGCCGGAGTCACTTCGGGGCAGTGATTGCCACTGAGCTGCATAGTGACCAAAGGCGTGTGAATGGGGTGTGGTGCCTGGCGGGGAGCAGCTCCTGGTGATAAGGTGCCCCTCACTCCCGACCCGCAGCCCCTGCTATCCCAGTCCTGATCTCCAGACCCACAGCTCTGCCGGTGCCCCTCACTCCCGACCCGCAGCCCCTGCTATCCAGTCCTGACCTGCAGACCCACAGCTCTGCCGGTGCCCCTCACTCCCGACCCGCAGCCCCTGCTATCCCAGTCCTGACCTGCAGACTCACAGCTCTGCCGGTGCCCCTCACTCCCGACCCGCAGCCCCTGGTATCCAGTCCTGACCTGCAGACTCACAGCTCTGCCGGTGCCCCTCACTCCCGACCTGCAGCCCCTGCTATCCCAATACTGACCTCCAGACCCACAGCTCTTCTGGTGCCCCTCACTCCCGACCCGCAGCCCCTGCTATCCAGTGCTGACCTCCAGACCCACAGCTCTGCTGGTTCCCCTCACTCCCGACCCACAGCCCCTACTATACCAGTCCAGACCTGCAGACACACAGCTCTTCTGGTGCACCTCACTCCCGACCCGCAGCCCCCTGGTTTCCCTCCAGCTCTACCATTGCTCCTCACTCCCGACCCGCAGCCCCTGCTATCCCAGTCCTGACCTGCAGACCCACAGCTCTGCCGGTGCCCCTCACTCCCGACCCGCAGCCCCTGCTATCCAGTCCTGACGTCCAGAACCACAGCTCTGCTGGTACCCCTCACTCCTGACCCGCAGCCCCTGCTATCCCAGTCCTGACCTGCAGACTCAGAGCTCTACCGGTGCCCCTCACTCCCGACCCGCAGCCCCCGCTATCCCAGTCCTGACCTGCAGATTCACAGCTCTGCTGGTGCCCCTCACTCCCGACCCGCAGCCCCTACTATACCAGTCCAGACCTGCAGACTCACAGCTCTTCTGGTGCACCTCACTCCCGACCCGCAGCCCCCTGGTTTCCCTCCACCTCTACCATTGCTCCTCACTCCCGACCCGCAGCCCCTGCTATCCCAGTCCTGACCTGCAGACTCACAGCTCTGCCGGTGCCCCTCACTCCCGACCCGCAGCCCCTGCTATCCAGTCCTGACCTCCAGACTCACAGCTCTCCTGGTGCCCCTCACTCCCGACCCGCAGGCCCTGCTATCCAGTCCTGACCTCCACACCCACAGCTCTGCTGGTGCCCCTCACTCCCGACCTGCAGCCCCTACTATACCAGTCCACACTTGCAGACCCACAGCTCTTCTGGTGCCCCTAACTCCCGACCCACAGCCCCTGCTATCCCAGTCCTGACCTGCAGACTCACAGCTCTTCTGGTGCCCCTCACTCCCGACCCGCAGCCCCTGCTATCCAGTCCTGACCTGCAGACTCACAGCTCTGACGGTGCCCCTCACTCCCGACCCGCAGCCCCTGCTATCCCAGTCCTGACCTGCAGACTCACAGCTCTGCCGGTGCCCCTCACTCCCGACCCGCATCCCCTGCTATCCCAGTCCTGACCTCCAGACCCACAGCTCTGCCGGTGCCCATCACTCCCGACCCGCAGCCCCTGCTATCCCAGTCCTGACCTGCAGATTCACAGCTCTCCTGGTGCCCCTCACTCCCGACCCGCAGCCCCTGCTATCCAGTCCTGACCACCACACCCACAGCTCTGCGGGTGCCCCTCACTCCCGACCCGCAGCCCCTGCTATCCCAGTCCTGACCTCCAGACCCACAGCTCTGCGGGTGACCCTCACTCCCGACCCGCAGCCCCTGCTATCCCAGTCCTGACCTCCAGACCCACAGCTCTGCTGGTGCCCCTCACTCCTGACCCGCAGCCCCCTGGGCTCCCTCCAGCTCTGCCGGTGCACCTCACTCCCGACCCGCAGCCCCTGCTATCCCAGTCCTGACCTGCAGACTCAGAGCTCTACCGGTGCCCCTAACTCCCGACCCACAGCCCCTGCTATCCCAGTCCTGACCTGCAGACTCCAGCTCTGCCGGTGCCCATCACTCCTGACCCGCAGCCCCTGCTATCCCAGTCCTGACCTGCAGAAACACAGCTCTTCTGGTGCCCCTCACTCCCGACCCGCAGCCCCTGCTATCCAGTCCTGACCTGCAGACTCACAGCTCTGCCGGTGCCCATCACTCCCGACCCGCAGCCCCTGCTATCCCAGTCCTGACCTGCAGATTCACAGCTCTTCTGGTGCACCTCAGTCCCGACCCGCAGCCCCCTGGTTTCCCTCCAGCTCTACCATTGCTCCTCACTCCCGACCCGCAGCCCCTGCTATCCCAGTCCTGACCTGCAGACCCACAGCTCTGCCGGTGCCCCTCACTCCCGACCCGCAGCCCCTGCTATCCAGTCCTGACCTCCAGACCCACAGCTCTGCTGGTACCCCTCACTCCTGAACTGCAGCCCCTGCTATCCCAGTCCTGACCTGCAGACTCAGAGCTCTACCGGTGCCCCTCACTCCTGACCCGCAGTCCCTGCTATCCCAGTCCTGACATCCAGACCCACAGCCCTGCTGGTGCCCCTCACTCCTGACCCGCAGCCCCCTGGGCTCCCTCCAGCTCTGCCGGTGCCCCTCACTCCCGACCCGCAGCCCCTGCTATCCCAGTCCTTACCTGCAGACTCAGAGCTCTACCGGTGCCCCTAACTCCCGACCCACAGCCCCTGCTATCCCAGTCCTGACCTGCAGACTCCAGCTCTGCCGGTGCCCATCACTCCCGACCCGCAGCCCCTGCTATCCCAGTCCTGACCTGCAGACTCACAGCTCTGCCGGTGCCCCTCACTCCCGACCCCCAGCCCCTGCTATCCAGTCCTGACCTGCAGACTCACAGCTCTGCCGGTGCCCCTCACTCCCGACCTGCAGCCCCTGCTATCCAGTCCTGACCTGCAGACTCACAGCTCTGCCGGTGCCCCTCACTCCCGACCCGCAGCCCCTGCTATCCCAATTCTGACCTCCAGACCCTCACCTCTGCCGGTGCCCCTCACTCCCGACCCGCAGCCCCTGCTATCCCAGTCCTGACCTGCAGACTCACAGCTCTGCCGGTGCCCCTCACTCCCGACCCGCAGCCCCTGCTATCCCAGTCCTGACCTCCAGACCCACAGCTCTGCCGGTGCCCCTCACTCCCGACCCGCAGCCCCTGCTATCCAGTCCTGACCTCCAGACCCACAGCTCTGCTGGTACCCCTCACTCCTGACCCGCAGCCCCTGCTATCCCAGTCCTGACCTGCAGACTCAGAGCTCTACCGGTGCCCCTCACTCCCGACCCGCAGCCCCCGCTATCCCAGTCCTGACCTGCAGATTCACATCTCTGCTGGTGCCCCTCTCTCCCGACCCACAGCCCCTGCTATCCCAGTCCAGACCTCCAGACTCACAGCTCTCCTGGTGCCCCTCACTCCCGACCCGCAGGCCCTGCTATCCAGTCCCGACCTCCACACCCACAGCTCTGCGGGTGCCCCTCACTCCCAACCCGCAGCCCCTGCTATCCCAGTCCTGACCTCCAGACCCACAGCTCTGCGGGTGCCCCTCACTCCCGACCCGCAGCCCCTGTTATCCCAGTCCTGACCTCCAGACCCACAGCTCTGCTGGTGCCCCTCACTCCTGACCCGCAGCCCCCTGGGCTCCCTCCAGCTCTGCCGGTGCCCCTCACTCCCGACCCGCAGCCCCTGCTATCCCAGTCCTGAGCTGCAGACTCAGAGCTCTACCGGTGCCCCTCACTCCCGACCCGCAGCCCCTGCTATCCAGTCCTGACCTGCAGACTCACAGCTCTGCCGGTGCCCCTCACTCCCGACCCGCAGCCCCTGCTATCCAGTCCTGACCTGCAGACTCACAGCTCTGCCGGTGCCCCTCACTCCCGACCCGCAGCCCCTGCTATCCCAATTCTGACCTCCAGACCCTCACCTCTGCCGGTGCCCCTCACTCCCGACCCGCAGCCCCTGCTATCCCAGTCCTGACCTGCAGACTCACAGCTCTGCCGGTGCCCCTCACTCCCGACCCACAGCCCCTGCTATCCCAGTCCTGACCTCCAGACTCACAGCTCTGCCGGTGCCCCTCACTCCTGACCCGCAGCCCCTGCTATCCCAGTCCTGCCCTCCAGACCCACAGCTCTGCCGGTGCCCCTCACTCCCGACCCGCAGCCCCTGCTATCCAGTCCTGACCTGCAGACTCAGAGCTCTACCGGTGCCCCTCACTCCCGACCCGCAGCCCCTGCTATCCCAGTCCTGACCTGCAGATTCACAGCTCTGCTGGTGCCCCTCACTCCCGACCCACAGCCCCTAATATACCAGTCCAGACCTGCAGACTCACAGGTCTTCTGGTGCACCTCACTCCCGACCCGCAGCCCCCTGGTTTCCCTCCAGCTCTACCATTGCTCCTCACTCCCGACCCGCAGCCCCTGCTATCCCAGTCCTGACCTGCAGACTCACAGCTCTGCTGGTGCCCCTCACTCCCGACCCACAGCCCCTGCTATCCCAGTTCTGACCTCCAGACCCACAGCTCTGCCGGTGCCCCTCACTCCCGACCCGCAGCCTCTGCTATCCAGTCCTGACCTCCAGACTCACAGCTCTGCCGGTGCCCCTCACTCCTGACCCGCAGCCCCTGCTATCCCAGTCCTGCCCTCCAGACCCACAGCTCTGCCGGTGCCCATCACTCCCGACCCGCAGCCCCTGCTATCCAGTCCTGACCTCCACACCCACAGCTCTGTGGGTGCCCCTCACTCCCTACCCGCAGCCCCTGCTATCCCAGTCCTGACCTCCAGACCCACAGCTCTGCGGGTGCCCCTCACTCCCGACCCGCAGCCCCAGCTATCCAGTCCTGACCTGCAGACTCACAGCTCTGCCGGTGCCCCTCACTCCCGACCCGCAGCCCCTGCTATCCCAGTTCTGACCTCCAGACCCACAGCTCTGCTGGTGCCCCTCACTCCTGACCCGCAGCCCCCTGGGCTCCCTCCAACTCTGCCGGTGCCCCTCACTCCCGACCCGCAGCCCCTGCTATCCTAGTCCTGACCTGCAGACTCAGAGCTCTACCGGTGCCCCTCACTCCCGACCCGCAGCCCCCGCTATCCCAGTCCTGACCTCCAGACCCACAGCTCTGCTGGTGCCCCTCACTCCCGACCCGCAGCCTCTGATATCCCAGTCCTGACCTGCAGAATCACAGCCCTGCTGGTGCCCATCAATACTCCCGACCAGCAGCCCCTGTTATCCCAGTCCTGACCTCAAGACTCTGCTAATGCCCCTCACTCCCGACCCGCAGCCCCTGCTATCCCAGTACTGATCTGCAGACTCACATCTCTGATTGTGCCCCTCACTCCTGACCCGCAGCCCCTGCTATCCCAGTCCTGACCTGCTGTGATGGAGTAGGGGCTGTCTGTGTGGGGGTTGGGAGAGCCAGGGAGGATTTTAGGTGAGGGACAGGTATTCAGCCTGTACCATGAGCTAGGCGGGGGGAGGGGAGTTCCACACTTTTGCCTGGGGAGCTAGACAAAGCCAGGGAGCTGGCTGGAGGGGGTTGGGTCAGTTTCGGTTTGGCGCTTGGGGGGGAGAGTTCAGGGAATCCTATGCTGGGATCCCTGCACCCTGAACCCCCTGAAGGACTCGATTGAGGGGTCCTGGTTGTGCTGTAGCCTGTATTCCTGTTGTCCAATAAACCTTCTGTTTTACTGGCTGGCTGAGAGTCACTGTGAGTCTCAGGAAGAGGGGTGCAGAGTCGGACTCCCCCACACTCCGTGACAACTGGTGGCAGCGGCGGGACCTACTGCACCCCGTGGATGGCGCTTCCTGCAGTTAGTGACTGGGGAGCAGCAAAACGAAGGGGGAACTGTCAGGGACCAGGTGGGCTGAAGAGACAGAGAGAGACAGTTTCAGGAGGCGATTAACAAGGGGAAAGCAGCTTTGAGGCCTTTGCCCATCATAGAAGAACCTTTCCAGAAGGTGGCCATGGACATAGTGGGACCTCTCAGCAAGGCGACCCGGTCGGGGAAGAAATACATCCTGGTGGTGGTAGATTTCGCCACTCGCTACCCTGAGGCGGTGGCCTTGTCCTCTATCGAAGCAGACACCCTGGCAGATGCGCTGCTGACCATTTTCAGCCAGGTGGGGTTCCCCAAGGAAGTCTTAACGGACCAGGGGTCCAACTTCATGTCGAGCCTGCTCCAGTCCCTGTGGGAGAAATGTGGGGTCCGGCACAACTGGGCCTCAGCGTATCACCCCCAGACCAACGGGCTGGTGGAGAGGATAAACGGGACGCTAAAGATGATGCTAAAAACATTTAGGAACCGGCACCCACAGGACTGGGACAAGTACTTACCTCACCTGCTGTTCGTGGACAGGGAGGTACCCCAGGAATCTACCGGGTTCTCGCCTTTTGAACTGTTATATGGGAGGCGGGTAAGGGGGCCCCTGGACCTGATGAGAGACGAATGGGAGGGGAAGGCTGCCCGATGGCGAGTCAGTGGTGGAGTAGGTCCTGACCTTCTGGGAAAGACTTGCTGAGCTCATGGGCCTGGCCAGGGAGAATCTGGCCCGAGCCCAGAGGAAGCAGAAGGTCTGGTACGACCGCACGGCGCAGGCCCGCGCCTTCACCACCGGGGGTCAAGTGATGGTTCTCATCCCCGTGAGGAAAAACAAACTCCAGGCTGCCTGGGAAGGGCCCTTCAAGGTTATCAAGCAACTAAATGAGGTAAACTATGTGGTGGAGCTGTCTAACCGGGCTCATCACCGCCGGGTGTACCATGTGAATATGATGAAGCCATACTATGACAGGGGGAATGTGGTGTTGGCCATGTGTGGACATTGGGAGGAGCCGGGAGATGACCCTTTAGTGGATCTATTCCCGGGGACAAAGGCTGGTTCCCCCCTGGAGGCGATTCCCCTCTCTGATCAGCTGACCCTGGCCCAGCAGGCTGAGATCAGAGGGGTGCTGCATCTGTACCGACAGCTGTTTTCCAACCAGCCCGGGCGCACTAATTTGACTGTCCACCAGGTGGAGACCGGGTCACACACCCCCCATACGATGCTCCCCTTTTCGGGTCACAGGAAAAACTGCCCAGGACCTAGAAAGAGAGGTCAGGGACATGCTGGCTTTGGGGGTGATCCAGCCATCTTCCAGCCCTTGGGCCTCGCCGCTGGTCCTGGTCCCCAAAAGGGATAGGTTGATCCAGTTCTGTGTGGACTATCGAAAGCTCAATGCCATCACGGTATCTGATGCCAACCCCATGCCCAGGCCTGATGAGCTCCTAGACAAGCTGGGAGGCGCTCGGTACCTCACCACCATGGATCTTACAAAGGGCTACTGGCAAGTGCCGCTGGACGCAGATGCCAGGCTGAAATCGGCCTTCATCACCCCCCTGGGGCTCTATGAGTTTCTGACCCTGCCGTTCGGCCTCAAGGGAGCGCCGGCCACCTTCCAGCGTCTGGTGGATCAGCAACTGAGGGGGATGGAGAGTTTTGCCGTGGTGTATATTGACGACATCTGCATCTTCAGCCAGACCTGGGAGGACCACGTGTCCCAGGTTAAACAAGTGCTGGACCAACTCCGAGAGGCTGGGCTAACCGTAAAGGCTGAGAAGTACAAGGTGGGGATGGCTGAAGTATCTTACCTGGGCCATCGGGTGGGGAGCGGCTGCCTAAAGTCGGAACCAGCCAAGGTGGAGGTGATCAGAGACTGGCCCGCTCCCCAAACCAAGAAGCAGGTCCAGGCCTTTATTGGGATGGCGGGGTACTATCGAAGGTTCGTGCCCCACTTTAGCGCCATAGCCGCCCCCATCACTGAGCTGTGCAAGAAGGGGAAGCCAGACAAGGTGGTCTGGACCGAGGAGTGCCAGCAGGCTCTCCAGGCGCTGAAGGAGGCTCTGCTCAGTGGCCCAGTTCTGGCAAATTCAGACTTTGACAAGCCCTTTATGGTGTTCACTGACGCCTCAGACACGGGGCTGGGGGTGGTGTTGATGCAGGAGGATGAAAAGGGAGAGAGACACCCCATCGTGTAACTGAGCAAGAAGTTGCTACCCCGGGAGCAGAACTACGTGGCCATGGAGAAGGAATGCCTGGCCATGGTGTGGGCCCTTAAGAAACTGGAGCCATATCTCTTTGGGCACCACTTCACCGTGTACACAGACCACTCTCTCCTGACCTGGCTGCACCAGCTGAAAGGAGCCAATGCCAAGCTCCTGAGGTGGAGCCTGCTCCTGCAGGACTACGACATGGACGTGGTCCACGTGAAGGGAAGTGCCAACCTGATAGCAGACGCGCTGTCCCGGAGAGGGGGCCCTGAACTTCCCTGGGTCACTGGGCAGAGTGACCCCGCTCAGTTCAGTCTCGAAAGGGGGAGAGATGCGATGGAGCAGGGGCTGTCTGTGTGGGGGTTGGGGGAGATGGGGAGGACTTTAGGTGAGGGACAGGTATTCAGCCTGTAACCTGAGCTAGGCAGGGGGGAGGGGAGGTCAACATCTCTGCCAGGGGAGCTAGACAAAGGAGAGAGCCGAGTGGAGACGGGGAGTCAGTTTCGATTTAGGGCTGGGTGAGGGGAGTTCAGAGAATCCTAGGCTGGGATCCAAGCACCCTGAACCACAGAAGGGCCAGATTGAGAGGTCCTGGCTCTGCCCACAAGCTCTGCTGTAGCCTGTGTTCCTGTGTCCAATAAACCTTCTATTTTACTGGCTGGCTGAAAATCACTGTGAGTCCCAGGAAGAGGGGTGCAGAGTCGGACTCCCCCGCACTCCAAGAGGCAGCGGGGATCAATGCCTGCGTCCTCCAGCGGCAAGGAAGCCGCGGGACCTCTCCTGGCTTTGCTTGGGTTAGAGGAAAGTGGTGAAGATAAGAACGGCCCTCCTGGGTGAGACCAATGGTCCATCTAGGCCACCATCACGTCTTGTGACAGTAACTGATGCCAGGCGCTTCAGAGGCAATGGCCAGAGCAGGCAATCGTCAAGTGATCTATCCCTGCGTTGTCTTCTGAAGCTTGGTGCTTTTTTCAGGGGCTAACTCTCAGCCCAGACACACTCCAGGGCGGGAGCGTTGGTGTTTGTGCCGAGGAGCGTGGCTGGGACTCGGACCCCCTTCCCCAGCTCTGGGTAGCAAGCCCCCCTCCCCCCCATTTCAGGCTGTGTTCTGCTTAAGGCCACAGAGCCCTTGCCTTTTTTTGCCCGGTGCCTGAGAGTCAGGCCAGCTGCGGGGAATTAGCTCAAGCGGCAGAGCGCTCGCTTTGCATGCGAGAGGTAGTGGGGGACGCCGCCCACATTCTCCGAGCCTGTCGACTAAGGGCTCCTGATGAGCGTGGTGGATGGGAGAGCCGGCCATCTGACTTTTGGCCTTGCTGCCCATAGCGGTCAGGCCGAAAAATCCAAAGCCATCCTCCCCAGGCCCACAGCCACCAGGGGCTCCTCTGCACCATCTTGCCTCCACGAGTGCCGCACTCTGACCAGCTGAACCAGGCAAGCCACGGGCAGCTTCTCAAGGTCTTCCCCTGGTGTGGGCTTGGATGCGAAAAGCACCTGGCCGTTCATCAGCTTTTGCAAGAAGTGTGCAGAGTGGGAGTAGCGATGGGGCTGTAGCTTTCCACAGCATCTCAATTTGGGCAGCTTTCCATTCCCCTTTTCTGTGTAATGTCCCTCCCACGGATTTCACTTGCGGAGCTGTATGACTCTGGCAGGGTGGCCATTTAGAAATCTTTTCCTTGCTTTTCTTTTTCACCTGGCCCCAGCGTTAGGACCGTTTGGGTGTTTCAGTGTGTGTGTTTTCCCATTTGGAGGCATTTGGAAGTTTGGAAGGGGAGCCAAAAGAGGCGTCTTTTTCACAAGCAAGTTGGCTTTCTGCACAGGTAGGGCCCTTGGCCGTAAAGCTTAGCTCCGTCAGTGCGTCTGCATGGGGTTCCTCCAGTGCCTCAAGAGCCCGTGGTAAACTCTCGGTGTGGGCGTTTGGCTTGCGCCAGTCAGAGTGCCATGCCTGCGTCTTCCCAGGGCCGGCTCCCGTGAGGCGCGCATAGCTTGGGAGGAAAGGGGTAGAAGAGGAAGTGAAGCTGACTTCGAGTGGTGGTGCCCCTGGGCAGAGTGGTCCTCCTGCTCCTTCCTGTCGGAGGGGTGGGCTCGAGTGTGGGCTTGGGGGGTCTGGCTGTGGGCGGTGGGAGGATGGTGTCCAGGGAAGTCCCAAAGGTCACCCTGCGCCGGCGGAGTGTGAAGCCTCTCCCCTAGTTTGGGGTGCCGAGTATTAAGCCTTCCTCTGTGGCTTGGGCTGGGGAGCGTGATCTGGCGTCGGGCACATTTGGGTGGAGCTGGCGGCCGGCAAGAATTCGGGCCATCAGGTCAACCCTCTGTGGACAATGGGGGCGAGCCGGCAGGCCTGCGATTTTGGCTTCACGGGCGGGCAGCTCAAGCCTGGCCTCCTATGAGCCTGGAAGGCAGCCGGCCGGGCTCAGCCGTCTCCTCCCCGGGCCCAAGTTCCTTTCAGGCAGCAGGTGGAGCGAGGAGCCCAGGGAGGGGAGCCCAAGGAGGTGTCCGGAGCATCGTCCTGCCCGGCACCCAGCAGGGCTCTTGCCCGCTCCCGGCCCACCTGGTTTTGGCCTCTGCCACCCCTAGCAGTCAGCCAAAAGAGCAGAAGTCACCCTCTCCCTCCCGCAGTGGCCAGCATGGGGCTTGAACCCATGATCTTGGTGTTATTAGCACCACGCTCTAACCAGCTGAGCTAGCCGGGCTATAGGAAGCCCTCCCCTCCCTGACCCTTTTGGAAGGAGTCACCGGCTGGCGCGGGGAACGATGTAGCCTCTGTTATCAAATGGATGGATCAAGACACCATCACCAAAGATAGGGGAATTAGCTCAAGTGGTAGAGCGCTCGCTTCGCATGCGAGAGGCAGCGGGATCAATGCCCACATTCTCCATCGGCAAGGCAGCCACGGGACCTTCTTTTAAAAGCCATGGTCAGTCAGCCGGCTCAGCTCCTCCAGTGGCCTCCATCCCTCTCCCCGCTTGGCCTCCCAAAAAGCCAGCCCTTGCGGAGCACAAAGCTCTTCCTCCCCGGCCCTTCTCCCCCTTGCGCTGACTGGGAGGCTGGCGACAGCTGGGGGAATTTAGCTCAAACGGAAGAGCCTGGGAGAAGTAGTCAGACCCAGACACACATTCTCCAGCCTGCTCTGCTCTGCTCTGCTCTGCTGGGCTGGGCTCTCATGGGGGACCTGCACCTTTCTTTCTGAGCTCTCACTGGAGCACAATCCCTTTCCTCCTCCCTCCCTGCTAGTCTACGCCAAGCTCATTGGCCGGGAGGGAGAGCCACTCAAATACAGAATTACTCACATCCCAGGGGTCCATGAAGGGAATGAGGAGATGGGCGGGGTGGCACGCGATACCAGCTCAGCTGAGACCGTGAGACCTCGCAGCCTCCTGATCTCAGGCAGCATGGCAGCCATGGAGCAGAGCAGAGCACGCAGACAGCTTGGAGACAGCCAAAGCGGGGAAGGGCTGCGTTGGTCTGGAAGAGGGAGTCGGTGGCTGTCTAGCCTGGCGGAGGCAGGGTCGTTTTGCTGTATGCTGGGCCAGGGGCCAGGGAGCCTGCTAGAGTTGCTGAGCTGGGCCTGCTCCTGGCTTTGCTTGGGTTAGAGGAAAGTGGTGAAGATAGGAACGGCCCTCCTGGGTGAGACCGATGGTCCATCTAGGCCACTATCCCGTCTTCTGACAGTAACCGATGCCAGGCGCTTCAGAGGCAATGGCCAGAGCAGGCAATCGTCAAGTGATCTATCCCTGTGTTGTCTTCTGAAGTTTGGTGCTTGTTTCTGGGGCTAACTCTCACCCCAGACACACTCCAGGGAGGGAGCGTTGGTGTTTGTGCCGAGGAGCGTGGCTGGGACTCGGACCCCCTTCCCCAGCTCTGGGTAGCGCCTCGCCCCCACCCCCCCATTTCAGGCTGTGTTCTGCTTAAGGCCACAGCGCCCTTGCCTTTTTTTGCCCGGTGCCTGAGAGTCAGGCCAGCTGCGGGGAATTAGCTCAAGCGGCAGAGCGCTCGCTTTGCATGCGAGAGGTAGTGGGGGGCAATGCCCGCATTCTCCAAGCCTGTCGACTAAGGGCTCCTGATGAGCGTGGTGGATGGGAGAGCCGGCCATCTGACTTTTGGCCTTGCTGCCCGTAGCGGTCAGGCCGAAAAATCCCCCTCCCCAGGCCCACAGCCACCCAGGGGCTCCTCTGCACCATCTTGCCTGAGCGGGTGGAAGTGGAGCCTGGAACTGAGCTGAGGCGCTGAGGGTTATTTGCACTGTGCGCTTCACATGGAGGTGAAAACACGGGGCACAGATCTTTGAGCACAACCCCCGTCCTGAGGAATGGGGGGGGGCTGCATAAAGAGAGACCGGCTCTCCCTGGCGGGGCTGCAGCGGCTCTTCACAGGGGCAGTCCCACTGCCAATTGGTACCAGAGTTTTGAAAACATCCTTTCCTGGGCTGGCTCCCCTCTCCCTAGGGGGAACTGGCGACCCCAAACTTCCCAGAAACCATCATAGCGAGGCCAACCTGAGCACAGACACCTGCTCAGCACCCCGGGGTGCAGCCCTGAACTCCAGCAATCAGCTACGCTCAGCTGCCCACCCAACAAGCGTTTCACGCAGGAGCCTTCGTGCCCTGCGTGTTCAGCTCCCTCCCAGTGCCAGCTTTAAACTCCGCTGCTCAGTTCTAAGCTTTGGCCACACGGGGGCAGCCTGGAGCTCAGCCAACGCCCCTGTTGCTGGTTGCGTTTCCCGCTCCTCGTGGCAGGTTCACACCGCGCAGGCAGATCTCTGAATCGGAGCCGAACCGTTCCCCAAATCCAGCGCTTTAGCAGCAGCTTTGCTAGGAAAGCGCTGACGTCCCCAAGTAAAGTAAGAGCCAGAGCGCTGTGTCCAGGATCTTCTATCGGGCCCCTCACCGTGGTATCTGACAGGCGCAAGGAGAAACCAGGGAAATGTTTTCATGGCGTTTAAGGGCAGAAGGGGCCATTAGCTCAGCTAGTCTGACCCCCGAATAACACAGAATTACACCATGACACACATTGATCCCACAGACCTTAGATAGATCAAAGCGTTTCAGCCCTCAGGAAGGAGGCTAAACTGGGTACCAGAGGCAGCGAACAAGGGGCCCCCAAGGCAATGGCAGGGAGCTGACGAGGTGAAATATGCCCAGATGATCCCAGCAGGCGACCCACCCCCATGCTACAGAGGTGGGAGTCCCTGTTCCTCCTGCCCTTAAGAATCTCTGGTCGTGAGTGGGTCCCCCCAGTTCCCCAGATAAGAATCCTCCATGGGATTTCCCTGGCTTCACCTCCAGATAAGAACATTGTGTGGAGGGGGTGGGAGGAAGATTGTCTGGCAGATCTGTAAAGGGGGACTGTGTCTCCCTGTCTGGCCCAGGCTCCTGGGAGGAAGTGATCTCAGTGTGTCTGGCTGTCTCCATTCTTCCCGCCCATAAGAATCCCTGGTGTGGGGGTGCACCCTAGACCATTAAGGATCTCGGGTTGGTGGTGTCTCTCTCCCCCTAGTCAGGATCTCTGGGACGTGCCTGTATAAAAAGAGACTTTGACTCACCCAGGCTGGGCTGCCATCATGGAACAGACCAGGTCCTTCTGTGGAGGGTTTGCGTTCCTCCAATGATGTGATCTCAGTGTGTGTGGGTGTCCCTGTTCCTTCAACCCTTAACAATCCCTGGTGCGTGGGTGCGCTGGGCCCCATTACAATCCGCTCTGTCTTACCCCCCATGAGGGATCCGGTGGATGTGGGTGTTCTCCACGCTACTGGGGGTGTCTGGTGCCCCTGTCCCTCCTGGTTAATAGTGGAGTGTGTGGGTGTCCCCCCACCCATTAAGGATCCGTGTTGTGCGGATGCCCCCGTTCTTCTCATTAAGAATGGTGCAACGGAGCATATGGGTGTGTCCCCCACCCCATGAACTAGCTCCCATGTGTGGTTCCCCTGCTCCCATCCAGGCTCTGTGGGTGTCACTGTTCCGCTTTTCAAGATCCGTGTGCAGGGGGGCGTCCCTCCCCCCAAGTCAGAATCCCCAGCATGTGGGTGCTCCCATCCCCCATCCAGGCTCTGCGGCGGGGGGGGAGGTGTCTTAAAAGAGACCGTGTCTCACTGTCTTGCCCAGGCTACGCTGCAGGGGCTACTCACAGGCACAACCCCACTACTGATCAGCACAGGAGTTTTGACCTGCTCTGTTTCCGACCTGGGCCGGTTCACCCCTCCTTAGGCAACCTGGAGACCCCAAGCTTCCCTGGGATCACCATATTGATGCTGAACTTAGTGCGGACACCTGATCGGCACAGCCCCCTACAACCCAGAACTCCTGAGCTCAAGTGATCCGCCAGCCTCAGCCTCCCCAGGAGCTGGGATCAAAGGCACCAGCCACGGAGCCAGGCTTGTTTTGCTGTCTGGCAGCTGGAGCTTTAAACTCTGCTTGTGAGCTCTGTGCCTTGGCCAGACGGGGACAGCCTGGGACTGGGAAATGCTCCTGATTCCCCCGCCCCCGTCTCATGTCGAGCTGCAGGCGCCGCTGTCCTGCCAGGTAAGATCCCGGATGTTTCGGTGCCGCCCATCCCCCGCCCAGGTGTCCGGGTACCTCTGCCCCCCATACAGAATCCTGGATGTGTGGGTGTCTGTCCCTCTGCAGAGGATCCCAGTGTGGATGCCCTTGTCCCCCCCTACAAGATCCTGGGTGTGTGGGTGCCACTCTCCCCCCCAGTAGATCTCTGGTGGGTGGGTCCCCAGGGTGTGAGCGCTCCCATCCCCCGATACAGGCTGGGGGGGGGGGTATAACTGGCTCTCCCTGTCCTGCCCAGGCGGTGCTACAGCAGCTGTTCACAGCGGCAGCAACCCCACTGTCACCCTGCAGCTTTAACCTGCTCCAGGGGTGACCTGCTTCACCCTCCTGTGGGAGCCTGGGGACCCCGAACTTCCCAGAGTCACCTGATTGATGCCGAGCTTAGCACAGACACCGGGTCAGCCTGGCAGGGTGCAGCCCTGACCCCTGACAATCAGCTTCCCTCCGCCTCCTGCTGCACAGCGAGGATCCCATGCGAGAGCCTTTGTGCCCCACGTGTCCAGCCAGGTCCGTTCCAGCTCCAGCTTTCAACTCTGCTTGTGAGCTCCCATCTCCGGCCACACGGGGGCAGCACTAACGGCCTCATCTAAATTTGACCCTTCAGACCGCAGATTATAACCCAGCGGGCAGATTATAGCCCAGGAAGCCAAATCCTTCCCCAAACTGACAGCTGAAGCAGAAGATCCCCTTGGAAAGATCAGGAATTTTGCCTTTAAAAACAAGGAAAATGTGCATTGGTCTCTTCTGTCTACAGCGAGAGATTGAAGAAACTCAATTGATTTCATTGACTGGAGGTTAAGAGGGGATTTAGTCACTGATTTTAAATACACAGTTTTAAAAATTCCCAGAGGGGGGAATATCTGATTTGAAAGGGTTCTTTAATTCACCAGACAAAGGTTGAACATGACCCCCTTGGTTTGCAGTCAATGTCACAAAACGCCAACTGGAAATTACCATTTTTTAACCGTGAGGCTAATTATCTAGTGGAACAAGCTCCGCAAGGGACGTGGTTAATTCCCCATCACTGCCCTGTGTAAATCAAGACCGCAGCTCTTGCTGCAAGACACCTGGTGTGTGGGTGTCCCTGTTCCCCCTTCAGAACCTCTGGTACATGGTGCTTCCCTCCGCCCAGTTCAAGATCCCCATCATGTGGGTGCTCCCATCCAGGATCTCCGGTGGGTGTCTCTGTCCCCCACCCCACGAACTACCTCCCATGTGTGGTTTCCCCTGCCTGCCCCCATCCAGGATCTGTGGGTGTCTCTGTTCCCCTTTTCAAGATATGTGTTGCTTGGGTGCGTCCCTCCCCCCAAGTCAGAATCCCCAGCGTGTGGGTGCTCCCATCCCCCCTCCAGGCTCTGCGGGGGGTGTCTGTATAAAAAGAGACCGTGTCTCACTGTCTTGCCCAGGCTATGCTGCAGGGGCTATTCACAGGTGTGATCCCACTACTGATCAGCACAGGAGTTTTGACCTGCTCTGTTTCCGATCTGGGCCGGTTCACCCCTCCTTCAGCAACCTGGGGACCCCAAGCTTCCCTGGGATCACCATATTGATGCTGAGCTTAGTGGGGACACCTGATCGGCACAGCCCTCTGCAGCCCAGAACTCCTGAGCTCAAGCGATCCGCCGGCTTCAGCCTCCCCAGGAGCTGGGATCACAGGCACCAGCCACAGGGTCCGGCTTGTGTTATAGCCTGGCAGCTCGAGCTTTAAACTCTGCTTGTGAGCTCTGTGCCTTGGCCAGACGGGGACAGCCTGGAACTGGGAAATGCTCCTGCTTCCCCCGCCCCCATCTCATATCGAGCTGCAGGCGCCGCTGTCGTCCCAGGAAAGATCCCGGATGTTTCGGTGCCCCCATCCCCCGTCCAGGTGTCCGGGTACCTCTGCCCCCCATACAGAATCCTGGGTGTGGGGGTGTCCGTCCCTCTGCAGAGGATCCCGGAGTGTGGATGCCCTTGTCCCCCGCTACAAGATCCTGAGTGTGTGGGTGCCACTCTCCCCCCCTAGAAGATCTCGGGTGCATGGGTGGGTGCCCCTGTTCGCCCTTACAGCATCCCTGGTGCACGGGGGCCTCCCTCCGTCCCAACTCAGGGGCCCCAGGGTGTGAGCGCTCCCATCCCCCGATACAGGCTGGGGCGGGGGAGGGGTATAACTGGGTCTCCCTGTCCTGCCCAGGCGGTGCTACAGCAGCTGTTCACAGGGGCAGCAACCCCACTGTCACCCTGCAGCTTTAACCTGCTCCAGGGGTGACCCATGCGGGTCGGGAGTGAGGGGCCCCAGCAGAGCTGAGAGTCTGGAGGTCAGGACTGGGATAGCAGGGGCTGCGGGTCGGGAGTGAGGGGCACCGTCAGAGCTGGTTGATGCCTAAGGGGCTGCGGGTCGGGAGGGAGGGGCACCAGCAGCACAGTAATTGGGGAGCTCAGCGAGGAATCGAGGAGGCTGCGGGTCGGGAGTGAGGGGCACCGTCAGAGCTGGAGGGAGCGCAGGGGGCTGCGGGTCTGGAGTGAGGGGCACCAGCAGAGCTGAGAGTCTGGAGGTCAGGACTGGGATAGCAGGGGCTGCGGGTCGGGAGTGAGGGGCACCGTCAGAGCTGGGTGGACCCCAGGGGGCTGCGGGTCGGGAGTGAGGGGCACCAGCAGCGCAGTAACTGGGGAGCTCAGCGGGAAATCCAGGGGGCTGCGGGTCAGGAGTGAGGGCACCAGCAGAGCTCTTGGTGTGGAGATCAGGATTGGGATAGGAGGGGCTGCGGGTCGGGGTGAGGGCAGCAGCAGAACTGTGAGTCTGGAGGTCAGGACTGGGATAGCAGGGGCTGCGGGTCCGGAGTGAGGGGCACCCCCAGAGCTGGGGGGAACCCAGGGGGCTGCGGGTCGGGAGTGAGGGGCACCGGTAGAGCTGAAGGAAGCCCAGGGGTCTGTGGGTCAGGAGTGAGGGGCACCGGTAGCACAGTGACTGGGGAGCTCTGCGGGAAGCCCAGTCGCTGCAAGTCGGGAGTGAGGGGTACCAGCAGAGCTGTGGATCTGGAGATCAGGATTGGGATAGGAGGGCTGCGGGTCGGGAGTGAGGGGCAGCAGCAGAGGAGGAGGGAGACCAGGGGCTGCGGGTCGGGAGTGAGGGGCACCGTCAGAGCTGGTGGACGCCTAGGCGGCTCCGGGTCGGGAGGCGGGGGCCGCAGCAGAGCTGTGAGACTGGAGTGACGCCTGGGATCGCAGGGGCGGGGGGTCGGTAATGAGGGGCACCGGCAGAGCTGGAGGAGACTAGGGGCTGCGGGTCGGGAGTGAGGGGCACCAGCAGAGCTGTGAGGCTGGAGGTCAGGTCTGGGATAGTAGGGGCTGCGGGTCGGGAGTGAGGGGCACCAGCAGAGCTGTGAGTCTGGAGGTCAGGTCTGGGATAGTAGGGGCTGCGGGTCGGGAGTGAGGGGCACCAGCAGAGCTGTGAGGCTGGAGGTCAGGTCTGGGATAGTAGGGGCTGCGGGTCGGGAGTGAGGGGCACCAGCAGCGCAGTAACTGGGGAGCTCAGCGGGGAATCCAGGGGGATGCGGGTCGGGAGTGAGGGGCACCAGCAGAGCTGTGGGTGTGGAGATCAGGACTGGGATAGCAGGGGCTGCGGGTCAGGAGTGAGGGGCACCACTACAGCTGGGGGGAACCCAGGGGGCTGCAGGACAGGAGTGAGGGGCACCGGTAGAGCTGAAGGGAACCCAGGGGTCTGTGGGTCAGGAGTGAGGGGCACCAGCAGAGCTGTGAGTCTGGAGGTCAGGACTGGGAAAGCAGAGGCTGCGGGTCGGGAGTGAGGGGCACCGTCAGAGCTGGTGTACGCCTAAGGGGCTGCGGGTCGGGAGTGAGGGGCACCGGCAGCGCTGTAACTGGGGAGCTCAGCGAGGAATCCAGGGGGCTGCGGGTCGGGTGTGAGGGGCACCAGCAGAGCTGTGGATGTGGAGATCAGGATTGGGATAGGAGGGGCTGCGGGTCAGGAGTGAGGGGCACCGGCAGCACAGTGACTGGGGAGCTCCGCAGGAAGCCCAGTCGCTGCGGGTCGGGAGTGAGGGGCACCAGCAAAGCTGCGAGTCTGGAGGTCAGGACTGGGAAAGCAGGGGCTGCATGTCGGGAGTGAGGGGCACCGTCAGAACTGGTGGACGCCTAAGGGCCTGCGGGTCGGGAGTGAGGGGCACCAGCAGAGCTGTGGGTGTGGAGATCAGGATTGGGATAGCAGGGGCTGCGGGTCGGGAGTGAGGGGCACCGGCAGAGCTGTGAGTCTGCAGGTCAGGACTGGGATAGCAGGGCTGCGGGTCGGGAGTGAGGGGCACCGGCAGAGCTGTGAGTCTGCAGGTCAGGACTGGGATAGCAGGGCTGCGGGTCGGGAGTGAGGGGCACCGGCAGAGCTGTGGGTCTGGAGGTCAGGACTGGGATAGCAGGGGCTGGGGGTCGGGAGTGAGGGGCACCGGCAGAGCTGTGGGTCTGGAGGTCAGGACTGGGATAGCAGGGCTGCGGGTCGGGAGTGAGGGGCACCGGCAGAGCTGTGGGTCTGGAGGTCAGGACTAGGATAGCAGGGGCTGCGGGTCGGGAGTGAGGGGCACCGTCAGTGCTGGGGGGAACCAAGGAGCTGCGGGTCGGGAGTGAGGGGCACCAGCAGAGCTGTGGGTCTGGAGGTCAGCACTGGGATACCATCCAGCCTGATGGTAAGCGATGCCCAGCTGAGCCCATGGCCAGTACGTCCTGCTCCACCCACGACCGGGCTGGGAGCCAGGACTCCTGGTTCTTCTCCCCAGCTGTGGGAGGGCAGTGCAGGCTAGTGGTTAGAGTGGGGGTTGGGAGCCAGGGTATCCGGGTCCCACCGCTGGCTCTGGGAAGGGAGTGGGGGCCAGTCTTGTGCACCCCCGGGCTTGAAGTGGTTTCCATCCTGTGCAGGGTTTACAGGTTTGTTCACTGGCTCTCAGCACCTCCCACTATACAAATTGTCCCAGTGCCGCTGGGTCTAGTGGTTAGAGCCGGGGAGGCCGGGAGCCAGGCAGGGGCGGTGGGTATAAGGGGCCCGGGGAGGCACCTGGCCCGTGCTCCACCCAGAGGCCCTGCTCCCACTCGTCCTCTCCCCCGCAAGGCCCCATCCTCACTTCGCCCTTTCCCAAGCTCCATCCGGCCACAGGGGGCCGTGGGGGGAGAGGCGGGGGGTGCAAACGGCAGAGAGGCAGGCGGGGGGGGCCTTGGGGTGGGGCCGAAGAGGCACAAGTGGCAGGGCCTCGGGGAAGAGACGTGAGAGGTGGGCAGGGGTCAGGGAGTGGAACAAAGGGGTCCTGAGGGCGTGTGGGCGGGGCTGAAGGGCGTGTGTGCGGGGCTGAAGGGGAGTGTGGGCGGGGTGGACGGGGCGGGGGGGCGGGGCTTTGGCAGGAGGAGGCTGAGTGGCAGCAGGCCTTGGGGCAGGGCCACAGTCCGGGCCCGCCCAGCCTCCCCAAGTGGAGGAGTCCCAAGCTGCCCATGGAGCCAGGACTCCTGGGTTCTATTCCTGGCTCTCCCACAGACTCCCAATCTGAGCTGGTGCAGCCCATCTCGCCCTCCCTGGTGCCTCAGTTTCCCCCGTATGAGACGGGTCCCAGTGTGAACGGCTGCAGCGCCGTGGAGAATCTCGTCCCTTCTCCTGGCGGCTCCTTGGTAGCCCTGGGGAAGCAGCCAACTGCTGCAGCCCCTGGCTCCCGTCTGGGCAGCCCGGGGTGGGGGTGGGATCTGGGCAATGGGAAGAAGGAATCCCCCCTTCCCCCACCCCACCCCGGGGACATGGGGGGAGGCTGGTGCTGCGGGGCAGGAGTCCTGCAGCCCTCGCAGGAGAAGGGGCAGGTTCGGCTTGGCTGCTGATGGGGCGGGGTGGGGGCACTGCTGGACTGGGGCTCCCCTGCGGGGTGGAGATGGAGCACGGCCTGCTGGGAGCGGACGTCTCCTCTGGATGGGGAGGGTGACACTGGCCAAATTGTGGAGCCCCTGTCCCCAGACAAGGAGGGCCTCTCAGCCTTGCCGGCTCTCTCTTTCACCAGGATCGGCCCAGCACCTGCCTGGCCCAGACCCCCCTTCCTCAGCACCAGCAGCTGCCCATTGTGGGGAGTGGAGCGGCCGGGGGGTGGGGGCCTCTCAAGCCCCCCGGGGAGCAGGGCCGGGGCACTGGGGGGCAGAGGCTGCGATGGGGAGGTGGGTTGGAGAGATGTGGGGTGAAGCTGGGACTCAGGGGAATGGGGCAGGCTGCAGGGAGGAAGTGTGGGGGCCACCGGAGGAGAGCTGGGGGCTGGGAAGCTGCGGGGACACAGCCGGGGGGGGTAGTGGTGACACCGCAGGGGGGGCTGCTCAAGAGGCAGTCGGCTGGGGGGCAGGGCGGGATCTAGGACAGGGGTGGGGGGGTCAGGCTATTGTGGGTCTCCCTGTGACTGGCACCAGGCTGCAGGAACCCCCGGCCGGCAGCACCCCCTGCTGGGGGGTCTGGTCAGTGCAGCCCCCCCCACGCTGCACCCTGCTGGGGGCTCTGGTCACTGCAGCCGCCCCCCGATGCACCCTGCTGGGGGGTCTAGTCACTGCAGGCCCCCCCCGATGCACACTGCTGGGGGCTCTGGTCACTGCAGCCCCATGCACACTGCTGGGGCTCTGGTCACTGCAGCCCCGATGCACACAGCTGGGGCTCTGGTCACTGCAGCCCCCGATGCACACTGCCGCCTCCCCTCTCTGCCCCGCCCCAACCCCAGGCTCCCCCTCCCCAGTGCCGCCTCCCCTCTCTGCCCCCCAACCCCAGCTCCTCCCCACTGCCGCCCATCCCCTCCCTACCCCGCCCCAACCCCCAGGCTCCCCTCCACCACTGCCGCCCCTCCCCTCTCTGCCCCGCCCCACCCCCAGCTCCCCTCCCCAGCGCCGCCCATCCCCTCCTCCCCGCCCCAACCCCCAGGCTCCCCCTCCCCACTGCCGCCCATCCCTCTCTGCCTCGCTCCCAACCCCCAGGCTCCCCACCCCAGTGCCGCCCATCCCCTCCTGCCCCGCCCCAACACCCCCAAGCTCCCCTCCCCAGTGCCGCCCATCCCCTCTCTGCCCCGCCCCCAACCCCCAGGCTCCCCTCCCCACTGCCGCCCCTCCCTCTCTGCCCCGCCCCAACACCCCCAGGCTCCCCCTCCCCTGCCGCCCATCCCCTCTCTGCCCCCACCCCAACCCCCAGGCTCCCCTCCCCACTGCCGCCCATCCCCTCTCTGCCTCGCCCCAACCCCCGTGCTCCCCTCCCCACTGCCACCCATCCCCTCTCTGCCCCGCCCCAACCCCCAGGCTCCCCTACCCCACTGCCGCCCACCCCTCTCTGACCCCAACCCCGCCCAGAGCTCCCCTACCCCAGTGCCGCCCATCCCCTCTCTGCCCCTGTCCCCAAACACCCCGAGCTCCTCGATGCCGACCATCCCCTCTTCTCCTTCCACACTCAAACGCCCCCGAGCTCCCGCTCCCCAGTGCCGCCCATCCCGTCTCTGCCCCGCCCCAACACCCCGAGCTCCCGCTCCCCAGTGCCGCCCATCCCGTCTCTGCCCCGCCCCAAACACCCCCAGGCTCCCCTCCTAGTGCCGCCCATCCCCTCTCTGCCCCGCCCCCAACACCCCCAGGCTCCCACTCCCCAATGCCGCCCATCCCCTCTCTGCCCACCCCAACCCCAGGCTCCCCACCCCAGTGCCGCCCCCTCTCTGCCCCTGCCCCAAACACCCCCAGGCTCCCCTCCCCAGTGCCGCCCCTCCCCTCTCTGACCCGCCCCAACATCCCCGAGCTCCCCTCCCCAGTGCGGCCCCCTCTGCCCCGCCCCAAACACCCCCGAGCTCCCTCCCCAGTACCGCCCCTCCCCTCTTCTGCCCCGCCCCCAACACCCCAGGCTCCCCGATGCCACCCATCCCCTCTTCTGCTCCCGCACTCAAACACCCCAGGCTCCCCCTCCCCAGTGCCGCCCATCCCCTCTTCTTCCCCCAAACACCCCCAGGCTCCCCCTCCCCAGTGCCGCCCATCCCCTCTCTGCCCCGCCCCCAACACCCCCGACCTCCCTTTCCCCTCTCTGCCCCGTCCCCAAACACCCCAGGCTCCCCCTCCCCAGTGCCGCCATCCCCTCTTCTGCCCCCATCCCCAACACCCCTGATATCCCCCTCCCCAGTGCCGCCCATCCCCTCTGCCCCGCCCCAAACACACCCTGACACTGCTCCTGGTTTTGGGAGGGAACAGGAAGAAAGGACAAAAGAAGCAAGAGACGAAGAGAAAGGAGGGAGGGAGGGATGGATGGAGGAAAAGGTGAAACAAAAAGAACAAACCCTAATGTCCCCAGTGATTTTAAGGGACAAAATCCCAGGTATGGAATAAAATTCTGCCTCCTTAAGCTCGTGTTTTTCATGCCTAGAATTCAACTGTCACCAGATGGATCAGACTGAACAGGTTTCAAACCTCGAGGAGGCTCTTACCTTCTAAACAGGGACGGCTGTTTTCTAGTAAAATCAGGAAAAGGGAAGGAGAAAACTCGAAAGAGGTTCCTCCTGGCACTCACGTCCGTGAACCCGAATACTTTCTCAGTTCTCAAAGAGAGACCTGGAGAAGGAGACTTGCTGGAGCAAAGCCACAGGGGTCTCTGAGGTTTCCCTGGCCCCTCGCCCCGTCCTGCCTGGCTGATGTCAGCATCTCTCTGTGAGGTCACCACCTCCCCACCACCTTTGACCAATAGTCTGAGGTCCTGCAAAAGGCTTTGTGATGTCACTGCCACACCCCTCCCTTGCTGTGCTAATGTCCTGCCCCTGGCCAGGCACTTTGGAGGTTTGAGCTACTCCCTGTGGATCACCCCACTCAAGGAGCGTTCGTTCTAGGAAGCAAGCCGGCTAGACAGGAAAACATCAGACGCTGCTCCCAATGCTACACTCAGTTTTTCAGAAATTAGTCGACTTTATGGCCAGAAGAGACCATTAGAGCATCTAATCTGACCCCCTGCATATCACAGGCCTCCTGTATGACACAAGAGCTACTTTTGGGGCAAACACATTCCAGAAAGGCATCTAGTCTTCATTAAATGACATCAGGAGATGGAGAATCCACCACTTTCCTTGGTAGATTGTTCCTGTGGTGAATCATCCTCGCTGTTGAATATTTGTGCCTTAGTTGTAATATGAATTTGTCTCTTTTCACCTTCCAGCCACTGGGTCTTGTTATGCCTTTCTCTCCTAGATTCAAGAGCCCTTTAATACCCAATCTATTCTCTCCATGAAGGCCCTTCAACACTTCAATGAAGTCACCTTTCAATCTTCTTTTGATAAGCTAAACAGGTTGAGCTCGTTCAATAGCTCACTAGAAGGCTTTTTTCTCCATCCCTCAGAACATTTATTGGCTCTTTGGTCATCAGACTCCTGAACTGCAGCTGGATGTGGCTCTTGTTCTTCTGCAGAACATAGCTCCTGGAGAAGAGGGATCTTCAAATGTACATTCCTATGATACCTTTGTTTAATTGATGAAAACATAAACTAGACACTTAGAGGATTGGAACTGATTTCAGCTGATGGACAGCTTTGCTAGGTTTTGTGGATTTGGACAGTGAAATGTTGAGTGTTTACATTCATATCAAGCACCCCCGTATAGTGGAGCTCCTGAACATAATGAAGAATGGAAATGAAAATGTTTTCCTTTTTTTTAAAAAAAGAAAGAAGGTTATAAGAGAACACTGGGGCTTGAATCAAGGATCACTTGATCTACCATCAAGCACTGTACCACTAAGCTATACCCCCATGACCATGGACTCATGATCTCCAGGACTTTGATGGACAGACCCTGCTTCCTCGAGATCCTTTGCCATTCCCAGACCAGAAGTGGTTTTAAAAATGGGGTTTGATTAAACTTCTTAAATGTGGTGAACACCACAGCTTGCACACCACCGATATAGCTTCTCCCACTGACATAGCTGCCACCTCTTGGGGAAGTGGATTAACTGCACCCACAGGAAAACTCTCTCCCATCAGCATAGAGCAGTGGTTCTCAAACTGAGAGTCAGGACCCCAAAGTGGGTCATAACCCTGTTTTAATGGGGTTGCCAGGGCTGGCATTAGTGCCTGGGGCTGAAGCCAAAAGTCTGAGCTCCACCACCCAGGGCTGAATGCCTCAAGCTCTGGTTTTGCCCTTCCCCAACTGGATAAGAGGGCACAGTGTGAAATGTTTGGGGACCACTGTTTTAGGATGACGTTCTCAATCACTTCTATGAAGTCCAATGAAAGCTATTCCTCACCCACCTACCCCTCCATCAGGACCGACTAGGTATGTTCTGCTGCCCTTCACTCATGCAGGAAGGATAACAACATTTCATTCCACTCAATCCTAAAGTGATTTGTAACCTGCCACCAGCCAAAACTGGTCATTTTGGGAAAGTGTCCCCATCATGCTGCATAGCTAGGCAGAGTAGGTGTGTCTATGCAAACACGGTCTGTTCCTGAAGTCTTTCACACAGCTCCTCACTAGATGTGAGGGGGGAGCTCATTCAGCCTCTGCTTCCGCCCAGGAACGACGCGCAGCGCCCGGAGTGCCTCCATCCGCTGCCCCGCGTCGCCAATGCAGACGGTCTAGAGGCCGACTTCACGCCCAAAGAGGTGTCGGCGCAGCTCTCCAGAACCAAAAACACTGTGCCCGGAAAAGATGGCATCCCCTACGGCCTCCTCAAGAAGCGAGACCCCGGCTGCCTCGTGCTCTCCGGCATCTTTAACCTGTGTCGGCGCTTCGGCCGGTCGCCCACCTCCTGGAAGAAGGCCATGACCGTCCTGATCCACAAAAAGGGCGAGCGAGACGACCCCAGTAACTGGAGACCCATCTTCCTCTGCTCCACGATGTACAAACTGTACGCCAGCTGCTTGGCAGCCAGGATCACGGAGTGGGCGACGACCGGGGGAGCCATCAGCCCGGCCCAGAAGGGCTTCATGCCATCGGAGGGGTGCTACGAGCACAACTTCCTGCTCCAGACCGTCCTCCAGTCGACCAGGAGGGAGCGGAAGCAGTGCACGGTAGCATGGCTCGACCTGGCCAACGCCTTCGGGTCCATCCCCCACCACCACATCTTCAGCACGCTACGGGAGTTCGGGATGCCGGAGACCTTCCTTCACCTGATCCGGGAACTCTATGAGGGCTGCAGCACCACCATCCGCTCGGTGGAAGGAGAGACCGCCGAGATTCCTATCCGCAGCGGCGTGAAGCAGGGCTGCCCCCTCAGCCCCATCATTTTCAACCTCGCCATGGAGCCGCTCCTGCGGGCGATCTCCAACAGCACTGACGGCTTCGACCTACATGGCGAGAGGGTGAGCGTCTTGGCCTACGCGGACGACCTGGTCCTGATCGCGGACGACCCCGAGAGACTCCAGGGCATGCTCGACACCATTGGGAGAGCCGCAGACTGGACGGGACTCCGCTTCAACGCCAAGAAGTGCGCGTCCCTCCACGTTGACGGGAACAAGAGGGACTCAGTGCTGACGACGGAGTTCCTTATCCAGGGCGAGTCCGTCGTTCCCCTGACGGAGGGGCAGGCGTACCAACACCTCGGCACGCCGACGGGCTACCGCGTCCGGCAGACCCCCGAGGACACCATCCGGGAGATCCTGCAGGACGCCGCCAAGATCGACGCATCCCTGCTGGCGCCGTGGCAGAAAATCAATGCCCTCAACACCTTCCTGATCCCCGGCATCGCCTTCGTCCTGAGAGGATCCACTGTAGCAAAGGTGCCCCTCAACAAGGCGGACAACAACATCTGGCAGCTGGTGAAGAAGTGGCTGTCCCTACCCCAGAGAGCCAGCAACGAGCTCATCTACATCGCTCACCGGCACGGGGGCGCCAACGTCCCCCGCATGGGAGACCTCTGCGACATCGCGGTCATCACGCACGCCTTCCGCCTCCTGACGTGCCTGGACGCCACAGTTAAGAACATCGCGACGACCGCCCTGCGCGCCGCCACCGTGAGGCGAATCGGCAGACCCCCCTCCGACCAAGACGTGGCCACCTTCCTGAGCGGCTCCCTGGATGGAGAATTCGGCCCGTTCAGGGGCGACGTCGCCTCGCTGTGGACCCGCGCCCGCAACGCCACCCGCCGACTGGGAAAGCGACTGGGCTGCCGCTGGGTATGGAGCGAAGATCGGCGGGAGCTAGGAATCCTGATACCGCAGATCGGGACGGAGGACAACACCATCGTCAGCCTTGGAGCCAGAGGCATGCTGGAGAGGTCGCTGAAGGCGCCATCCGCGCGCTCTACGTGGACACCCTGAAGAAAAAGCCGGAACAGGGCAAGGCTTTTGAGGTCACCAGCAAGTGGGACTCCAGCAACCACTTCCTCCCCTCAGGCAGCTTCATCTGTTTCGCCGACTGGCGGTTCATACACCGCGCCCGGCTGAACTGCGTCCCCCTCAACGGAGCCATCCACTACGGGAACCCGGACAAACGCTGCCGGAGGTGCGGGTACGCCATGGAGACCTTGCCCCACGTCCTGTGCAGCTGCAGACCCCACGGCAGAGCCTGGCAGCTGCGCCACAACGCCGTCCAGGACCGCCTGATGAAGGCCATCGCCCCGCACCTGGGAGAGATCGCTGTCAATCGCGCCATTCCCGGCACCGACAGCCCGCTGCGCCCGGACATCGTCATCACGGATGAGGACCGGAAAAAGATCATCCTCGTCGACGTGACGGTCCCGTTCGAGAATAGGACCACGGCCTTCCGCCAAGTCCGAGCCCGCAAACTCAAAAAGTACGCTCCCCTGGCTGACACCCTGTGAGCAAAGGGCTACGAGGTCTACACCGACGCTCTGATCGTTGGGGCCTTGGGCGCCTGGGACCCCCTTAATGAGCGCGTGCTGCGGACCTGTGGGGTGGGCCGTCGCTCTGCGGCTCATGAGATGCCTAATGGTCTCGGACGCTATTCGGTGGTCCAGAGACATTTACACAGAGCACGTCACCGGCCACCGTCAATACCAAGAGTGAGCCGGCGTGACTCCACGCACCCGCAAGGGGGAAGAGACCTGTAAACTTCCCCTGTTGGACTTTATCCCCTAAGCCCTGAACCAACCAAACTGAACTCTGCCCTGTGAGGGGCACCCTATCACCATTACCCAGTCCGCTCATTTACTCACGCCCACGACTATCCATAACCTGTTTGTATGAGTGATGTGCCCTCACTGCTTGCTGGCTGTACCTTGAACTCTCTCACCGTATACCCCGCATTGGGGACATGACAGACTGTGTATCTGTATATGCTGCCTAACACCAAAATGCTAACATCCCCCCACAACCTGTATGTTACCCCCAATGACACAATAACTGACGCTTCAAACACTTTGTATCGTTTATTTTAAATATTCTCTAATAAAATTTAAATCTGTTCTTATCAGTTGGCTCGTTGAGCTCAGATGGGGTGAGTAGTCTCTTGGCCTATCCAAGGCCGTGATCAATTGTCTTGATGTTATTGGTCTTTTGGCCTTGAGATGAAAACCTGGTCTGTGTCTTGGGAACCTTGAAGAAACATTATCTAAAGTTGTATCTGATCGGTCCTTTATTTGAGGACTGTATATTAAATTGATTTTTGAAACAAGGGGATGGAATAGGAGCTTGCTCTGTCCACCGCATGCATTGACCTGGTATTGCAGTGTCTCCAGGACCAGTGCCTCTCCTTCTGGGGAGAATTGTCTGGTTAAAAAGCAGAAAAAGTTTCAGTTTAAAGATGCTGATTTGAGAAGATTTTTTTAAAGTAGTTGAAAAATCAGGTTTCTTTATCACTTTGGTTTCTTCATAACAACATATTGTTAAAATTTCTTGGGAATATTTTCTGAGTCTACAGATGTGAGTTTCTTTGTCTTGCTGGAGGATTGTTTTAAAAGCTGGGATTCTTCTGTTTCCTTTGAATCTTTTTAACAATATGAGGGATGAATGCTTTCCGGACTGAGGGTCTGTTTGGGAGATGGTTGGTTGGGGGGGGTTTGTGTGTGTGTGTAGGGGACACAGATTGGTACGAGTTGAGTCACATGGGTATCAATAACTGGATGAGTTACACAGACTTCTCTCCACCCAGCCTACGTTCCATGTATCTTGACTGAGCCTGTCGCCCACCATCCCAGAGCAGAAGCCTGAAGCCTGAGCCCCACCACACTCCCTCAATTACAGCCCGGGAGGCTGTGGCCACGATAAAAGCCCCTGGTGGCCACATTTGAGAAATGCTGGAGCCTCACAGTAAACAAATCCCAGCAGGTTTGTCACACCCTGTCCCCCACCCTGGGGATTTCCTGCCCTCTCCCACCCAGACCAACCTTCCTGGAAGTTCCCACCCCCTATGTATTTACTGCCCTTTCTCCCCGCCAAGGGAACCCGCCAGCAACTCCCTGCTCATCCCTCCCTCAACTGGCTCCACCGCAGCCATTTCCCTTCCCCGGCCCCTGGGAGGACAGAATGAGCTGGAGCAAAACATGGATGTTGCGCTGCAGCCTGTTAGGGCAGAAAGGGCAATTGGGGACATGTCAGAACAGGAAATCATTTCACAGCACAATTCCCCCCAGGCTCCTGCGACTGTGGGGCTTGTTTCCGATCCTTAGTCCGTTCACGTGTCCGGGCAGAGTTCCTCTGGGCGGCATCCGCTGGCTCCCTTGACGCCTTCGAGGAGCAGTGGGGGCTGTCCGGGGTTCTCTGCTCAGTGTCCCCGTCAGGCTCCCTTCTTATGACCCTTTGACCGCACTCCTGTCCCTGTTCTTTTATTAGTTGTCCCCCGCAATTAGTGGGTTTCTGAGGCCCTGTGGAACCTCCCCTTAGGCTGGGGGGGGGGATGCGTTAGCATGGGGCGGGCTTTGGGTTTCCCGGAAACCCAATAGACACAGATATTCCAGCTTGTCCTGCATGTGACAGAAAAATTCAAATCTAGGGCTGTCAATTAATCGCAGTTAACTTACACAATTAACTTTAAAAAAATCATGATTAATCTGTTTTAATCACATCGTTAAACAATAGAATACCAATTTAAATTTATTTTTGTTTTTCTACATTTTCAATATATTGATTTCAATTACAACACAGAATACGAAGTGTACAGTGCTCACTATATATAGTTTTATTACAAATATTTACACAGTAAAATATAAAGTGCTGTAGTGCAATCTCTTTATCATTAAAGTGCAACTTGCATATGTAGATTTTTTTTGTTGCATAAGTGGACTCAAAAAGAAAACAATGTAAAACTTTAGAGTCCAGTCAGTCCTACTTCTTGTTCAGCCAATTGCTGAGACAAACAAGTTTGTTTACATTTACTGGAGATAATGCTGCCCGTGTCTTGTATACGTCACCTAAAAGTGAGAACAGGCTCTCTCATGGCACTTTTGCAGCCAGCGTTGCAAGGTATTAACGTGCCAGATATGCTAACATCCATATGCCTTCATACTTCAACCACCATTCCAGAGGACATGCTTCCATGCTGATAACGCTCGTTAAAAAAATAATTCATTAATTTGTGACTGAAGACCTTGATGAAGAACTGTATGTCCCCTGCTCCATGATTTTATCTGCATTCTGCCATCTATTTCGTTTTATGGCAGTCTTGGGTGATGACCCAGCACATGTTCACTTTAAGAACACTTTCAATGCAAATTTGACAAAACACAAAGAAGGTATAACGTGAGATTTCTAGAGATAGCTACAGCGCTCGAGCCAAGGTTTAAGAATCTGAAGAGCCTTCCAAAATCCAAGAGGGACGAGGTGTGAAACATTGTCAGAAGTCCTCAAAGAGCAACACTCTGATGCAGACAATGCAGAACCTGAACCACTAGACAGGACAATCAATCTTCGGTTAGTGGCATCTGACTCAGATGAGGAATATGAATGTACTTTGGCTCGTTATCGAGCAGTACCTGTCATCAGCACGGAAGCATGTCCCTGGCCTCTGATTGCTAGAAGCTGGGAGGGGAGCACAGGGGCTGGAGCTCTCCATGGCCACCTGGTCTGCTCACTCCCTCTGAAGCCCATAGCCAGGGCCAGCCTTAGGGGCGGGTGCCACCAGGGAATTGCCCAGGGGTACCGTGGTCAAGGGCGGTGCTGTACGGTAGCAGAGAGGTGTGTGCTGCTGGTGTAAAGTCAGAAACTGCTCCCGGCTGGCAGGGGAGTGCTGCTTGGGGTGGTGCCCAGATTTCTCCCTGCTCCCTCCCGGCATAGAAACATGGGGGGAGGGAGGGGTGATGAGCGGCTACTGCTCCCCCCAATGTTCCTCCGTGCCCCCCTAGGGGGCTGTGAGGGGGGAGCAAGGAGCGACATCAGGGCTCCCTGCATCCAGGTCACCTTCCCCACCTGGGCTGCATAAGGGGAGGACAGAGAGCAGCAGCCCAGGTGGGGAAGGTGACCTGGATGCAGGGAGCCCTGATGTCGCTCCTTGCTCCCCCCTCACAGCCCCCTAGCGATGTGCAGAGAAGCAGTGTTCAGGGGCAGCGGGGGGAGCGAGCAGCAATGCCAGCTACTCTGTGCATCCAGGTCGGTTTCCCCAAGTGGGCACAGGAGGGGGTGCAGGGGTTAGGGGAAAAGGGGGCCCAGTGCCGGGATTACGGGTGCAGGAAGGAGGCAGGGGTTAGGGGTGCAGGGGTTAGGGGCACAGGGTTAGGGGTGCAGAGTTTGGGGTCAGAGCTTTGGGGCACCAGAGGGTGTGCAGGGTTAGGGGACAGGAGGGCACCGGGGTTAGGGGTGCAGGGGTTAGGAGGCAGGGTGAGGAGTGCAGGAGGGAGGTGCAGGGTTGGGGTGTAGGGCTGCCAGATGTCACAGGTTTAGGGTTTGGGGGAGCATAGGGTTAGGGGTGTAGGGGGCACAGGGTTAGGGGTGAGGGACGTAAGGGTGCTGGAGGGGGTGCAGGGTTGGGGATGTAGGGGTTAGGGGTGCTGGAGGAAGCACAGGGTTAGGGGTGCAGGGTTAGGGGCGCCAGAGGTGGGGATGTAGGGGTTGGGGTGCTGGAGGGAGTTCAGGGGGGAGCACAGGGTTAGAGGTGCAGAGGTTAGGGGTGCCAGAGGGGGGCACAGGGTTAGGGACATGGGGGAGGACGCAGGGTGAACAGTGCAGGGTTAGAAGCACAGGAAGGGGCACGGGGCTCTCCTGTGGCCCAACCCCACAGGAGATTGACCCCATGTTTAAAGAACAAACCTCTATACTAAGGGCTGCAATATCCACTGGGGTGAGAAAAACTGCATCAGCTCCTTGCTGCCCAGCCTGTGAGAGCTCTGACTGTGCGTCTATAAAGGGAACAGCAAATGGAAGTTAAGTGGCTCCGGTTAGACTCTGTTAGAGTCCCACCGGGAACAGTGAGCAGAAGTTAAGTTGCCTCCTGTTCTCTAACTGATGGGGGCGGGGCAGCAGGGATTAGGGGCATGGAGAACGGGTGTATTAAGTGTTTGCTACTGATGGGTCTAGAAAGCGTTTGTCAAGTAGAAGATGTCATTTCTGGGGGATTGCTCCCAAGATCCAGTACTTAAGGGTTCAAACATCTCCCAGGTTCCTTGGTGAAAATAACACCAAGGCTTCTTTGCAATGTACAAGAGGAAAGGAGTTTTTCACGCCAGATGGGACTTGAACCCACTATCTCTGGCTTAGGAAGCCAATGCCTTATCCATTAGGCCATTGGGGCCCTGAAAAGCAGTAAAAAGAAGGATGGAAATTCCCTCTCAGGATTGCACATTCCTCACATTCATTCAGAAGCCAAATACCCATTTAATGGCCGTACAGAAATGTCTGCATCCCCTGGCAGCGAGGCACCTGGGCAGGTGGCTGACAGAGCTGAGCACCACCTTTCTGCCAGCCATCTTTAGAGAAGAACCCCACCCTAGAGTCACCCCTGCCTCCGTCAGCACCTCCACGGCTGTGGCTCTGAGTGGCAGTAGGATGATTAGGGGGTGAATCCGGGGCTGGAAGGGGGGTGAGGTCGGCCTGTAAGAAGTAACCAGATGGGGCAGACCCAGGGGGAGGCTGTGGGCTGTTGGTTGGTTGTTGGGATCCGAGCTCTAGATCAAAGCTGCACAGCGACCTGACACCCAGGGTTATAAGGCCGACATAGTGACCCCCTTACGGGCCTCGGTGACCCCCAAACCCTTGTCACTAAGGGCATTGAGGAGTCTCTGTCCCTTAATAACTTCTGGGAGCTCCCCAGCAGGCTGCGGGCGTCAGCCGCCTCCTGCCTCACAGGTTAGACTCTTGGCGCTGTGCCAGCCGCCCCCTCACTTGCAGGCCCAGTGTAAGAAGCAGGAGGCCCGGTGCTGGCAGAAGAGGGTTTTGATTAATCGAGCTCTGTGTTATGGGCACAGGACGCTTCCACTCAGTAGCACAGCTGGGGGGGAGCAGGGGGAGCAGCTAAGGGCGTCGGGTTCCTCCGGTGGGGGTGTGGAGCAGCCGTTCGTTTTCCTGTTCGCACTCCTCTGCGGTGTGAAAATCGGGGAGGGGAGGCAGAAGCCCCACGTCCCTCCCGAAGTGACGCCCAGTGGGGGAAGCCAGGACAACAGGGTGGGGCGGCAAGCGGTGGCCAGACTCTCGCCGCCAGGGTCTAGCCTAGCTCAGGGTCCAGCTCAACTTCCTCCCCGCGCCACTGGTCCCCAGTCCCCTTCCACCACCAGGTCAACCCGGGCACTAGGGCAGGAACGGGGTGAGGCAGCAAGTCAAGCCGAGCAAGGCAGGCAAAAGCGAGTCTTGTCTTCATGGGCCGCTCCCAATGATGTCCTTTTTGTGTGCAACTGCTGCAAAAACATCCTGGACAGAGAAGCAACAGGCCCAAACGTTGCCATGCAACTGCCAAAGTAGCTCAGTTGGGAGAGCGTTAGACTGAAGTTCTAAAGGTCCCTGGTTCAGTCCCAGGTTTTGGCAGGTTCTTTTATCCCTCTGTGTGCAGTGGTGGCTTGTTTTCTGGGAGCACAGTGGTCCCTGCACCCAAGGTGAGTCCCTGAGCTTGGGCTCTGCAGTAGGAAAGGATATTGTGGGCTTCTGCCCCTAATTGGCTGGCCTGACATTTAACAATGAGGGACAGGAGCTGTCTCTCCTAAGTGAGTTATTGGTGGACCCAATATGGCAGGAAGAGAGTGCTAGAGGGGGTGCTGGGCAGTGACAGGCAGGAATAGAGGATGAAAACTCTTCTGTGCAGCTGAGGGAGGGCAGTGCCAGGGAAGGGGCATGTGTGAAAGTGGCCATGTGGAAGGGAGTTGGGGGCCCAGGAGGAGGCACTTGATGTTCAGTGTCTTGGAGCAGCTGGACTTGGCCATGGTGGGTGTTCAGGAAATGCACATTAACAACTCTAGGGTAGCTTGATGGGCAGAGGGTGATTGGTGGAAGGGCCCATCTCTCTGGTCCTCCAGGCCAGGGAAGAATGATGGGGTTGGAGTCTTGTTCTTCACATTCGCAGTGCGAGTACAGAAGGGGCTGGAGCTCCGACCAGGGAGGGCATTACTGGTGGCTTTGTCCTCCGTGTCACTGGTTACTGCTATATTAGTGTGTATGGTCCCCAATTAAGGCATGAAAGGAAAGTTCTATGAAGGAACTGGCTCCCTTCTTCTAGACTGCACGGTGTTTGGTGTCGGGGGGGATTTCAATTGTTGCACCGGCCTGAGGACTGCTGGTCCTGTTTTCCCGACTGTCAGAGGAAACTCTTCTATGATGAGCACTACCTGGTGCAGGTCTATAGCGAGGTCGGCTTAGAGGACGTGTTTCTCCAGTGGAACCAGTGGATGGTGGGCAGTAACCTCCTATTACTCTGACCCGAGCTCACACCAGCCGCAGAGGGGATACACCTTTCTGCAGGGACAGGCCAGGAGTCGCATTGACCGTATTTACATGAAGGAGAGCACGTCGACAGCCCAGTGCAGGGTGGTGCCAATGGACTGTTCGGATCACGCAGCTCTCACCGTGTGCTCAATGTGGGCAATTCCCTGACCCAGGGCAGAGGATATTGGAAGCTGAACATCTAGAGCTTGCAAGATAAAGGAGCAGGGGGGCGAGGCCTGGAGGTGTTGGCAGAACGGGAAAGCATCAGAGGGTTCTGTGGTTACCAGGGGGATTGGTGGGAGTCGGTGAGGGAGGAGTTGGCGGCTTTGTTCCGGCGGCTGGGGAAACACCACAACATTAAAGAAACCAATGGTGCCACATCCTGCAGTGTCGCCTGTGGGATTTCCACAAGAGCATCCAGGCTGGGGAGCCAGTCAGCGTGTGACTGTACGATCGGATCAAGCGACAGCTGCCCGAGTTCCAGGAGATGAGGCTGCAGTTGGCTGATATGAGCAGGAGCATCGAGTGAAGGGAGGAGCAGACTCCCCTGACATTTTTGCAGCCTGCAGGGAATGGAGACAAAGCAGGGGGATGCAGGGACTCAGGGCAGGACCGACGGATCTGGTAGTGCAGGACCACAGTCACTGGAGGAGGAGAGAGAGTCCTGCGAGAGGAAGCTGCTGGTGGGAAGCAATAAGTGCAGAGTGCAAACCAGCCAGCTGAGAGTCACAGGGGTCTAGAAAATGAAACAGTAGCTGGTCCCATGGTGTAATGGGCAGCA
Organism: Mauremys reevesii; assembly: GCF_016161935.1. Taxonomy (NCBI): domain Eukaryota; kingdom Metazoa; phylum Chordata; order Testudines; family Geoemydidae; genus Mauremys; species Mauremys reevesii. The sequence goes on along the minus strand of NC_052634.1, from coordinate 29,133,997 downwards.
CTCAAGACTCTGAATCATAGAATCTGAGTTCAAATCTCAGTGGGACCTTGTGGTGATATGTTGCTTTGCTACACAAGCCCTGGAGCTCAATGTACTTGGTTATCCTCTCTCAGGGTGAACTAGAGTGAGTTTTTTCCCTCACGCTGGGTGACTGATGCCCACTGGAGATAGGTCTTTGGTCTGGCTGGTTCAATGGGCTGGTGGCTTTAGGTTGGGGTCCTAGAACTTAACAGTCTGGCTAGAGTTTCCTGTGGATTGATCATATGGTTGTTTCTTGCTGCTTCACCTGATGTCCACAACTTTGGTCCCTGCAGCTGCCACACTCTTCCTCTTGCCCACATGGCATTTAAAGGAAGGAGGGCCAGGGCCAGGCTTCATAGTCAGGGCTAGGCAAGAGGGAGGCAGAGTCCCAGGCTGGAGCCCAACACACCTCTCCTCCTCTGGGCACCTGGGGTGTTGTTCCCCCCTGTTCAGGCACCCCTGGGGCCCTGCACTTCACACAGCTCTCCCTGATTTCAGCTGTTAGTGAGGGAGCCTCACTGCTAGCGCAGACTGGGCAGTTTCTTGCATGAAAAACACTGTCCCAAAGCAGGACTAATGCTTAGAGCTGGTTATCAGTGATTTCAGATCTGTTGGTCTGCAGCAAGACTCTCCATTGAGTCTTAACCAGCTCTGTTATTACACAGGGAAGAACAAAAGGGTCAAATGGGGCCTGGAAGCCTTAAGAAGAATCCACCCCACCCAGTACAACACTTGTCGCTACCTACTCTCAGCCCCACTGAGAATGTTTAGGGGTCACCCGTCGCCTGTATCAACCTAGGAGTCTCAGAGAATCCTAAACAATAGGTGCTCCAGTGGCGCAATTGGTTAGCGCACAGTACTTATAGGGCAGTGCTGAGAGGAGCTATGCTGAGGTTGTGAGTTCAAACCTCACCTGGAGCTCTGGTTTTCATTAACCAAGTGGTGTCACCCCCTCATTTGGCCTGTGGAATGTAGAATTCAAGCCCTGGGTACCCTCAGGAGGGGGCTAATAAAAATGCCGCCTTCACTTATTACCTCCTCTCCAGGTCAGAATCTACCATCCTTTCTCCCCCCCAGCCCCTGTGCCAGGATCCCTCAAGCAGAGCCTGGAGTCCTGCCCTGTACTATTGACAAAGACTAAGTGTCAGGGACAAAACACTCAAATCCCGCCTGGTGCGGGGAGCCAGGTTTGCTCTTCAAATTCTGTCCTTGGTACATTTCCAGGCCTGGGAATGTCCCACAACAGCATTTAATGGGAAGCTGCCTGCAGAACAGTGACACTGCACAGAGCTCCTGTGGAGGAGGGGTGGGAATTAGTAACATTTTGAGGATCGTTTGGGAAATGAGCCTTTGCTGACAAGGTTTGTCTCTGTTCATATTTCACCTTCAGGTGTTATGTTGAGGGATCTTTAGTATATTTTTGTGAGGTTAATAACTATCTCCTCAACTTTATTTACTCAACTCAAAAATTGGTCACTTGATTTTTGCATCTCCCTGTGAAACTACAACTGACACGTGTGGCTTTCTACAGGGGGTCATGATGTTAAAGTTGGGAATTCAGTCTCTGTACTTCTGGGGGTGGGTTGCTTTTTACAGCTGCCTCAGGGCCAGGCACACCAGGCTGTTAGCTGCACCCACTGTCCTTGCCAGGGGCCCCTGCTGAACCCTGGGCTGCACTGCAGTGCTGGGGTGACTGCAGGTAGAGAAGCTGCTGTGGAGCAATGAATTAGTCGTCACTGACAAGATTTGTCTCTGTTCCTATTTCACGCTATGGTGTTAGTTAGAGGAATCAGTACAGATTTTTACTATATTAATTAAACACTTAATTTTATTTAATCAAGCCAAAAACTTAGTATCACTTATTTTTTCTCTGTCCTAGCAAGAATGAATTGAATTTTGTGACTTTCTGGAAATGTGGGAAATTCAGTCTCTGTGTTTGTGAGCTGATGTTTTCCTCTCACAGGTCAGTGCCTGCATTGAAATACCCAGAGGGATCTAAGGGCAGGTGTACGCTGGGCACTGAACTGGCAAAGTGATGTCTCCCAGGGTGTGACCCCCCCACAAACCCATATAGTTAAGGTGACCTAAGCCCGGGTTAGATAGTGCTAAAGAAAAGGAAGAATTGTTCTGTCCATGCAGCTATTACAGGGATGGGAAAATCCCTCCAGTCACTGTCTACTCCAAAGTGCTATAGCAGTGCCACAGCAGCGTTTTAAGTGTACACAGAGTGAAACTAGATTTATCTCCAGTTCGCACTGTGGATGCTCAGGCACTAAGACTGCAATAATAACAACAGCAGCACAGCGCTTGCGTAGTTGGCAGGATTTGAACCTGCGCAGGGAGACCCCAATGGATTTCTAGTCCATCGCCTTAACCACTCAGCCACAACTACTTGATATGCAACCATTTTGCTGCATGATGATTTTGTTCTCACTGAATTGTCACTTTAAATTGTTTGCCCAGACCAGCTTCCCCAGCACACTCACGGCTGCGCATCAGTGTAAGTGTGTCCTGGGCTGAACAGCGAGAATTCCTGCCCATTTCCCTTCCGGCTGGAGCATGATGGGAGTGAGTTTGTGTTAATGACATTGCTGTAGATTGTTGTTCATTCCCCACTCTGACAATTCGGACAGTCCCTTTCCTAGTCAAATCTCCAGCACATCGTTCCAATAGCAGGGGGCAGGATTTCTCTGGGGCACTGAAATTTTTCAGGGGGCTGGTGCATGAACTCAGCCTTGCATTCCACCCTTGATGTTTCATGGACTAACAACAGCAGCAGAAAGAAAGAGCGGAGCCAATATCTCCCTGGCAGGGATGCAGGTGCCATGACCCCTCTGTCTGACCGTCACCATTGCAGGAGAAAAAGGTTCACTGGCATCGAATGCCCTGGCTCAGACCAGAGACACAGGGAGGTTTTGCTGTTTATGGATCTGTGCAAAGGAAATTGTTTCTCTTTGTGAAACTGAGGTCAGAAATGAAACGTCCACATGGTGGCCCAATGCTCTAGGGAATGTGGGTGAAGGACTCGGGCTGAGAAATGATTTAACAGGGGTTTGTTTCAATTTATTGCCCTGATTAAAATCTATGGCTAAAAGGCAGCCACTGTTGTTAGTACTTGTACCTGTGTAGGGACACCCCAGTGGGTGTCAAGTCCATTGTCTTCACCAGGGGCAGTCGATTATTTTAGCAAAGTACAAATTTCTTGGCCAAGGTCTAGACTCCAGAGAAAACAATACACTGCTGATAAGAGGAAGTACATAAAAAGATTTTGCAGTCACCGTGGGCATAACTATAATGTGTCGTGTTTCACTCTTTATATCTGGCGTCACCTCCTTTCCCTTTAGCCTTGTAGTTGACCAAGGGCAAAGCTGAACATCTCCTCAGATACCAGGGAGTGTTTATGTCCATTCCTGTGAGCTACACAGGGGTTTGATGTTGCTGCTTTCAATCCTCCGGCTCTGCCGGGATAAGGAACAATTCAGGCTGTCACTGAACTGAAGGAGGAAGATCAGTTTTTGACAGGGAGAGGGATGCCTCCTCTTAAAGGGGTTTGTCTGGCTGGCAGTCCTGGTTCCCAGGTCTCACCCGTGGGGCTCCAGCAGTTTTGGGACCAGGTCACTCCCTTGGCCCCACCTGCCACCCCCAGGCGCTTCCCCCCAGGGTCCCGGCAGTGCAGCGGAGCTGAGCAGCATCTGCCTGCTCGCTCCAGTGGCTGCCGGCCCCTCCACATGGCAGGGCAGGGTGGGGCTGTGCCTCCGCGCGCTGCCCCCACCCCGAGCCCCTGCAGCCAATGGGACACTGTGGGGGTGATGCCTGGGGGCAGCAGCACACGGAGGCCCCCCAACCTGCCCTGCCTTGGAGCCGCAGGTAAGTGCTGCATCCCTGACCCCCTCCCAGAGCCTGCACTCTCATCCCCTCCCCACATACCTCTTCCCACTCCCAAACTGCCTCCCAGAGCCTGCACCCCCTCCCCCTTCCCACATGTCCCCTCCCGCCTGCCCCCAAGCTCCCGCCCAGAGTCTGCAACCCCACCCCTCCTCCAGTTACCGCTACCCCCGGCCCCAGCCCAGAGCCAGCACCCAGCACCCAAACTCCAACCCCGAGCCTGTACCCCAGAACCCCTCCCCCACCCAAACACCCACCCAGAGACCAGCCTCTCACCCCTTCTGCACCCAAACTCCCCCCAGAGCCTGCACCCCAATCCCCAGCCCCAACCCAGGCCCTGCACCCTAGATCTCCTCCCCCCACCCAAACTTCCTCCCAGAGCCTTAGGCAGGTGAGGGGCAGAGTTTTGGGGCATGGGTTCTGGGCAGTATGAGTGACATTATTGGCCCATGGGAGGATTAGAGGACTGGCACTGGCCCTGTTCTGGGCTATACAGGACACTCTTTGTTGAGAGTATATATCAGTGGTTGAATGTTTCCCTGCAGGGTAATGGGTTCCTAATGCCCTCCCTGGTCAGAGCTCCAGCACCTTCTGTACTCGCACCGTGAATGTGAAGAACAAGACTCCAGCCCCATCCTTCTTCCCTGGCCGAGGACCAGAGAGATGGGCCCTTCCACCAATCACCCTCTGCCCATCATCCTATCCCAGTCCTGACCTCCAGACTCACAGCTCTGCTGGTGCCCCTCACTCCCGACCTGCAGCCCCCTGGGTTCCCCCCAGCTCTAGTGGTGCCCCTCACTACCGATCCACAGCCCCCTGGGCTCCCTGCTGAGCAACCCAGTCACTGCGCTGCCGGTGCCCCTCACTCCCAACCCGCAGCCCCTGCTATCCCACTCCTGACCTCCAGCCTCACAGCTCTGCTGGTGCCCCTCACTCCCGACCTGCAGCCCCTGCTATCCCAGTCCTGACCTCCAGATTCACAGCTCTGCTGGTGCCCCTCACTCCCGACCCGCAGCCCCCTGGGCTTCCCATAGCTCTGATGGTGCCCCTCACTCCCGACCCGCAGCCCCTGCTATCCCAGTCCTGACCTCCAGACTCACAGCTCTGCTGGCGCCCCTCACTCCCGACCCACAGCGCCCTGGGCTTCCCCCAGCTGTACCGGTGCCCCTCACTCCCGAACTGCAGCCCCCTGGGCTCCCACTGAGCTCTGCAGTCACTGCGCTACTGGTGCCCCTCACTCCCGACCTGCAGCCCCTGCTATCCCAGTCCTGACCTCCAGATTGACAGCTCTGCTGATGCCTCTCACTCCCGACCTGCAGCCCCTGTAAAACTGATGAATGAAATTGTTTTTAATTGTTCAGTTTATCCATGTAACTTCTGTTCACCATTCACTACACTTGTCTATATTGTAACTTCTGTTCACTGTTTGCCATATTGTAATTCAAACCCCATTTTAAAATGCTCACTCCATTTTGTAATAGCTTCCTCCAACCTTCATTTTTGCAAACCCTGCTGTAATCTTATTAGTTTAGTTTAGATGTGTGACTGAGGTATGTATGGATGATGGAATCAACCTCCAGCCCCAGCCCGTCCTGGTGAAATAAAGTTCAAACCCCGCTGGCTGAAGATGCAGACAGGAGCCCTAACAAAGTAAGCAGAGGCCACCCTAAAAAGAAAAGGTCCAATAGAAGGAAGATCAAAGCCAGGTCCCAGGCTGAAAGTCACCTGCAATTGACGGGTGATCAATCACCAAACCCAGAGGCAGTGACACAGCAAGACCTATAGACTCTGGATTCAAACTAAAGCCTACAAAAAGGACAGGTGAGATGGGAGACTTTGGAGGGTAACATTCTGCTGCCAACATGGAAGGACATCGGTGCAGGCCCAACAGAGACCCAGCTCGTCCTCGTGCCCGGCTTTCCTGGCCAGTTACCGCCACAAGCTACAAACTCAAGCTGTGTTCAGAACTGGTAACTATGCAGCAGCTGCAGAACATCTGATGGATGGGTGTGTGTGTGTGTGTGTGTATAGGTATTAGGTATAATGTGTGTGTGTATAAGGATTAAAATATTGGTTACTGGCCATAAATCGCACTGTTCTCATAATAAATGTGGCGTCTTTGTCTTGCCCCCTGAAAAGCTCCTGTGTAGCTTTGTCTGTCCAACACTTGTGGCTTGTCCGGGCAGGCTCCAAGCAGGGGACACCAGGTGCAGCAGGGCGGCTGCCCCCCAACGCCACAGCCGGGCGGCCAGAAGCAGCAGCGGGGCCATAGGGGGCGGGGCGCTGCCATGCGGGGCCCACGTCCCGCTCTCCGGGGCTCCACCCCCTCTGGGGCTCCCCAGCTCCTCAGCCTCCTGCCGGGACAGTCCCCCAGCTCTGCCCTCCCAGGTCCCAGCTGGTCCTGGAGGCGGGAGCCCTGGCTGGAGGGACCCTGGGCTGAGGCCCGGCCCGGGAGCCCCACTGCTTACCCCAACCCTGCCAGCGCCTGACCAGCTGGAGGAGAGGGGGGAGTGGGGAGTCAGCACTGGTGGGGGGGGGTGCCCAGGGCCGGGGCAGTAGGGGGTGGGGTGAGGGGGAGAGCCCAGCACTGGGGCAGCAGATGTGGGTAGAGGAGGGCACTGATGGGGGCAGGGGGTGAGAGCCCAGGGCTGGGGTGGGGGGCAGCCAAAAATTTTTTTGCTTGGGGCGGCAAAAAACCTGGAGCCAGCCCTGCAGGTGGGCCAGAAGCCCACACTCTGTTGTCCTGCTGGGGAGCTCAAAGCCAGGTACTTGCCTCAGGTAAAGGAGTTTCCAGAGGACAAGCTGCCCCCTGCACAGAGAGGGAGGAAAGAGCCTGTCAAAGCCCAGGATTAAACCAAGGACTTTGAGATTTTCAATCTAACGCTCACCCAACCGAGCTACTTTAGCAGCTGCACAGGACTGCTGTGGTTTGATGCTTCTCTGCCCGGGAGGTTTTTGCAGCAGTTACACACAAAAAGGACGTCATTGGGAGCGGCCCATGAAGACAAGACTCACTTTTTCCTGCCTTGCTCAGCTTGACTTGCTGCCTCACCCTGTTCCTGCCCTAGTGCCCGGGTTGACCTGGTGGTGGAAGGGGACTGGGGGCCAGTGGCGCGGGGAGGAGGTTGAGCTGGACCCTGAGCTAGACTAGACCCTGGCAGTGAGAGTCTGGCCACCACTTGCCGCCCCCCACCCTGTTGTCCTGGCTTCCCCCACTGGGCGTCATTTCGGGAGGGAAGTGGGGCTTCTGCCTCCCCTCCCCGATTTTCACACCGCAGAGGAGTGCGAACAGGAAAACGAACGGCTGCTCCACACCCCCACCGGAGGAACCCGACGCCCTTAGCTGTGGGGAGTAAGAAGTGGCTGTTGGCTGACAGGGCTGGTCCCCGAGGAGCTGGAACAGCAGCTGCCGCCTCCCCCTCGGCTCCAGGCTGTGGGAAATGCTCATTGCCTGGCTGCATGGGCAGCTGCTGCTCCGTGCTCTGGAGAGCGTCTGTATTGCTCTGTCAACCCCCCGTCTTCACTGAGCCAGTCTGGTAAGGTCCCAAGTGCCCCCTCCGGCCTGGCAGCTGAGAGTCTGTGCAGACATCAGCCCCCCTGCCAGCCCCACAGGCAGCAGCAGCGCCAGCCCCCCAGCACCACAGGGGCACTCAATGCACTTCCTGAGGGGAAATGGCTCCTTGGCATCCAGCTGCTAGAGTGAGAGCCAGGGGAGAGCAGTGTCTGGCTCTCCGTCGGGGAGAGAAGAGACCTGGTGAGTGCGGATCTCCCTCAGCCTCCCCCGCAAGGCTGGTCACTTCTATTGTCACTGTGATAGTCGGTGCTTCCCTTCAGGGCCGGCCCTAGAGGGGTCTGTGACAACCCCCCCCCCTTTCCACCACTGCACCCCTTCCCCCAAGCCCCCACGCCTGTCCCATCTCTTCCCGCCCTGCACCTTCCTGCCCCATTCCTTTCCCTCCCCCACCTCTTCCTGTCTTTGCTCCTCCCCATCCCCCACCCAGCCCCTCCTGCACCCCACTGAACAGCTGATCACTGGCAAGTGGGAGGTGCTGAAGGGGAAGAGGAGGAGCTTGTCAGCAAGGCCTGTAGTGGGGGGGGGGGGGAGCTGGCTGCCAGTGGGCGCTGAGCACCTATTTTTTCCTCTGTTGGTTCTGCAGCCCCGTAGCTCCCATGGAGTCGCTGACTCAGCTCGTTTCACACGCTAGAGAGAGGAGCAGAACCAGGGCTATGGCTGATCTATGGGGCACCAGGTGAGTGGCAGAGGCTTCAGGTGCTGAGAGTTTGCCTGACCCCTCAGGGACACAGTGTGAGGTGGTGTCCCAGGGATCTCTATGAAAGGAGCAGAACAGGATTTACTTGGGGTGGGGAGAGAATTGAGAGTGTCTCAGGGGGTTGTACAGAGGTATTGCCTGGGTGAGGGACTGGCTAAAACACAGGCCTCGCTGTGAGCAGGATTTGAACCTGGACTTCAACGCCAACAGCTTAACCACTCGGCCATCACAGCTGTGAGCACAAAACTGCTCCAATGTCAGAGAAACTGGTAAATAATCACAATGGCCAGGCTTGAAGTCATCTGAACTACAGAATTCCCACAGCAAACCTGGCTCCCAAAGCACAGGGGGGATTTGGGGTTTGTTCTCTTTGCTTAGCCATGTGCAGTAGCTCATGCTCCAATACGTCTGTTAGTCTATAAGGTGCCACAGGACTCTTTGCTGCTTTTACAGATCCAGACTAACATGGATACCCCTCTGATACTCCTAGTGACAGTCTCCAATGGATCCCCATCCTCCACCCACCTTGAGCTAGGTAGGAGCGGATCATTATTATCCCTACTTGAAAGAGGGAGAAGCTAAGGCTGAGAAAGGAGAATTGACTTGTCTTAGGTCACACAGCCAGTCAGTGGCAGAGTTGGGAATAGGACCCAAGAGCCCTGATTTTCAAACGAACCATCAGATCTTGAATTTCAAACATTGAATGACCTGAATAAAGTGCTCTCAGATGAGCTCCAGACCAACAACAGTTCACAGTAATTATTCAGCAAGTATTTGAGGAGAACTGCAATGTTAGAGAGAATCATGAACTCCTCAGAGACCATTAATGCAGCAAAGCAGCAAAATTCATCAAACATAGAACTGGTTCTGACTTATTTACTTGGTCTTAAAAGAGAACAACAAGGACCTGAGTCTCCTCCCTGTCAATAACCACTGCTCAGCCAAACAGGGTAGAGACTGAGGATGGGAGGCTGAGGGTTCTCACCAGAGAGCCCAAAAGGATGGCCCAGGTCACCGGTGGGGATCACTGCCCTAGCACTATTTCAGCCCCACATTTTTGGGTGGACCTTCCACAGTGGGAGCTGCAGAGCACTCCCCCGCAACACACACACACACACACACACACACACGCACGCACACACACACACACACATCCTGTTCCTGGTGTTGGGAGGGGAACAGGTGAAAGGACAAAAGAAGCAAGAGAAAAAGAGAAAGGAGGAAGAGATGGATGGAGGAAAAGGTGAAACAAAAAGGACAAACCCTAATGACTCCAGTGATTCTAAGGGAAAAATCCCAGGTGTGGATTAAATTCTGGCTCCTTAAGTTCGTGTTTTCCATGCCTAGAATTCAACTGTCACCAGATGGATCAGACTGAACAGGATTCAAACCTCGAGGAGGCTCTTACCTTCTAACCAGGGACGGCTGGTCTCTAGTAAAATCAGGAAAAGGGAAGGAGAAAACTCGAAAGAGGTTCCTCCTGGCGCTCACGTACGTGAACCCGAATTCTCTCTGAGTCCTCAAAGAGAGACCTGGAGAAGGAGACTTGCTGAAGCAAAGCCACAGGGGTCTGTGAGGTTTCCTTGGCCCCTCGCCCCTGTCCTGCCTGGCTGATGTCAGCATCTCTCTGTGAGGTCACCCCCTCCCCACCACCTTTGACCAATAGTCTGAGGTCCTGCAAAAGGCCTTTGTGATGTCACTGCCACACCCCTCCCTTGCTGTGCCAATGTCCTGCCCCTGGCCAGGCACTTTGGAGATTTGAGCTACTCCCTGTGGATCACCCCACTCAAGGAGCGTTCGTTCTAGGCAGCAAGCCGGTAGTTTTGGATCATCTGCAAAATTTTTCAGCTCACTGTTTAGCAGATCGTTTATGAATATGTTTACTAGTCCTGGTCCCAGTACAGACACCACTAGTTACCTGTTTCCATCCTGAAAACTGACCATTTATTCCTACCCTTTGTTTCTTGTCTTTTAACCAGTTCTTGATCCACGTGAGGACCTTCCGGAGGTGAAAGTAAGCCAGTATGTTCCGGTATGGGGTACCGGCAAGAGCTGATACGCTGTGCCAGCCCGGCCCGGCTTCCCCAGGCTGGTGATTTAAAGGGTCCAGGGCTCCCTGGAGCGGCCGGAGCCCCGGGCCCTTTAAATCACCTCCTGAGCCCCCCTGCCAGAGCCCCGGGGAGCAAATCACTACCGTGGATGCTGCTCTCTCCCGCTCTGCCAACACAGAGCAGGGGCAGCAGAAGCTTCCTTACAGTGGTGGGGGGGGCACCGTTGTCTGAACTGTGGCACCCCCATGACACCCCTTCCCTAAGGACCCCCACTTACACCACCTCTCCCCCCGAGGCCACACCCACAGAACACCTCTTCCCCAAGACTGCACCCTTCCCCCCCCCATCATTTGTCCTAACAGCCAGTAAAGAGTGGTGGGGCCATGGCCCTCTAAACCCCCTGTTCCAGCAGTGTGTGTGTGTGTGTGTGTGTGTATGTGACAGAGAGTGCTGTGCTGAGCTGAGCCAGGGAGAGAAGGGGGGCTGATGTCGGGGCTGTCCCCTGCCTCAGGACTGGTTGCTTCCTGCAGCTGTCTGAACTTAGAGACAGTGTGCGACACACTCACTCTTCCGCAACACACACACTGTCTCTCCCCCACACACACACACATGCTCTCTACCCCACCACGCACATTGCAGTTGAAAAGCAGCTGGCAATCTAGTAGGATGCCCATGGAACAATGGGATAGAAACCTCCATCATGTGACGCTGTACCAGCCTGTGAGGCATTGCAAACCCTTCCCAAAGCACCCTGCAGCCAGTTGCACAGTGGGATAGCTACCCACAGTGCACTGCTCTCTGTGGCAATCCAAGAGATGCTAGCATGGATGTGCTCTGGTGACACAGGGGCATAGGGTGGACATGCAACAGCTGTTCAATTAAAATTCTTTAACTAAAGCCATGTTACTCTTTCATTTAGTCATTTATCCCGCTCCCCCCTGGAATGCTGGTGGGATGAAGGGGCTGGTTGAAGAGCAGAAGAGCTCCCAGGTAGACAAGGTGTCTGGGACGCTAATTAGGCAGCGATCACACACCCAGAGCATGGACACTGCCCAAGGTGGAGTGTGACCAACCAGATGCAGCCAAGTCATCTCTAGTCGCAGGCCATGAGGTGCAGGCCCTTAAAAGGGAAGGGGCCCTGTGCTCAGGAGAGCACTCATAAGCTTGTACCTCCAGTGAATGCCCTTTGCCCGGACCGCCTGGCCAGTGGTTCACAGCGTTGCATTTCATTGTGCCTCAGGAAGACTTACCTTCATCACACTGTCCATCACGGCACTGTGGGACACTTACCTTGCAGAATCCTGACATCTCCAGTGCCGTGCCTGTCCTGGGAGTGTGACCCACGCCCCCCACCCCCCCGCTTCTTTTGAGCTTAGCTGTCAATATAATAAACGTGCTGCTTTCTGCCAAACTCTGGTGGGTCATTAGTCCCTCCTACGCTGACTAGCTGGCCCAATTTCGGGTAACACCTGCGATAACCCCAACCCCTGCATGACAGAGGGTGGTGAAATGAGCTGAGAAAAAGCCTTGGCATCAGCAGGGGAAAGCTAGAGGATCTTGGCCAGTCACCTTTTGAAGCCTTGTGGCTTGGTCTCCTCTGCCCTTGGAGATTGGCCTATGGCGGCCGGCTCTTCTGCGTGACTTGCCAAAGGAGGGAGTGAGGCAGGAATGGGGCAAAAGAGGAAAGTCGAGCTGAGGAAGGCAGGGCAGAAGCTAAGCACCTCAGTGCGGCTAAGTGGGGTTAGTAGAGCGTCACCCTTCATTCTGCAAAGCCTGGGGAGGTGTGGTTGGCTGCTGGGAGGTAGAATCCTGTGCCTGCGTCTTGGCTTCCCAGGGATGGCTACTTGCAGCCCAGGAGAAGAAGGATGGTTCTGGGTGAAAGGAAGACAAGCAAAGCTCTGGGAGGTAATTTGGGTGCGGGGTGCGGGCTCTGCGCTGGGGGAGGGGGTTGGGGTTCAGGAGGGGTGGCGCTTACCCCGGGCACTGCAGCTCCCAAAGTGACTGGTACACACAACCCTCTGGCAGCAGCTCCTAGGTGGGCGAGGCCAGGGGGTCTCCGTGTGCCGCTGCCTGCAGGCGCTGCCCCCAGAGCTCCCATTGGCTGCAGTACCTGGCCAATGGGAGCTGCAGAGTTGGTACTCGGGGCAGGGGCAGCGCATGGAGACTCTCCCCCCACCCCAGGGGATGCTGGGACATGCCGGCCACTTCTGGGAGCAGCACGGAGGGACAGAGGCAGAGTGGGCAGGGAGCCACCTCAGTGCTGCTGGCACATCTCTGCACACCCATGGGGGGAGGGGAGCAGAGGTCGTCCATGTGCTGCCTGGGGGAGGGGCAGTGCACAGAGCTGCCTCCCCTCCCGGGTCTATTACAGGAGTGGGTGGGTGGGGTCTTTTGGCCTGCAAGGTGCAGCAGGTCGGTCTAGATGTTCACACTGGTCCCTTCTGACCATAAAGGCTCTGAGTCTAAAAGGGAGAGGGAAGTAAAGGGAAAAAAAAACCAAACATTGTAATACCAGGATGACTCCACCTGCTCAATGTATAGTCCCGCCCCTTTCTTCTTCCCTTGGGTGTTTAATGACCTGCAGCACATTGATTCTCTCATTCCATTGCTAAGGTGATACAATGTGACTGAAATTAAACCCATTCCCAGCAGAGAAAACATCACATCCCTGCACCAGCTGGGAATCGAACCCAGATCAACTGCTTGGAAGGCAGCTATGCTCACCACTATACCACCAATGCATCTGGCAAAAGTACCACTTATGCTTGCCCAATGAGGCTAGACCAGAATTGAGGCGTTTTACTGCCTGTTAAAATGTACTGGAGTCTCATCACTAAAAAAAAAAAACTACCTCTATCTTCACCTGGGTTTGAACTATCAGCCTCTCAATTAGGTCACCCAAGTGGTTAATCACACACCCAGGTAACTACCCTACTTCCCAAGCTTGTCTATGAAGCACCTACAGGGGCACCCCTGGCTAGTGAGGGAGGTGCACGGCTGGGGTTATGAGTTCAAGCCTCACCCAGAGCATCGGTTTTCATTAGCCATGGAGCTTCCCCCACTCACTTTGTCTAATCCACATGGAAAGTGCCATACGAGAGTGATGACAGTAAATTCTAAACTCTGAAATGCGGAGGTGGCCCATAGATTGGGATAAGGGGTTTGAAGAGAAAAAGCTCTAAGGATATAAAACCAGACAGGCTCCAGGGGGAGGTACGGTACAACGCCTCAACAGGGAGCCATTCGGGGGAAGGGGTTTCACATCCTCTGTTCAATGTCCTAAGAGGTATTTTAAGATGAAGGTAACACCAGGGCTCACAGGTGACTGGCACGTCCTGGGTTAAAGGAAGGAAGGGACTTGGGTTAATAGTCGGAAGATTTGTGTTACCGTCACTGTCTGACCCCCCTTCAGTGCAGAGGTTTGTACGTTGCTGGGGGGAACGCACAGACTCCTGGAGAGCAGGGGCAGCTGTTTCCATGGCAGAGAGCCTGGCCCTTAGGAGACTTTCTTGACTTGCTATTTTGAAGCAATTCAATAAAATAACGGTGAAGCTACAATGTCCAGTCCAAAATTTCAGCCCCCCCAATGCAAAAATGCTATTTTAGGATCTAAACAGGAGGCTTCCGGCGCTAGGACACCTGACCAGAGAGCGCAGTGGGGGGTGTAAGAGCTGCTGACTCTGAGGGTCCTGGGCTAAATCCACTTGCAGGGGGAAGTGTTTTGATTTATTTGATGGATAATGAGCACCAGCTACCAGGGGAGAAGCCCTGCCAACCAGCTGCCACTCCAGCTGCTGCCCTGGGGGGAGGGGAGCCCCAGGGGGCCTGCTGCTGCTCCGGCCACCCCAGGAGTGCTGCTACCAGGGGCCACCGAGCAGCGGCTGCTCCTGCTGCCCGCGGAACCACAGGAGGGAGATGATTTTTTGACAGTGACGGACGCCTCGTCCTAAAGGCCTTTGTCTGCCCCCTTCTAGTGACTGTTTGGTACAGGAATGCAGCCCTCGCTCCTGGGTCTCTCCTGGGGAAATAATGTTTCTGTGCAAAACACCAAAGCTTTTGACAGAAAGGAAGAAAAGGAAATGGCCACATGCTGGGACTAGGACATAAGGAACTGAATCAGTCTTTTGTCTTTATATTCACAGAAAGGACAATCTCCTCATTCTCATATTGTCCTTGTCACTTCCACAGGGTTTCGATGTCTATAATTTGTCTTTGATGGTTTTCCATTGGCTTTTCTGGGTTGGTGCAAAGGCTGACAATGGAACAATACGTCAAATAACTGGCTAGCAAGGGACAGGTGCCAATTCCCTCCCACTGGAATGGGCCATCCCCACCAAGACCGCTGATTGGGGTGACTCACTTTCACAACTATACCATATGGGCATAATTTTCCATGTACTTACATTACCCCTTAACCATGACTCGGACACACCTCTCGCAGTGATTAGGAGTATCAATAATTTACAAGCTTTCAGTAGAGATCTCACTGCTATGCTTCCTGGATAACTATCATAAAAGCAGTGTATTAGGTGTGGGGAGTTTGTCAGGTCTGACACAGGAGTTGCTTGTGAAGAACAGTGACCCCTTTGCCAATTGGCACCAATGAGTTTTTGTCACAGATGCACTGAGCTATACAGTCACCCCCTGATAGAACAGAAAGGCCAGCACAAAAAACAGAGAGAGGAACAATAAGATACTAAAATGACAATGGCTGGAACTCTCCATTTCTCTCAGTCTTTGCATTCATGGGCACTAAGAGCTGTAGCTACAGTTGAGGAACCAGGTGAGCAGACAGCTGGCTCAGCCCTCCATACGAGTAACTTTCTCACATATAGGGAGATGGGTCAAAATTGGAATTGATGTTAAGGCTGTGTCTACACTTCAAACACTGGAAATATACTTCTGACAACCCAACACTGCCTACACTGGGGCTCAGGTCACATTAACTACTTCTCTCAGTGGAGAGGACTTTTCACACCCCTGAGAGATGTGGCTATGCCAACACAGCTTTTCTACATCGACCAGGCTTTAGATGGCTTATTGACCTGAAAGACAATGGATTTCAGTCTTTTTCTTTATATTGATGGTTGATGAGTGCAGCTGTCTTACCTGCTGGACACATCCTGTGACAGATGTCAGGCCTTTCCTTTGCAAATTAGAGAAGTGGGGAAGACAGTGACCCTTACATTCTAAGCTGGTAAAAATTTATACAACTTGTCACCTCAAGTAGCTTTCCTTTGAATAGAAATTGACTGAGGCTACATCGACACTACCCGCCGTATCGGCGGGTAGCGATCGATTTTTCAGGGATCGATATATCGCGTCTCATCTAGACGCGATATATCGATCCCCGAACGCGCTTCTATCGATTCCGGAACTCCACCACCGCGAACGGCGGTGGCGGAGTCGACATGGAGAGCCCCGGACATCAATCCCGCGCCGTGAGGACGGGTAAGTTATCGATATAAGATACTTCGACTTCAGCTACGTTATTCACGTAGCTGAAGTTGCGTATCTTATATCGATTTTCCCCCTTAGTGTAGACCAGCCCTTAGAAACTAAACAAAATAAATTCTATTTGAAAACACAAAATACTAAAATCTATACTGGGCCAATATTCTCTTATACACACTTTCTCACACACATTCTCCCACCCCAACCTTTGGAGTGAGGTTTTCTACCAGAACTCCTTACACTACAGGGGGTAAATTAAATCAAATTAACTATTCAAGATTAGCCACCATTTCCTGTACGACTAACAAAACAAAACAAAAAAAAACAGCTTTCAGTTTTCCAAAATACTTCAGATTATCACACATTTAGTCTCTTCTTCTTTAACCAATAACTTCACCAATAATCTCATTTTAATAGATGATAAAAACATATTCAAAGATCACAAATTCTTATCATATATGTTAAGTTTTCTTCTAATGCCCATTGCCAACAACTGAACCTTGGCTCAAGATGTGGTTTGTCCCAACCACTTCTGTGAGTTCATATATCTCAGGATCTTCTACAGTATGTGTTGATGGAAGGGGTCTCCTATGTGGGAATCTTTGCATCATGAGGAAAAATACCTCTCGTGTCACACTTTTAATCTTTCAAAGTGAGAGAAGATAGAGAAGTGATGTAAATGCATAAAACACAAGAGAGAACTGTCTGGTCTACACTAAAGACATTTATCAGTTAACTATATTACTCCGATGTGTGAAAAATCCACACCACTGAGCAATGTAGTTACACAGCCCTAACCCCCTGTGTAGATAGCTATACATCAGCAGCAGAACTTCTCCTGCCAAAAGAGCCACTGCCGCTTGCGAGGGTTGGACTAATCAAGTCCGATGGGAGAAATCTCTCCCATTGGCTGAAAGCGTCTGTAATAGCAGCGCTACAGCAGCGCAACTACATTGGTGCAGCTGCACCAACATCAGCTTTATTGTGTAGCCATAGCATCAGACACAAAACCATAGAATCAGAACTCAACATGCGAGTATCCAGAAGTCTGAAATTGGAGCCTGATACATGCATTGCCTCATTGGTTACCATCATTTCTACAGCCTTGAAGTCCTTGTTACCCAATCAGGCAGCCAGTTTGGGATCCACAGGGAAGGAATGTCCTTTGAAGCTCTCTCTCTTTGGATCCAAATGGTAAAGGATGATTGTTCTCAATGTAACCTGGCATCCTTTGGAACTGTAATCAGTGACACTGAACTATGAAATGGAGTTGTACAAACAATTTTCCTTGGATCATTGGTCACCATAGCTTCCTTTACTGGGGTGGAAACCAAGAACTGGATGTGGACTCTTTCAGCCCCAGCTCTTTCCAAATCCTTGGTCTTGGTTAGGGTAAATTTACACTTCTCTGAAGTAGAATCCTTTACAAAACCACTCCAAATCTCAGCAGTGTTAGTGAGGCTTACCAAAACATGGAGGCTTACCAAAACATGCCCAGCTTTTCTTTAATTTGGTGGCACAGTTCCAGGCAAGGGACTGGATACAGGGCTGGATCACAATCTTCATTAGTGACCAGAGTTGGAGTTTCTATTCAAAAATAGCTATTTTTCTGCAGCTATTAGATTTCCAAAACTGATTTGATTCGATATACATTTTTAGCACCTACAAAGGATAAATTCAACAAAACTCCACTTCTATTTCCTCAACATCTGCATCATGAAGGGCAGCATCTCTGATACAATAAGATTAGCTAGGAAAGAACTTCTGTAGGGCCTGGGTTACAAAGGCTTTGGAACCAAATACCCGGGCATTGTGCCTAGTTCAAAAATCACTTAGCATGGAATTTTCTCCCCAGAACATCTGGGACAATATTGACTTAAACAATTGAACTACACTGTGATCATATGCACTTCCTTCAGTTAGTTGGGGTTCTGCTGTTGTTCACCATTTCTGAGTAGAGATTTTAAATCACTGCTGTTTCTTTGTTAGCCTGTCCAGTAAATTGGAGAGTTCTCTAATGCAGACAGAACTGCACCTCAACCTTCTCCATGACATCATGCAGGGATGGGGAAAAAGCAAAGCTGAAGTGAGAAATGATGACTTTAGCAAATAGTCATTTGTCTTAAATTCTCCAATAAATCTGAGCTACATCCTATCAAACTGAACTACTATCCAACTGAGTGACCAAACAGCCTTCAGGAAAGATAGAAACCCACATCACAGAGAGCTAGAATACATGGCAATGAAAGTGTGAAATGAAATTCCAAAGCAGGTTACATCTGATTATTCAGAATCAGGACAAGAGATTCTCCCATCACATTCTCCTCTGATCCATTCAAACATACTTCACTCAGCACTGTCTCAATAGCCAGTTATGTTTATTTACAAAATTTTTAGTATCCAAGCATTGCTATAATTTGGGACAAAACCACTCACACCTTGCCAGAAGTGGCTTTACCAATAGATGGAACCTGGGATTTAAACTCACAATGATCACACTGTGTTTGGGATCCATTTGAATTCCCCTTCCAGGTCTTTGACACTTTCATCTCCAGTCAGAGCGACACTGAGATAAGATTAAAGAAGTCAAAGCATCATCTCCAAGCACAGACAGCTGAGAACTGTTCCTCACAGGACACTTTGAGAAGTGGATGGATAGAATGTGATGATGATAACCTCTGCATGGCTCAGACAAAAGTTAACAGTTCTGCAGTGATGGGGAAGAAGGGAATCTCTGCGTCTCCCCATCTCCTTCCAGTGTCACAGAGGCTGAAATTACACTTTTTTTTCCTGCCCCTGCTCCTCTTCATTTAACTATAATTTGAAAAATTCTCATTATATCTGCTCTTCAGCACAACCCAGAGCAATGTGAGAACAACAGGCAATGATACAATCTGTATCACTGGTGACTAACAATAACTTTGAAATAGGAAGAATAGTATAAATGTGATGCTCCCTGGTTCCTGATAGGAAGGGCACACTAGAATTACTCATGGGATAATGGAGTTGATAGAAAGGACAAATGGGTCCACCTCAAAACAGGGCAAACCGCAAAAGGCAAAAATGGGCCACTCCTCTGGTCAAACTGAGGGATAACCATGCTGCAAACAGTTCAAACAGCTTTAAAAGTTACTATGTGGGAATCAGGAAAATTATTAGAGAAAAAAAAGTATTGATAGCCCTAGAGGTGTTTATGTTGCTGATCTCCCTTGCAGATTCTCTGATGACTAACATGGGCTAAGTGCCCACAGAAGGTTTTCCCGCACTCACTGCATTCATAGGGCCTCTTCCCTGTGTGGATTCTCTGATGCCTAATAAGGTGTGAGCTGGTAATAAAGGTTTTCCCACACTCACTGCATTCATAGGGCCTCTCCCCTGTGTGGATTCTCTGATGTTGAGAAAGGGCTGAGCTGTTAGTGAAGCATTTTCCACACTCACTGCATTCATAGGGCCTCTTCCCTGTGTGGATTCTCTGATGTGTAATAAGGTCTGAGCTGCGACTGAATTTTCCCCCACATTCACTGCATTCATAGGGCCTCTCCCCTGTGTGGATTCTCTGATGTTGAGAAAGGGCTGAGCTGTCAGTGAAGCATTTTCCACACTCACTGCATTCATAGGGCCTCTCCCGTGTGGATTCTCTGATGGGTAAGAAGGTTTGAGCTGCGATTAAAGGTTTTCCCACACTCACTGCATTCATAGGGCCTCTTCCCTGTGTGGATTCTCTGATGCCTAATAAGGTGTGAACTGCGATTGAAGGTTTTCCCACACTCACTGCATTCATAGGGCTTCTTCCCTGTGTGGGTTCTCTGATGCCTAATAAGGTTTGACCTGATAGTGAAGTTTTTCCCACACTCACTGCATTCATAGGGCCTCTCCCCTGTGTGGATTCGCTGATGGGTAAGAAGGTTTGACCTGATAGTGAAGTTTTTCCCACACTCACTGCATTCATAAGGCCTCTCCCCTGTGTGGATTCTCTGATGTTGAGAAAGGGCTGAGCTGTCAGTGAAGCATTTTCCACACTCACTGCATGCATAGGGCCTCTCCCCTGTGTGGATTCTCTGATGTTGATAAAGGCCTGAGCTGCTAGTGAAGCATTTACCACACTCACTGCATGCATAGGGCCTCTCCCCTGTGTGGATTCTGTGATGTTGATAAAGGCCTGAGCTGTCAGTGAAGCATTTTCCACACTCACTGCATTCATAGGGCCTCTCCCCTGTGTGGATTCTCTGATGGGCAAGAAGGTTTGAGCTGCTAGTGAAGTTTTTCCCACACTCACTGCATTCATAGGGCCTCTCCCCTGTGTGGATTTTCTGATGGGTAAGAAGGTTTGACCTGATAGTGAAGTTTTTCCCACACTCACTGCATTCATAAGGCCTCTCCCCTGTGTGGATTCTCTGATGTTGAGAAAGGGCTGAGCTGCTAGGGAAGCATTTTCCACACTCAGTGCATTCATAGGGCCTCTCCCCTGTGTGGATTCTCTGATGTTGATAAAGGCCTGAGCTGATAGTGAAGCATTTACCACACTCACTGCATTCATAGGGCCTCTCCCCTGTGTGGATTCTCTGATGTCGATAAAGGCCTGAGCTGCTAGTGAAGCATTTACCACACTCACTGCATTCATAGGGCCTCTCCCCTGTGTGAATTCTCTGATGCGTAATAAGGTGTGAACTGCGACTGAAGGTTTTCCCACACTCACTGCATTCATAGGGCCTCTCCCCTGTGTGGATTCTCTGATGTCGAGAAAGGGATGAGCTGTCAGTGAAGCATTTTCCACACTCAGTGCATTCATAGGGCCTCTTCCCTGTGTGGATTCTGTGATGCTTTATAAGGATGGAGCAATCACATACGTTTTTCCCAAACTCACTGCATGTATTTTTTCTCTTTCTGCTGAGGATTTCCTGTTGTGTTGTGGTTTCCTTGAGGTCCTTCTGAGTTTCCTGACAGGAAATACATTTACCCACTTTCTCCCCTGGCTGGTTTCCCTGCTCTCCTTCTGGTCTGTGCTGAATGTCATGGGATTTTTCCTGCTTATGACTCCAGGACACATTCCTTTTCGATCTTTGCGATAATTCTCTGTGTTTATCCACTTGCTCAACATTTTCCTGCTGAGAATTCTGCTCCTCTTTCTCACCTACCATTGCGTCACCTGCTGTGATAGAGACAGAAACCTCAAACAGGGATGGAAAGGGGAAGGCCAAGCCAATACAAGTACTGGAGAGAAGTCAAATAAAAATCAGGAACTGAACTCCCACAAGTTCTTCCCCAAACAGGAGAGAGGAGGGGATCAATTCAGGCTTCACATCCCATCCAAATTCACAGGGGGAAGGAAGGAAGCTACTGCCTGGTGTCTGCTAGTGAACACAGGAAGCCATGAGCTATATTTACCCTAAGGATACGACCCCTGCTAGGGACAATATTGAACTGAGAGACCTTCCAAGGGCATTGTAGGGCATCCCAGATGTTTCCTTCAGGCACTTACAGATTCTGAGTTGGTTTAATATTTCCTCACCTGTGCAGGGAGCTCTCAGGATCTCTCTTTCCTCTGAACCCTGGAGGTCTGGGACCCATGGCTCTTCCCCTTGTTCCAGCTGGGAGATCACATCAGGTTGGGAAATTGGAAACCCTGCTCAGATGAAAGAAAACAAAGGAAGTCACTTGATTTCATAACTTTGTCATAAAAAACATTCTATTAATTTAACTTCCGTTCTTAGTGTGACGGGTGTGCCTGGGGCAGTCCACACTGAAAATGCCAGGGTCAGAGCAGGATGAAAAAGGGAGAGCAGATGCTCCCAAAACTGGTGGTTAACACTGAAGTTAAACTCAACGACCAGTCACAAACTGTGCTTCTGATCCCACACACGGGTTATCGAGAAGCTGAAAAAAGAAATCACACGGCCCCTTTATTGCATTCCAGTTCTCCGACTCCCAATCAGCACCTAGGTCCAGTACAGTGAGAGGTTATTTAAAAACTCTGCTCATATACAAAATGTTTTTCTGACCCCCAAAGGTCAGCCACATTACAAGATCACCATAGGTTTGGATCTTACCCAAAAGACCACACTGCCAGCCAATCCTTTAGCATGGAAAGACAAGACAGGACACGACACAAAAAAAGTTGTTAAATGGAAAAGCAGTGAGATGCATTCCCAAATCTATATATCAGGTTATTAGCAGTATTGTTGAGCTGCTGGCTTGAAAGTCCGTCTGGAACACATCCACAAGTTTGATGGGTCTTTCAGTCCTTTGTTCCAGGCTTCAATTTGTAGAGAAGTTGCTCCAGAGGTAGGAAGAGGGATTGAAGACAAAATGGAGATGATGCAGCTGCCCTTTATATTCTTTTTGCCATGTGGCTTGTACTACCTGTGTCCCAAACACAAGCTTCACAGCACAGGGCATGGAAAAGCCTCGGAAGTCTCAGCACACAGACATACCCCTGCATGTCTTGCTGACTCAATAGGTTTATGCCCTTGATCAGGGATGGGCAAATTACGGCCCACGGGCCACATCCAGCCGACAGGACCGTCCTGCCCAGTGCCTGAGCTCCTGGCTGGGGAGGCTAGCCCCTCCCCCGCAGCCACACCACCGCGCGGGCAGTGCTCCTGCGGGGCGGGGCTGTGCGCTCCTGCGGGGCGGTGTGTCTGGCTCTGCGTGGTCCATGTGGCTGCCAGACACGCTGCTCTGAGCGGCATGGTAAGGAGGTGGGGGCGTTGGATAAGGAGCAGGGAGTCCCGGGGGGCAGTCAGGGGACAGTTGGATGGGGCGGAGGTTCTGGGGGGACGGGGGCTGGATCGGTGTGGGAGTCCCAGGGGTCTGTCAGTGGGCAGGGGGGTGGATAGAGGTCAGGCAGTCAGGGGACAGATAGCAGCGGGGTTGGGTAGGGGGTGGGGTCCTGGGAGGGCAGTTGGGGGGGTCTCTGGAGGGGGCGCTTACGGGACAAGGAGCAGGGGGGGTTGGATTGCTTGGGGATTCTAAGGGGGGCAGACAGGGGGCGGTAAGTTTGCCCACCCCTGCCCTTGATCCTTTCCATGGTCTCACTGTACAGCTGATGGGCCATCAAACAGCCTAGGCAGCGCTGATGCCAATATGTCTCACCCAGAAACACTGCCCAAGTCTGGAAATACAGATCTACTCTACAAATCTATAACTCACAATACAAAGGTGATACAAACATAGAAACAAAATTATCATACTTGGAAAAGCATAACATTTTCACTGACACCTGTCATGGCATATCTAGCACGAGTCATTTCCATTGTATCAAATAGGTATTGATAATTTAAAAAAAATATAAAATGTCTCACAATTCCATACAGTGTCACACTTGGTAAAGCAGTGAATTCCCAGGACCAGCTCCCCCGGTCCTTGAAGATGCTGAACACTGTGCTTATGATGTATTGAAATACCCACATATCTGCTGGGAACACACACAGACAGACACTGTGTCAGTCTGTATCCCTATGTTCACTCTTCTAGAAAATGATGAATTTTGTACACAGAATGGCTTTTTGAAAACACATAATCTACTGAATATTATCCTGTTAAAATATGTAGCAACACTGTATGTAAAGTTTTGAGATTTTACTGTATGATATTACTGAAAAAACTCCACCAGAGAGGTCCTTTGGGGCCATCTGCCTGTCCCAAGTCAGGGTAAAGGAGGAGGGTTGGGCGTGGGGCTAGCAACTCCACCCTGTAAAAATCAGCTTGCTACAGAAACGCCAACAATAGAGTTAACAGAGACTTTTAGCCTGGAAAAAGAAGGGTCTTCAACTCGAAGATGCATGACGCTGGGTGGTGAAAGCCGCGAGGAAGCCACTAAGCCGATCATCCTTCTTACAACCAGGAGGATTACCATCGGCACATGGAATGTGAGGACCATGTACGAGTCAGGAAAGACGGCGCAGGTTGCAGCAGAGATGAGGAGCAACAACCTGACCCTACTAGGCATTAGCGAGACAAGATGGACGCAAGCTGGACAGAGACGACTGTTGCCAGGAAGATCCAGACCTTCATTAATAGCTGCCTCAGAAGGATTCTCCAGATCCGCTGGCCAGACACCATCAGTAACATCCACCTCTTGGAGAGGACCCACCAACTCCCAGCAGAGGAAGAAATTAGAAGGAGAAGGTGGGGCTGGATAGGACATACACTACGCAAGCAGCCAACCAACATCACCAGACAGGCACTGCAGTGGAACCCCCAAGGCAAGCGGAAAAGAGGCCGCCCAAGAAATACCTGGCGACGCGACCTTCAGGTTGATAGCAAAAAAATGGGCTATACCTGGAACCAGCTAGAACGAATGGCCCAGGATAGAAGACTATGGAGATCTGTGGTTGGCGGACCATACCCCGGTTGGGGTGACGGGCATGAATGATGATGAATGATTACTGAAAAAGTTACAATTCCGGGGAACACCCACAGACCAGTTCCTCGGAGACAGCAAGACAAACAGTTGGTCAAACAGCCATTCTGCGGCAGGGGGAAGGTGTGGAGACATTTACATTCCATCAGAGGGACACTTGAAGCTCATATCAACAACAGAAAGCCTGGCACCATGACTCAGCTGAGAACTGAAGTTGTTTCTAGTACAAAGGACTGAATTATAAAAAGAGATGAGGAAAATACTTGAGACTCTCTCTCTCCCCTTCCCCTCTGCTCATGACAACTTCTGAAGAACTGAACTTGGGCACCAGGTGCGGGTTAGGGGGGCAGCGGGGGCGAGGGGACAGCAGGGGAGGAGAGGGGAGGGGGGAGCCTCCCCGGCCGGGAGCTCAATAGCCGGGCAGGCTGGGCCCGTGGGTCGGATGTGGCCTGCGGGCCGTAGTTTACCCACCCCTGATTTACAGGTTAGTTTGTGTTTTCTCTTGCATTTCTTTTGTAAACAATTCTGACTTTTATGCCTCGTTACCTGTAGTCACTTAAAATCTTTTTTTTTGGTAATTAACAATTTTGTTTTATTGTTTTATCCAACTAGTGTGTTTGGATTACAGTGTGTTGGAAACTGCATTTGGGATGTAGCGGGGTGGACGTCCGCTCCTGCTCTGAAGGGTTAAAAACAGCCCTGGGAGGGGGCTGTGGCTGGAGAAAGCAGCTTTTAGGCTGGGCTGATTGGGAGAAGTGGCTGCAGCTGGGGCCACACCCCAAACAGACTCAGCTGCCCTATAAAGGCAGAGAAGCCAGGGGCAGATAGAGTCTCTCTCTGTCTGTAGAGGGAGATGGGCCTGGCTGCAGGGAGCTGGACACAGGGTACCTGAGTGGAGCAGGGCTGGGGAAAGGCAGAGGAGCTGGGGAGCTCCAGCCTGGAAAGCCCCAGGCTGTGGCCTAGCAGAAGGCAATAGGTACTGGGGGGTTGCAGAGGGCAGCCCAGCGGTAGGCAAAGGCAGCAGGTCCAAACCCTCCTTGCCAGTGATGAGTGGCTGATACTGCAGCCTGCCCCAGGGTGTGGGGCTAGACGATGACTGGCCTTATACTGAGCCGAGGTGGGAATAGTGGGTGGGAGTTCCCTGGGGAGGGGAGACCCTAAGACTGAGGGGTTACTGCCAGAGGGCAGCACCCCAGGTAAAAGGGGCACCAGGTCCAGGGAAGGACACGGGGGGCCAGAGGACAGGCGGATCACTGGCCTGCAGAGGGTGCGCTGGAGCTGGAATGAGCCAATTCCCAGAAGTCACCAGCAGGGGGTGCCGCAGGGATGAGTCCACTCATCTACATGGGATAACAAGGCTGGTGCATGTCATTTTCGACTGATGAAATGACAGACGTCATATGAGCTTGCCTTGTTCAGTAGTGTGCTGGACAGGGAAAGATGCACATTTCTGGGGGAAGTCTGGGAACAGAGACTTTTCTGGGGTTTTCCTGTGCTGCACTGTAACTCATGAGTCGCTGACTAGCAGCACTAAATACTGTGTAGCTGGGAGCGAGTTACATGCTGGAGACTGTGTGTTACCTGCCCAGGAGCGGCTGCTCTCACAGTAAATCAGTGTAAAAGTCACCCAAGCTTGGGAAACTGAGGGGACACAGCTGTTCAACACTCCAGATTGCACTGTGCTTAATGTCACAGACACTCAATTTCAAAGAGGCTCCTAAAACACAAAGAAAGTAAATCCATGTCCCAGAAATCCAAGACTCCAGAGAGAGGGCAAGTCTCCCTGGCTCTGCTTCTTGCTGACGGAGAGGTCCAGAGACAATGAGAGAATCCTGGAGAAGCTGGGAACAGGAAGCATGGGCTGGTGGGGTTCAGTGGAGAAAGGGAACAGGAAGGGCAGGGATCTCACTGAATGCAGGATCTCAGCAGTACTAGATGTCAGGATAGCACATAGTGCAGCCCATTGGAAAACATAATCCCAACTAGACATATAAAATGATGAGGTCTAAATTAGCTGTTTCCACTCAAGAGAGAGATCTTGGAGTCATGGATAGTTCTCTGAAAACATCCACGCAATGTGCAGCGGCAGTCAAAAAGCAAACGGAATGCTGGGAATCATTAAGCAAGGGATAGAAAAGACAGAAAATATCATATTGCCTCTATACAAATCTATGGTGCACCCACATCTCGAATACGGCTGTAGGAGCTGGATTTTATAATGTACTGAGAGAATTTAATGTACGATTTGATTTCATCCTGTCAGCCACCCTGTTTGAATAGCAGAAAGGAATGACAGACCAGAACAATCCTTCTGACTGATTATGGTCACCTTTTGTTTTAGGATAAGTTACACTGTCTACTATGGTTTCCTCTATGTATTACAGATTAGGCACTCTAGTTAAATCTACATGTCTTTGTTTTAAGGTTTAGTAAATAAGAGACAGGATTCTCTATTGTGTCCATGTTAAGTAGATTAGAGAAACATTGAAGGCAAGGTTTCATTTGCAATGCCTTTTTGCTCGATATAAAATATTACTGTTTGTATTCTCAGTGGGTTTGTGTGAATGAGGATGTATGCATCAGGAAAAGAGAAGGTGTAAAGGCCATTGTTATAGCCAGAGTCAAGGAAGGAGTCAAGAGACTTAAAGGACATCAAAGAATCAACAACGCGCATCCATAACGAAGGGCAGATTGATGACCCTGAGGTAAAGGCTGGCACCCCTGAGGACAATTGATTAAATCAGAACGAAGGACAGGCTGACCCTCCCGGAGGTGCATTGGAATGTTTACACCAGTTAAGAAGTAACCGATCACAAACTGATACAGCAAAAACCATAGAGTTCAACAAAGGAAAAAAGCCTATAAGAACCAGGGTGCTTGGCCATGGGACTTTGGGTTTGTCTTGCCACACTCCAGGAGCACTGGATCGTGACCGACAAGAGCCCAGCCCCACACTCGTGCTCAATCTAACTGGCCATTAGATTGACTCGAGCTACAAGAGACTGGT
The DNA here is from genome assembly GCF_016161935.1 of Mauremys reevesii. Classification (NCBI taxonomy): domain Eukaryota; kingdom Metazoa; phylum Chordata; order Testudines; family Geoemydidae; genus Mauremys; species Mauremys reevesii. Next base: position 29,106,946 of record NC_052634.1, on the reverse strand, counting down.
AACTATGAACATCACGGGTGGGTGACTAAAAAGCATATGCTAACTGTTGTATTCTCAATAAATGCTGTGTATTTACCTTCCTCTACAAAGATCCCATGTGCTTTGTAGGAGCATAACACTGCGTGCAGATGTGGTCGCCCCATCTCAAAGAAGTTTACTTGTGCAAACAGGAGATATTTGACACTGTGTGACACTTCTCCTGTGCTCTGTTCCCAAACTGTTCTGCAGCAGGGGAGGGTCTGTGGCAGTGTGTGTGGGTCACTGGCATATTGGGGTGATGCAGAGACAGGACAGTGCAAGGTGGCATTGTGGGGCTGGCATGAACCGTATCTCTTCATTTCCCCTTCCAAGAACTGAGGGGACAGGAATCCTTACCCAGCGAGGTCACAGTCTCATAGTTCTCCTGCATGACGTCTCTGTAGAGGGCTCTCTGAGCAGGGTCCAGCAGAGCCCACTCTTCCCTGGTGAAATACACAGCCACCTCCTCGAAGGTCACTGGCCTCTGAAAGAGCAAGAGTCCAACACTCAGTACCTGCTGCCCCACTCACAACCCCACTATTTGTGGGGGAGAGGAGCCAATCAAACGCAAGCTCTGGGTGGATCACAGTCAGAGTCCCACCTCCACCCCACTCAGAGCATCCGGGAAACACCAAGTTAAGGGGACAAAGCAAGAGCCCCTTGTCTCTCTCAGCAGATCCATCACCCGCCTACTAGCCACAGAGCGATACAGGAGATGGAGCCCCTAGCAGGAACCAGGGAGAGCTCCCTGGTAGGAAGCCCAACACCCTCCCCATTGTGAGGAGCTGGATATGAAGGGAGGGGAATCTCCCCTAAACCTCACTGGTGGGTGCCCCCTTCATATCTCACAGCAGCCGCTGGTTAGTCAGGTCAGGCTCCAGCACTGGGATTCTGGTCAGTTTTCCTAGCCCCAGGTAGGAGGGTTATTTTCTGTTTCACAAATTAGGGTATTTCCACCTCCTAATCTCATGGGTCTGTTCCTAGAATCTGGGCCATTTATTAAACTCCCCCCAGCAGGAATGTCACAAGCTGTCCTCCTCCCTTCCCCACCTTGTGCATTTCCTGCCCGGCTCCAAACCAGACTGTGCAAATCTTCCCATCTCCGGTGTATTTGCTGTCCCTCTCCCTCCTGCAGGAGCCAACCAGCAACCCCCGATAATCCCTACCTGAACAGGCTCCTCTGCAGCCATTTCTCTCCCCTGTCCCATGGGAGGATGGGATGAGCTGGAGTGAAACACGGACGTCATTCTGCAGCCTGGGAGGGTGAGAAGGGCAGTTGTGGAGGTTTCAGAACAAGCTTTAGTTAATTTCACAGGACGATTCTCCAAGGCCCTTTCCCTGCAGACAGACATCCTAGACTCTGCCATGCTGGGAAATGCTCAATCTCTTTATTACAGTGTGGAGCTGGCCCCTCCTGCCAGGCTAAGCCCACAGAGAGGTTTTTAACCTCCCTTCTGCCTCCCCCGATCGCATAACAAAGTCTCTGAACACAAGGCTAGAAAAGAGCAGAACCAAAGGAGTCACTGTGGGGGATTCCCTCGGACACTGACCCCCCGGCAGTCACACCCCAGCAGGGGGAATATGGAGTCAAGAACCAGCTTTTCCTCTGTCTGATCCTTTTCTTGATCAGTGGAAAGTGGTTCTGCCCAGGGATGCTGCAATACATGTGTCCGGGTGGACTAGAGAGCTGGAAATCTCTCCCCCCACTCATTTCTCCCACTGCCCCTTTCAGTCTCTCCTTCCCCTGTCCTCTCTCCCTGCTCCTCTGGCTGGGACAGTCCCATTCCTGGGGGCTTTGCTCTCCCAGGGCTGGATTTGCTCCTGGCAATTGCTATTGGGAGGAGAAATGACGAGGGGCTGTTTGTGCAGAGTCACTTTCTTGCCAGTCCCCAGCACTTTCCCTGAGGTCTTTCAATAACCTGGAGTCCGTAGCTCAGAATTTGTATTAACAGGGCCCAGGGCTGCCCTAGGGGGCTAGTACCAGCTGGAGAAAGTCATCCCCTGGGCCGGGCAGAGAAGCAGCTTTAATTAAGGTCACATCCCAGCACAGAGCCCCGCTGGGGGAGCAGCAGCTGCTAAGCCTGGTCTCCCAGATCACAATGGAGCCCCCTTCCCACCTGCCATAGCCCCCAGATCTAGGACAAGGACTGGGGGGGGGGGGGCATGAATATTCCCTGCGGGACCAGAAGTTCCTGCAGTTTTCAAGAGGGGAGAAAAGCAAAATCTGTGATTTCACCTGACAGTGTTTGGTAAGTGGATAGAAAGTTACCAGGGTGAGTGGGCCTGGCTGGGGGCTGCCTGGCCGCGCTTGGAGCCAGGATTGTGGCACAAACTGATCCGGGAGCAGGATCAGGGTTAGTAGCAGCCCCCAGACACCCCCCAGTGCCCAGAGCCCACAGCCGGGGCCCCAGACACCCCCACAGCCCCAGCCAGGGTCCTGCCAGATCTTCCCTGGCCCCCAGTCCCCAGAGCCTCTGGCCAGGGGCCCCAGACACCCCCAGAGCCCCACCAGCCCCAGGGGGAGCTGGACACTGGCGAAGGGGAGAGCAAGTGGGGCACAATCGGGGGGACAGGGAACTTCTCAGGGGTTGGGGAGGGGGTCACCCTGGGGTCATCTCCTGGCTCTCTAGGGAGAAAGGGGGCGGGGCGGGGGGCAGCGCAGTCCCCACGGGGGGGGGGGCAGCGGTAAATCCGAGGGGGTCTCAGCCCCCCCCCGGCCATGTCCGGGCTGCACCGACACTTCCCCCCCCGCCCCTTTCCCAGCCCCGCCGGAGGCTGCAGCTCCGGGGGGGTTAATGAAGGTCTCTCCCGCCGCGATCTGCGCATGCCCAGAGCCCCAGCGGCACAAACCTTCTCCGGCCCGGGAGAGGCTCCAACGGCCCCGCACGAGCCAGGCAGAACCGCAGCTCCCCGCGCGCGTTCGCGCTCCGGCTCCGCCTCCCTCGCTGACGGCCCTTCCGCTCCAGGGAGAGCCCGGAACTACATCTCCCAGCCTGCCCCGGGCGCGCGTCCGGCCTCCCCAGCCCAGGTGAGGGAGGGGTCAGCAGCTGGAACTGCGCATGCTCCGTGCGAGCCCCGCTGGGGGCGGGAGAACAAAGCTGCTGCTGCCGCCTCCGTGTGAGCCGGTGAGTGACAGACCCCGGGGGGGCGGCACGTGACTCTGCCCCGGGGAACCTGGGAGAAGCCTCGGAGCCGCCTCGGCCCCGGGAGCTGCAGCAGGATCCGCCCCCCCCCCCCCCCGCTGGGATGTGGGGGCGGAGCCTGGACCCCGAGGTCCCTGTGCGGGGGGAGAAGCCGGAGTGGGGGGGGGGAAGGTCTGTGGGTGCAGCCGGCGGGAGGGCGGCGGGTTGGTTAATTGGCTCCTGTCCCTGTTGGCGCCTCTCGCCCCCCCCGGCACAGAGTCTCTCCGGTTCTGCCCCGTTTCTCTCTCGGGGTCTCGCTCGGGCTGTAACATCCGGGGAGATTCGACCCCCAGTCCGCTCTCTCGGCTCCCCGGTCTCTCCATGAGTCTCCAGTGTCCCTTTAAAATCACTCCCATGGGGGGTCCCCCCCCCGTTTTACCTGCAGCGCTGTGTGATTGTCCGGGGGGGAGCTTGTTGCCCCGGGTCAGTCCCCAGCACGTGGCTGCCCCTGGCGTGGGGGGGGGGGTGAGATGCCGGTTCTCTGCCAGGGCGGGGACGGGAGGGGCACGTGTCCCCCGTGGGGGCTGCCCGGACCCCGGTTTCCCAGTTACTGCCCCCAACTCCCAACACAGCCACCAGTCACCTGCCCATCCCCCACTGCTGCCCCCGTCCCTCCTCCAGGGACCTGCCAGCTCCCCCCCCCCTTTGCCCTCTTAAAGCAGCTCCTCAAGGGGCTCCCTGCTGCCCGTGGGAATGGTCGGGGGAGCCATCACTTTCTGTATATGTATTGGATAGTGATATAAAATCCAGTCCAACTTTTCCCTCTAGTTATGTAGCAGTAATATAAAATCCCCTAAGATCTTGATGGTGTTCATAGACTATCAGGGTTGGAAGGGACCTCAGGCAGTATCTAGTCCAACCCCCTGCTCAAAGCAAGAACAATCCCCAACAGATTTTTACCCCAGTTCCCTAAATCGCCCCCTCAAGGATTGACCTCACAACCCCGGGTTTAGCAGGGCAGTGCTCCAACCACTGAACTATCCCTCCCCCCTCTCATGTTATCATTTGCGTAGTTTCTGATATGTATTCTCTGCAAATCTAAAAATTATCCTAAGCCCCACTTTTTCTCTAATTATCTATTTCTAAATGACTATGGCCTGAGATTTTTCCCTGTCTCTCTAATTATAAAATACTAAGAAAATCTCAGATTTACACCTTTTCTCAGATTCCTGAACATGGATATAAAATGTTGGCAAATTTTGCCCATTTTCTCTCTATTCAGTTATCAGATATTGATGTGAAACACTCAGATTTTACCTCGTATCAACAACTGATATAAAATCCCTCTGATTTTCCACTTTCCTCTCTAAATGTATTTAATACCCATCAAATCCAGAGGCCTCCCCCTGTTTGGGGGATCAGTGGTTCCCAGCTGGTAACAGGAGAGTTGGCTGGACCCTTTTCTTTTCTCCAGCTGGCACTGGGTGAGGAGGTCACTCTGAGTGCAGCGTGGGTCCAGAAGTGTCCCAAAGCCCATGACAAATGGTCTCTGGGAGGGGTTGCTTCCCGCAGTGCGAAGATGTAGCTAGTGACAGGGCATGGACCTTTCTTGCCCTTCCATTCTCCTGTTAAAGCAGCACCCCCCAGGGATCCCTCTGCCCGTGTGACTGGCCAGCAGGAGGCAGTGATAACTTTCTATCCACTTAGCAGACACAGTGAGGTAACACTGTTGCTGGGGTAGGGGATGGGGTGTCTGTGTGGGGAGATTGCAGCTGGAGCTGAAGGGGCATTGTGGGTGGGGGCGGCCTCGGGGGGCCGGGGCCGGGGGTTCGGGCGGTTGGGGGGGGTGGGTTCTGATGTGCCCAGCCCTGAGGCTGTGGGCCCTGGAGGTGGGTAGCACTGGGGACTTGTTGGTGCAGAACAGTGAGGGTGGGCGTCTCTTGGGGAGGCAGGGCAGGGGGTTAGAGGGAGCCTGGTGCTGTGCCAGGGGCTCAGTCGTGCCCAATGCACAGAACTGGGTGGGGGAGTGCCAGGCGCTAGGTCGGGATGCCAGGCAAGCAGAGGGAGGGGTCCCGTTGTAAAGCATCAGGGGGTCCCAGGCAAACGGCCTGGCAGGTCCTGCTGGAGGACAGGTGGGGTCCTAGGCAGGCAGGCGGGGAATCCTGGGCAGGCAGTGAGGGACTGAATTCCCAGTGAGGGGTTCCCTGGGGGGGGTCCCTGGCTGTTGGGAGCTCTTGGTGGGGGGAACCCTTTAGGATTCCCAGCCTGCCAGTGATGGTCTGGTTGGGGTTCTCTGGACCCCCCTATCCTCTCCCATCCTGCCCCCTTTCTCTCTAGAGAGCAAGGGGTCTGTGTTTGCCTTGCATTGGCTTCCAAGGGAGGCTGTGGCATTTCCTTCACTGGAGGTTTCTAAGATCAGGTTAGAGATACACCAGTCTGGGAATGTCTAGGGATACTTGGTCCTGCCTCATCACAGCGGGCTGGAGTAGACGCCCTCTCAAGATCCCTTCCAGGCCTACACTGAAATATTTCTGTTTTGTGCTGTGCCTGTTCTATGCTGAGCTGTTTTGCATGGTGCCATTTGTGACTGCACCATGTTGTGTTCTATAGTTTTATGGTGCATTGTTTTGCCTCAGTGTATTTGGTGCCTGTGTCGTGCTGGTTTGAGTTGAGCTCTTTTTCATTGTGTAATTTGGTCCTAGGGTGTATTAGTGAGCATTGTGTTGTTTTCTTTTCCTTTGTATTGTCATTGTATGCTGTGGTTTTGTTTTTTTTCTGAATTGCCTGACATGTTGTGGGTTTTACTCTGAACGTTGTGTTTTATACGTATCTATTTCATAGCATCAGAGACATGTAGGGCTGGGCAGGAGCTCAAGATGTCATCAAGTCCAGCTCTCTCTGCGGGGGCAGGACCAAGTCTGTGTAGATTCCCTCTGACAGAGCTTTGTCCTACCTGCGTGTCACGGAGTCCCCGGGCGATGCTCTGGAACTGCTCCCCACGAAGCCAGGCAGGACTTTGGGGAGCCTCCTCTCCCTTGGAGCAGACTATCTTCAGGGTAAGAAGCTCCCACGGCTTCACCTCCTGGGTCTCTTCTTGGAGCATTCAGCATCCTCTGCCCCTCCGTGCGCTTCCCACAGCGAGTCCGCCCAGGCGGGGTCCTGGGGAAGCCACAGGGTCCTGCCCCCCCACTTCGCAGTCAGACGTGACTCTCAGCCAGCCAGTAACACAGAGGTTTATTCGATGACAGGAACACGGGCTAAAACAGAGCTTGTAGGTACAGAGAACCGGACCCCTCGTCCGGGTCCATTCTGGAGCCCAGTGAGGCAGACCCCCACGTCTGCCCTCACGCCTCATCCCCAGCCAGCTCCCAAACTGAAACCCCCTCCAGCCCCTCCCCCTCTGGGCTTTGTCTCTTTCCCGGGCCAGGAGGTCACCTGATCTCTCTGTTCACCTTCAGCCAGCCCCTTGCAGGGGGAAGGGCCCCAGCCATTTGTTGCTAGGATACAAAGTGTCGGCCATTTATGCACAGTGGGGACTTAAGAAATGCCTAGGGGAAACTGAGGCACGCACACAGTATTCAGAGGAAACATTAAGAACAGCCCCACTTCGTCACACTGCTCTTAGAAACTTCCAGGGACAGAGACTCCACAGCCCCCCTTGTAAGACTATTCCCGAGCTGAGCTGCCTTAGCTCTGGGGACCCCCCCACAGATTTGAGTGGTGAGCAGCTCTGGAGAGAGAGGAGACCCCAGTGAGTGGGCAGCTGGGTCAATAGCCTAAAGTTGGGAGGTGAAACATTGACGTGTCCAAGGTCACCCAGGCTGCCCTGACTGAGATAGAAATAGATCCCAGTTCTAGTGCCCCCGTACTGCTGGTCTGGGCACTGAAGGGCTCTGCCACACTGGGGTTTTAGGCAGTGGTGCAAACTCTTAGTATAGACAGAATTTACACCGGTGCACTCGGATTGGCACTGGTGCACCATGACCCAGTTTGAAGGTTTGGGATGTGGGGGGACAGTGATGTCTCTGAGGCCTGGGGCTGGCTGAACAGTGCAGCTGGTAATGGAGGGGCAGCAGTGAGGTGTATGAGCCAGGACCACAGCCCCACAGGGCAGGACACTGACTTCTCCTGACCCAGGACACCCCCCACCCCCAGCTGTGTGCAGGGACTGCCTGTGCATCCATGGATAAACCACCTCTTCCTGCAGCCTAATACAATGGGGTCTGGGACCTTTCCAAGCTGCGGGTGATGTGGCTAAGGCATTAACGGGGTCTGTTCCTGGCTCTGTCCCTGACCTGCTTGGTGGCCTTGGGGAAGTCACAGCCTCTCTGTTTTCCTTGTACCCATTGTCTACTTGGACTGTGATCTCTTTGGGGCAAGGAATGTCCCTCTCTGTCTGCAGTGCCCAGCACAATGCGGGTGCTGATTTCAGTCAGGGTCTCTGCCATACTCAGCACGATGGGGCCTGAGCTCCACCAGTGTCTGTGCAACGCAAGCCACAGTTTATAGACTCACAGACTTTAAGGCCAGAAGTACTAACCCTTCCCTGTGTCTACTGGAAATACCTCGCCTGATGCATCCTAGGACTGCATTAGCCTGTTTCACGGCCACACCACATTGGCAGCTCATAATTACTCTGTGATCAACCAATACACCCAGGTCTTTCTCCTCCTCTGTCACTTCCAACTGATAAGTCTCCAGGTCATTGCAAAAATTCTTGTCAATAGTCCCTAAGTGCATAATTTTGCAATATTAATTTTCATCCCATTTCTATTACTCCAGCTTTCAAGGTCATGCAGTTCTTCTGGTATGATTTTCTTGTCCTCCATAGTGGCAATCCCTCCCAGTTTTGTGTCACACTCCCACTTTTTGTGCCAAGGTCGCTAATAAAAATGTTGAATAAGATTGGTCCCAAGACTGATCTGAGGAACTCCACTAGTAACCTCCCTCCAGCCTGACAACTCACCGTTCAGTATGACCCCCCTGTAGACTCCCCTATAACCAATTCCTTATCGACTTTTCAGTTCTCATATTAATCCCCATCTTCTCCAATTTAACAACTAGTTTCCCATGTGGAACTGTATCAAATGCCTTACTGACATCCAGATCAGGTTTCTCTGGCACCATCTCCCTTTCGTAACACCACGTTTTATTTATTTATAGTGCTGAAGGCTGGAAGGAACTGTTAGCAATGGGCTGAGAATGGCCATGTGGCGGTGGGGGAGGAGATGGCAGACAGTGGGGAGGCGGCATTGGAGGTGTATCTGGGATTTTGTTTTGTAGGAGTCCATGTCTCTGCTCCCTGTGGCCGTGGTGCCTTCCGTACCAAAGCAGGACGTCAGCAGAGCAGACGCACACACCATAGCTCCGCCTGGAACACGCAGCATTCACTGCCAGACGGGCTGGGCGATTTTTCAGGGGCCCAGCTTGATATGCCTGGCTGGGGTGGGTTCAGTTGGGCAGGGGTCTGGGGCTCTGATAGTTTGCGATGTTCGTTTTCCCATTGTCAGTTCTTTCCCGTTATTGTTTTACACCCACCTGTGCCCGATGTCACTCCCTTCTTAACTTGCTTCGGTTATTTCAGTTCCAGTTTTTAAATGGGATCTAAGAATTGCAAAGCAGAATGATAGATAAACAAACAGAACCATTTGAATGTTGGCCCATAGCTAGTAGAACGGTACCTAGTGACAGTCTCTGTAATTACCTGGTTACCTACAGCATTTTCTGGTGGGGCGGATAAAGCAATGTCAGAGCCAAATCCGCGTTTTAGGGCGAAAGGGCTTGTCAGGTGTTTGCTCTCTAAGGGGCATGTCACCGGCCAGAGCTTGCAGTCTGTCAGGAGTGGTGCGCTGGGTTATATTTAGGAATCTCAAAAGAAAAGGTCAAGACGGCTGGGTCACAATATCCAATGAAATCTTCCAAACAATTATACAAATGGACCCTACTGCTGTTAAAACAACATGGTATTAATACTGATTCAAAACTGACACTAAAATTATGAGAGAAACGCATGAGAAAGGAACTGACACCTACTTACCATTTCTTAATGCCTAAAATTTTGACAGTCGTTCACACCATCTTTTTTTCAAAGCGATGCACAGCACACAGACAAGTCAGTTCATGAAATCACACCCATTATTGACTGCTTTGTGTTGCATAAGCATCTGGTTAAACACCTGATTAAAACTGTACCACTGTAAGTGGAAATGCATCAACCCAGCTTAGCTCCAAGGTGTTTAGATGTGAATGAAAAGTTTCTGAAATTAAATACATGGCAGAATGGTTAATGGGGAAAATACACTGAAATGCCTCTACCCAGTCCTGTTGACTTCTTCTCCTCCCTCCCCCCGCCCCGCCCATGGGTTCTGGCCTCTTGGTCAAGTTAGCTCCCAGTCCCACATCAGCTGTGCCCTCTCCCAGCCTTAACCCATTTCTACTGCAATTCTTCACCCTCCTCGTCCAGGCAGGGGGTTGGCGCTGCAGCCCCTAAGGTACCTGCGTTAATCACTGTCTCTCATACTGGGGCTATTTAGATTTCAGGGAACGATTTCTCAGAATTACTGACTCTGGGAGGTGGGAGAGAGGAGAGGCTGAGAGGGCGTTTGCTCTTACGGCCACGTTCAACTCTGGAAGCCTCCATGTTACCTCATCCTCCACCCTCCCCCATGTGTCTCTTCTCATATGTCAGAGTGTCATCATGTGATCATAATGTCACTCGCCTCAGCAGAGCTCCCAGACAGGAGCTATATCACGAGGGGGTTACAGTACTGAGAGTGAAATACATCACAGGGAGGGTGTAATTATCCTGAAATGAAACATTCCAGTCTAGGAAGTGAAAGAATTCAAGTACGTCATTACTTAAGATTATGCTCGAAAGGATTGGATTTTTATGAATAAATTGCAGTAAATGTTGATTTCACTGTACACACACACAGATGAAAAAATATTTATATAGGTAATATACAGAAATGCTTCTGGAGAAAGTCCAGTTTGATTTAAGGATATTTACACTGTATATTTTGCATGTGACATTGACAACTTCTCTTTGAACAGTTCTATGATTTGGCTTTTGGAATCTCAAAAGTTATTGTAATTAAATAATTGTTGTCTGACGACCCCCATAACTTCCCACAGCTCTGAACATTGAAATTGTAAACATTGAAAAAAGGGCTTAAAAATAAATATCGCTATCAATTGAAATTAAAAGTAAGAAATAGACAAAATGAATTTTGTCAAACCCACTTAACAGCAATTGCAATATGCTAGGGGATGGAAATTCACAGCTAAGGCACCAACCTTAATTCTGCTCTGTAGTGACATCAGGCAATTGCCATAGGGCTACGAATTAGGCATTTTATTGTATAAAATTCCAGAATACAAATCGGTATGATCTAAAGACACATGAAATCTTTTCCTCAGGATAACACCGTCATTAGGGTTTTTTTTTTTGTTTTGTTTTTTTGGGTTTTTTTGGGGTAATTCCCAGAAGTCAATAGATAATAATCTATCAGTTATGAAGTTGCTGTTTCATATTTCTGGGGAGTGTCTGTTATTTTGCACTAGGGGCCAGGTCCTTGGAGAGACGGAACCTTGGTTTCATTGTAACTTGTCCATGCTCAGCAGCTTCTGGAATTTGGTTCAAAGTATTTGCATGTTTCCCTGGCCTGTTCTTAAAAGTGCTGCTTTAGAAAGTGGGGAAGGGCAGGAACTGGCTGCAGGATCAATAGCTGAGTCCCTTAGATATTTATAGCTCATGGGAAGGAGGACGGGGATTGGTGGGTGTCTGGGGATTTAATAATAAACACACAAATATCATTGTTCTTAGTGAGTTTTCATCTTCTAATTCCCATAACCCACTAATTATCCCTGGCTGCCCCCGGCAGTCTGGGGAGGGAGAACTAGTAAACTCCTGGGGCCAGTGTGGAGCCTAAAACACAAGGATCTTTCTGTGGCCGGCTCAAAGTCACCCAGAGTGAAATTCACTTCCCTGGATAAATCCCTAGTTCCTGGGCTCTGCAGAGGGGTGGGGAGGTGAATTCCCTCCCCCATTCCTGGGCATGGACCCCCCTCCCCCATTCCTGGGCATGGACCCCCTCTCCCCCCTGCAATCCTCACCCCGATTTCAGACACTACCCCAACCTTTCCCTGCCGTGATGGACCCACTTGATGCTGCCAGAGCCATCTGCCATGGGACCTGTGGAGGCAGAGGCCCAGCTCCAGAACTGCTACCCCTGCCCCCAAGCTGTGCGGGAGTTGCCCTGACTTTCCAGTCTGCAGATGGGTCTAGCTGTACCCAGCCCGTGCACCCACCACACACAAACTTTGTCACAACACACATCCCAGGCTGGGGAAAGACCATCTGGGGCGGGCTGCAGTCTCCCCTTGCTGCTGTGAGGGGAATGGGGTCGTCCCTCATATAGGACACAAACATACCCAGGGGAAGAAGGGAAATGTAGTCTCTTCCAGGGGCTTGAAATGTTTGATTTAGAGTCCTGAGCTCTGTCTTCCTGTTTGTCCCCTTCTGCCACTTTCAGATCTCTTGGAGAGACAAGGTGGGTGAGGTCATTTCTTTTAGAACCAATTAAAATCCCTCTCTTTGATATCTTGGGACCAATATGGCTACAACGAGTCTTTTCCATTTGTACCCGCTTCCCCTCTCATCTCCCCCTGAGCTGAGACTGCCCCATGTGATGGGAGAATAAGGGTTCAGTCCTGTAACTGGATTGGGTCGTGCCAGCACTGACGGGAGGGAAAGCCTGTGTGCATTAGTGACAGCAGCAGCTCTGGGACTCGACGCATAGGGAGAAGAGATGGGAGTGAGCAGGTTACGTTTGTGCCGGGTGTGAGTTACTCGTGGGAATTCTGGGCCACTGTGTACACACAGAATTCACGTCCAGTGCAGAATTTCTTTTTTTTTGCATGAAGAAAATAAATTCTGCCTGAGAAGTGCTGCAGTTCTGCCTTTCACCCACCCTGTCGCACCAGAACAGGCAGCAGCCAGCTGGGTTCATCTTGGTGGGAAATTGTTGCCCGGAGCTAGACCCCAAATGGGAAGAGAGTTAGTGGGTGCAGCTTGGGAGAGTCCTGAGACACGGCTGTCGCTGGAGGTGGGGACAGGGTGGTCATTCTCTACTGGCAAGAGGTTGTGGAAAGGGCACAGAAGGAGCCAGTGTCCCCTGTGGAGACTGCCCAGCCCCAGGTTATCCAGTCCCAGATGCTTCTTCCCCCACCGTACTCCAAACCTCTTCACCCCTCCAGCCATCAGTTGCCAGGCTTCCCTCGCTGCTCCCCATTCCTGACTGGCAGAGACCCTCTGAGCCAGTCGTGTGTCAGGGCTCAGCCCTCTGGCTGAGGCCTCAGGGCACTTTCTCCCCCTCTCGGTGTACCATGCCACAGGGCCCCCACAAATCTACATTGCTCAGGCCTTGGCTTCAGCCCTGGTGGTGGGGCTCAGGGCCCTGGACTTCAGCCCCATGCGCTGGGACTTCAGCTTTCTGCCCTGGGCCTCAGCGAGTCCAATGGTGGCCTTGCTTGGCGGCCCCCCTGAAACCTGCTAGTGTCCCCCCAGTGGGCCCAGGACCCCTGGTTGAGAACCACCGCCTTACCCCACGAATCACAGCAATGTTCAGGTTACTGCCAGTCATAGAATCTCAGGGTTGGAAGGGACCTCAGGAAGTCATCTAGTCCAACCCCCAGCAACTAGTCAAATACCAACTCACAAGGATTCAATAAAGTCTAATCACATTCTTACAATTCTAATACCTCTTTTAACAATACTAACATAGCTGGAATCAGTCTGACTCATCTATGTGTTTGTCCATGTTCAATTAAGACATGGGGGCTTTTGCAAGAGCTAACACCTCATCTACCAGTGTCAGAGGCAGGATGGGCAGGGATGGTGTGTCTCGCCTCTTTGCCAGAAGCTGGGAATGGGTGGCAGGGGATGGATCACTTCATGATTCCCTGTTCTGTTCTTTCCCTCTGAAGCACCTGGCATTGGCCACTGAGCTAGATGGACCAGTGCTCTGATGCAGTCGGCCATTTTTATGTTCACAGTCTGTGTGAGGAATATCTGCTCATTTGGACTCGCTGGGAGGCACAGAAAGAAACAAGATGTGCTGAGCAACAAGGCCCAGTCTCAGAGCCCCCAGGGTCACACTTGCCAAAAGCTAAAACTAGGCCCAGCCCATGAAAGAGGCACTCCCAGGAGAGACTGTATAAAGGCTGGAGCATCCAACAACTTTGTAAACCCGAGACAGCTGCCTTGGGGACAATGACAGGGAGAATCCCCCAAAGTGACTCCTTTGATTCTGCTCTTCTCTGGCCTTTGATTCATAGAATCACAGAACTGGAAGGGACCTTGAGAGGTCACCAGTCCAGGCCCCTGCACTCAAGGCAGGACTAAGTATTATCTAGACCATGCCTGAGAGGTGTTTGTCCAGCCTGCTCTTAAAAATCTCCAATGGTGGAGATTCCACAACCACCCTACGCAATTTATCCCAGTGTTTAACCACTCTGACAGTTAGGAAGTTTTTTCCCCAATCTCCACCCTAAACCGCTCTTGCTGCAATTTAAAGCCATTGCTTCTAATCCTACCCTCAGAGGTTAAGAAGAACAATTTTTCTCCCGCATCTTTGTAACAACCTTTTATGTACTTGAAAACTATTACCATGCCCCATCTCAGTCTTCCCTTCTCCAGACTAAACAAACCCCAATGTTTTCAATCTTCCCTCATAGGTCATGTTTTCTAGACTTTTAATCATTTTTCTTGCTCTTCTCTGGACTTTCTCCAGTTTGTCCACATCTTCCCTGAAATGTGGCACCCACAACTGGACACAGTACTCCAGTTGTGGCCTAATCAGTGTGAAATAGAGCAGAAGAATTATTTCTCGTGTCTCGCTTACAGTACTCCTGCTAATACATCCCAGAATGAGGTTTTCTTTTTTTGCAACAGAGTTACACTGTTGACTCATATTTATTTTGTGATCCACTATGACCCCCAGATCCCTTTCTGCAGCACTCCTTCCTAGGCAGTCATTTCCCATTTTGTATGTGTGCAACTGATTGTTCCTTCGTAAGCGGTGTACTTTGCAGGTGTCCCTATTGATATTTACTTCAGACCATTTCTCCAGTTTGTCCAGGTCATTTTAAATTTTAATCCTATCCTCCAAACCACTTGCTACCCCTCCCAGCTTGATATCGTCCACAAACTTGATAAGTGTAACAGAGACTGTTACTAGGAGGGTTTCACGATTTCTCAGAGAGTTACACCTGGTGGGAGGGGGCTAGGCCTGTACTGGAATAAGGTCACTCTGTTCTTCACAGTGTGGCAGAACCTAAAATGTCCATTAGCAGGGAAAAATCCTGGGGGGAATCGGCTTGTGGAATGGATGAAAACCCCGTCTGAATTCTCTCCCATCGCCCTTCTCGCCCTGACAGGCTACAGACTAACGTCCACGTTTGCTCCAGATCATCCCGTCCTCCCAGGGGGCAGGAAATGGCTACAATGGAGCTGGCTCAGGTAAGAGATTATCATGGCGCTGATGGTGGGCTCTGCTTGGAGGGAGAGGAGCAGTAAATGCATAGGAGGGTGGGAGCTGCTGGAGGTGGTGGGAGGCAGGAAATATTGAGGGTGGAGAAAGGGAGGGGACAAGATGTGACAAACCTGCTGAGACTTGTGTAATGTAGGGTATGATGGGTTGTAACTCTCCTTTTATCTCAGTTAGTATGTACACGCCTACATCCATTACAACACCCCCCAAACCCTCATTAAGTAATAGAAATACCCATACTGTTAGTATACCCACCCCTATCTATTATTCACAGGATTACACATGTCATACAGGTTTCAGAGTAGCAGCCGTGTTAGTCTGTATCCGCAAAAAGAACAGGAGTACTTGTGGCACCTTAGAGACTAACAAATTTATTTCAGCATAAGCTTTCGTGATCTACAGCTCACTTCTTCGGATGCATAGAATGGAACACACAGACAGGAGATATTTATACATACAGAGAACATGAAAAGGTGGAAGTATGCATACCAGCTGGAAGAGTCTAATCAATTCAGAAGAGCTATCATCAGCAGGAGAAAAAAAACTTTTGCAGTGATAATTGAGATGGCCCATAGAAGGTGTGAGGAGAACTTAACATAGGGAAATAGATTCAATTAGTGTAATGACCCAACCATTCCCAGTCTCTGTTTAAACCTAAGTTAATTGTATCTAATTTGCATATTAATTCGAGTTCAGCAGTCTCTCTTTGGAGTCTGTTTTTGAAGTTTTTTTGTTGCAAAATTTCCACCTTCAAGTCTGTCACTGAGTGGTTAGAGAGGTTGAAGTGTTCTCCCACTGGTTTTTGAATGTTATGATTCCTGATGCCAGATTTGTGTCCATTTATTCTTTTGCATAGAGACTGTCCGGTTTGGCCAATGTACATGGCAGAGGGGCATTGCTGGCACATGATGGCATATATCCCATTGGTAGATGTGCAGTGAACAAGCCCCTGATGGCATGGCTGATGTGATTAGGTTCTATGATGGCGTCACTTGAATAGATATGTGGACAGAGCTGGCATCGGGCTTTGTTGCAAGGATAGGTTCCTGGGTTAGTGTTTATGTTGTATGGTGTGTGGTTGCTGGTGAGTATTTGCTTCAGGTTTGGGGGGCTGTCTGCAAGCGAGGACTGGCCTGTCTCCCAAGATCTGTGAGAATGAGGGATCATCTTTAAGGATAGGTTGTAGATCTTTGATGCGCTGGAGAGGTTTTAGTTGGGGGCTGTAGGTGATGGCTAGTGGCGTTCTGTTGTTTTCTTTATTGGGCCTGTCCTGTAGTAGGTGACTTCTGGGTACTCTTCTGGCTCTGTCAATCTGTTTTTTCACTTCAGCAGATGGGTATTGTAGTTTTAAGAATGCTTGATAGAGATCTTGTAGGTGTTTATCTCTGTCTGAGGGCTTGGAGCAAATGTGGTTGTATCTTAGAGCTTGGCTGTAGGCAATGGATTGTGTGGTTTGTCGCGGATGGAAGCTGGAGGCATGTAGGTAAGTATAGCGGTCAGTGGGTTTCTGGTATAGGGTGGTGTTTATGTGACCATCGCGTATTAGCACAGTAGTGTCTAGGAAATGGACCGCTTGTGTGGATTGGTTTAGGCTGAGGTTGATGGTGGGATGGAAATTATTGAAATCATGGTGGAATTCCTCAAGGGCTTCCTTTCCATGGGTCCAGATGATGATGTCATCAATGTAGCGTAAGTAGAGTAGGGGTGTTAGGGAACGAGAGCTAAGGAAGCGTTGTTCTAAGTCAGCCATAAAGATGTTGGCATACAGAGGCACTGCTATGGGTACCCGCTCCACCAAGCCTTTTAAAACTCTTGGATACAAGTTATCTGGACCTGCTGATTTAAACATGTCTAACTTTAATAGCTGCTGTTTAACGTCCTCGTGAGTTCTTGTTGGAATGGAAAGAGTGTCGTCGTCAACATCTTATGATATGAGTTACAGCATCTGTTTTTCTCCAAATCCAGGAGAGAAATATTTGTTGAGGACTTTTACCTCTTCTGCATTATTTTTTATAATTCTGCCATTTCCATCTAGTCATTTACCATTACCATTGTTAGGATTAATTTTGTACTTAATAATACTTTTAAAAACTTCCTTCGTATTTCCATTGATTTCTTATAGCCAGTTGTCTACAATTCTGACCTTCTCACTTAAATTCTTTACTATTGACTTCCCCTTTCTTCCATATATTTTATTTGGAGAGTGTTGGCATTCCTACCAGGGAGACACCAGCAGGGTCCAGAGACAGCCCCATCTCCTATATCAAGCTCTGGCTAGTAGGTATGTGATAAATGTGAAGACCCTGCCTCCGTCTGTCAGCTCAGAAACACAAAGTTTGTCTTTTTCTACCCTCTGATGCCTCCTGGATGCTCTAGACAAGGTGGGGTGGGACTCTGTTAACATGTGCCTCGCGGAGCTTCTATTTACCTGGTGCTGTTCTGTGAATAATAGGACTGTGAGTGGGGCAGCAGGTACTGAATGTTGGACTCTTTCTCTTTCAGGGGCCGGTGACCTTCGAGGAGGTGGCTGTGTATTTCACCAGAGAGGAATGGGCTCTGCTGGACCCCGCTCAGAGAGCCCTCTACAGGGATGTCATGCAGGAGAACTATGAGACCGTGGTCTTGCTGGGTGAGGAGTCCTGTCCCCTGGGTTATTAGAAGCTGTGGGGTCTCTAAAGAACCCGAGTAGTGATAACTTTATACCTTGATTTGTCATACAAGTCTTGACAAGTTTCCTTGCCCCCCTTTTTTGCCTTACCTCCCATACATAAGTATCATTTTTTGACATGTGCCTTTTTTGGTGCTGTCAGTCATTTTAAAATTGCATTGAATGCATCTTTATTGGCTACGTTAGTAACTACATTAATAACTGTAGCTTTGATGCCTTTTCAATAGGAAAATCTGCTGACTGTAGAATTCTAAAGTAAATAGGTGTGTGACTCATGCCTGGCTTGTGTGACAGGCAGATGAGCTCCTCTTTTGTTAGGAGATGCAGCTGAAGAAGTGAAGTTTTTTACCCACGAAAGCTGATGCCCAAATAAATCCGTTAGTCTTTAAGGTGCCACCACTGGACTCCTTGTTGTTTTTGATAGAAGAGCGTATAATGTTGAAATTCAGGACCCCACGAGTGAAGGGAGAACAGAGCTATGGGAGGGGAGGAGAAGCGGGGAGTAGATAATTCTGGGGTGCCAGGACATGGGGAGGGCGTGTGCAGGGTTAGAGCTAAGAAGCAGCAGGGAGGAATGAGGTTGTGAGAGACGAGGAGGAAAGGCAAGAAGTTCCCAAGGTGCCGGGAGGTGGTGCCGGCTGAGAGTAATGGGATGAAGAGGAGGGGAGTGTGGAGGAAGGGCACCCAGGACGTTGGCTGGGTGGGTCAGTGGGAGGGAGGAGAGGTTTAGGGATCTGGAGCTGTGGGGAATCCCAGACCTTTAACCCCGAATCCCTACCCAAGCTTTAGAGCCTACACTCCGGTTTTATTTCTGTTCAGTTTCATAGAATCATAGAATCTCAGGGTTGGAAGGGACCTCAGGAGGTCATCTAGTCCAACCCCCTGCTCAAAGCAGGACCAAACCCAACTAAATCATCCCAGCCAGGGATTTGTCAAGCCTGACCTTAAAGACCTCTAAGGAAGGAGATTCCACCACCTCCCTAGGTAACGCATTCCAGTTCCTCACCACCGTACTAGTGAAAACGTTTTTCCTAATGTCCAACCTAAACCTCCCCCTCTGCAACTTGAGACCATTACTCCTTGTTCTGTCATCTTCTACCACTGAGAACAGTCTAGATCCATCCTCTTTGGAACCCCCTTTCAGATAGTTGAAAGCAGCTATCAAATCCCCCCTCATTCTTCTCTTCTGCAGGCTAAACAATCCCAGTTCCCTCAGCCTCTCCTCATAAGTCATGTGCTCCAGCCCCCTAATCATTTTTGTTGCCCTCCGCTGGACTCTCTCCAATTTATCCACATCCTTCTTGTAGTGTGGGGCCCAAAACTGGACACAGTACTCCAAATGAGGCCTCACCAGTGCTGAATAGAGGGGAATGATCACATCCCTCGATCTGCTGGAAATGCCCCTATTTATACAACCCAAAATGCCATTAGCCGCCTTGGCAACAAGGGCACACTGTTGACTCATATTCAGCTTTTCATCCACCGTAACCCCTAGGTCCTTTTCTGCAGAACTGCTGCCCAGCCATTCGGTCCCTAGTCTGGAGCAGTGCATGGGATTCTGCCGTCCTAAGTGCAGGACTCTGCACTTGTCCTTGTTGAACCTCATCATATTTCTTTTGGCCCAATCCTCTAATTTGTCCAGGTCCCTCTGTATCCTATCCCTACCCTCCAGCGTATCAACCACTCCTCCCAGTTTAGTGTCATCTGCAAACTTGCTGAGGGTGCCATCCACGCCATCCTCCAGATCATTAATGAAGATATTGAACAAAACCGGCCCCAGGACCAACCCTTGGGGCACTCCACTTGATACCAGCTGCCAACTAGACATGGAACCATTTATCACTACCCGTTGAGCCCGACCATCTAGCCAGTTTTCTATCCACCTTACCGTCCATTCATCCAGCCCACACTTCTTTAACTTGCTGGCAAGAATACTGTGGGAGACTGTATCAAAAGCTTTGCTAAAGTCCAGAAATAGCACATCCACTGCTTTCCCCTCATCCACAGAGCCGGTTATCTCATCATAGAAGGCAATTAGGTTAGTCAGGCATGACTTGCCCTTGGTGAATCCATGCTGACTGTTCCTGATCACTTTCCCCTCCTTTAAGTGGTTCAAAATTGATTCCTTGAGGACCTGCTCCATGATTTTTCCAGGGACTGAGGTGAGACTTTCTGGCCTGTAGTTCCCTTGACCTTCCTTCTTCCCTTTTTTAAAGATGGGCACTACATTAGCTTTTTTCCAGTCATCCGGGACTTCCCCCGATCGCCATGATTTTTCAAAGATAATGGCCAATGGCTCTGCAATCTCATCGGCTAACTCCTTTAGCACCCTCGGATGCAGTGCATCCGGCCCCATGGACTTGTGCTCGTCCAGCTTTTCTAAGTAGTCCCGAACTACTACTTTCTCCACAGAGAGCTGGTCACCTCCTCCTCTTACCGTGCTGCAGAGTGCAGCTGTCTGGGAGCTGACCTTGTCTGTGCAGACAGAGGCAAAAAAAGCATTGAGTACACTAGCTTTCTCCACATTCTCTGTCACTAGGTTCCCTCCCTCATTCAGCAAGGGGCCCACACTTTCCTTGACTTTCTTCTTGTTGCTAACATACCTGAAAAAACCCTTCTTGTTACTCCTAACATCTCCGGATAGCTGCAACTCCAAGTGTGATTTGGCCTTCCTAATTTCACTCCTGCATGCCTGAGCAATACTTTTATACTCCTCCCTGGTTATTTGTCCAATCTTCCACTTCTTGTAAGCTGTTTTTTTGTGTTTAAGACGAGCAAGGATTTCACTGTTAAGCCAAGCTGGTCGCCTGCCATATTTACTTTTCTTCCTACACATTGGGATGGTTTGTTCCTGCAACCTTAATAAGGATTCTTTAAAATACAGCCAGCTTTCCTCAACTCCTTTCCCCGTCATGTTATTCTCCCAGGGGACCTTGCCCATCAGTTCCCTGCGGGAGTCGAAGTCTGCTTTTCTGAAGTCCAGGGTCTCTGTTCTACTGCTTTCCTTTCTTCCTTGTGTCAGGATCCTGAACTCGACTATCTCATGGTCACTGCCTCCCAGGTTCCCATCCACTATTGCTTCCTCTACTATTTCTTCCCTGTTTGTGAGCAGCAGGTCAAGAAGAGCTTTTCCCCTAGTTGGTTCCTCCAGCACTTGCACCAGGAAACTGTCCCCTACACTTTCCAGAAACTTCCTGGATTGTCTGTGCACTGCTGTATTGCTCTCCCAGCAGATATCAGGGTGATTAAAGTCATCCATGAGAACCAGGGCCTGTGATCTAGCAACTTCTGTTAGTTGCTGGAAGAAAGCCTCGTCCACCTCATCCCCCTGGTCCGGTGGTCTGTAGCAGACTCCCACCACGACATTACCCTTGTTGTTCATACTTCTAAATTTAATCCAGAGACTCTCAGGTTTTTCTGCAGTTTCATACTGGAGCTCTGAGCAGTTATACTGCTCTCTCACATACAACGCCACTCCCCCACCTTTTCTGCCCTGCCTGTCCTTCCTGAACAGTTTATATCCATCCATGACAGTACTCCAGTCATGTGAGTCATCCCACCAAGTCTCTGTTATTCCAATTACATCATAATTCCCTGACTGTGCCAGGACCTCCTTGCCCCTCCACGCATGTTTCGCTTCATTATACATTTTTTTCCTAAATATTATTATTTTAACTCTTGACCTCCCTCTCGCGCTCATTCCCCCCCTCCCCATATAACCTCCCCATCTCTGTGCACAGCGACCCTGGCCACCGATCCGGAGTCCTTGCTGCATCCTCCCTCCCATCGCGGGGCCGCTACCCAGGCACAAATGGGCACTTTGTTGATGATGTCACAGGGTGGTGGTGTAGCCTGTACAATTTTTATGGCTATAGGATGACGTATTGGGGTACAGCTTGTCCTTGTAGATGGCTACTTCAAAGTTAATTGAGGGGATGAAATTTGGTGAAACACACAGAAACGTGATTTAATACAGACAGTTATAACTGAAATCATAGGCAAGGCTCAATACACGTAACAATTAGACTATATAGTAAAGAGGGTCTTGCCCTGTGCATACTTACCAGTTATGGACACCGTTGGAAACGAAGATCAAGGGGCAAGGGAGCCCATCAGAAGGGAGGCCCTGCTTCAGTTGACCCTATCTCAGGGACCCAACAAAATGAAAAAATGGTCACTAGGAAAGGTAATTTACCCACTTTATTATGGTAATAGGATGGCTATATACCATATCTGCTCCTTTACTCTGATTACAATAATGTCAATAGCTGCCCCAACCCATATGTGGCCTTTGGGAAGTCCATAATTTAGCATCAAGCATTAATACTCATGATTTACATCACTTAGTTATTAATAATTCCAATATATGAATGCGTCCAACTGCTGAGATACTGCATAGCAACCTAATTGCTAAAGCCCGCCGCCTCCCCACCCCGCTTTCAGAATCCTGTGGCGTGTTGCACCTGTTTGTGGTTACTCGTTAGTTTCTCAAAATCAGGGTGCAAAATATCTGACTTGGGATTCTCTCCTTAGGCCTATTCAGATAAATCCCAGACTTCAGCATAACTACTCCCACAAAGCCTCCACCTAATATATGGCCCTTAACTGTAGCAAGCTTTGGCTATGTTTACACTACCGCAGTCAGTCGACCTACGCTGCGCAACTCCAGCTACGTGAATAAAGTAGCTGGAGTCAGCGTACCTTAGATCACGTTACCACAGGGTGTAAGCTGCAGGGGGTCGACTTACTTTACTCCTCTCATCTGGATAGAGTACAGGGTCGACTGGAGAGCGATCTGCAGTCGATTTAGCGGTGTTTACTACACCGGTAAATCGACCATGGGTGGATCGATCTCAGGCGTCGATCCCGGCTGTAGTGTAGACCTGCATCGCCTCCTTGCCCCTCCACGCATGTTCCAAGCTAACGAGCAATATTGTGATCATGACATTTTCCCTCTAGTGAGTATAAAATTGCCCACAAGACATGGTGGTCGTAGATGATAAAATCAGGTCGGGGTCAACAGGAGTGAGAGTTTGGAGAGTCTTGTCCCCCCCTCTCCCCATCTGCAGCAGCCACAAGCTGTCTTCCCTCCAGGCTCCTTGGATCTCTGAGCCTGTCCCTCCGGAGCTTGCGTGGCCCAGTTCTTGTTTCTTACACTCTCCTTTTCCGGAAGAATTAGGGGCTGTTGCTTCTGAATTTTAGTGTTTAATTCCCCAGCCTTCTCCACACACTGGGGGAGTTTAATTCTCCCTCCCATTACACCTGAGTCACTAGGTTTCCTAATTTCCCCCAAATCTGCTTTTGCGATGTCACAGTTCTGGGGTAGCGAAGCCTTTGAACTGCCTCCATGGTCTGCTCAAGCAATGGCCTCTTGGGTATAAGGCCTCTAGCCAGCCCCTCTCTATGGGTGGGGACCCACATGCCTCTCCTGTTTGACCAGGGTGTGAGGATTGCAGCTTGTTCTCCACTGTGTTCACTGGACTAACATCCAGTTCCCGTGCTTTGCTTTCTCTCCAGGGGCTGTGAGCCGTGTGTGTGTGATAGAGGCAGGAATTTTGGTGATACTTCTATGATGCCAATACACACCTCAGTTTCCCTCTGTGGTTGGTATTGCTATGATTATAAAGAGGAGGAGACATGAGGTGTTTTGTCACGGAGCTGTCTTGGGGTGATATGAATGGGTCATTAAGGACAGGCTGGGACCAACCTACATCAATGGAATACCCGACAGAGACAAGGGAATAATTGTCACCTGTCCATGGGAGGATCTCAGTTTTGCTGAGTGAAGCATACATACATACATACTACCTAATTAACTTACACCCAGCAAAATTAATTATACCGCAGGCAGAAACAATTAGAGAACCAGAAAAGTGGTGGACATAAAGATAAAACAATACAGAAATGAGGGTACCACAACCGTTGATAAGTGATTTCTTGCCAGACAGGATGCTATCAAACTAAATTTTCTTTAAGCATCTTAAGATCTATTTCGTTATCTGGTGGTTCTACCCCATTCCCCCATTCTGTGGTTGTCTTGTCTAGTTAGATTGTAAATCGTTCAGGGCATGGGCCATCTACTATTCTGTGTTTGTACTTTGCCTAGCACAATGGGGATCCACTGTTAGCTGGTCCTTAGGCACTAAGGTAATGCATATGATTTATAATAATAATAACTCTCCTGCCACTTTGAGCCAAGGAAGCCGGCCTTGGGACATTACTGCTTAAAAATGATCTGGGGTTAAAACCGTGGACTATTCTTTGTGACAAGTATCCCACAAATTCCACTGACCTCCCTTGTTTTCTTTACCTGACGTAGGGTTTCTAAATTCCAAACCTGATGTGATCTCGCAGCTGGAACGAGGGGAAGAGCTGTGGGTCCCAGACCTCCAGGGCTCTGAGAAAGAAGTGCTCCTGAGAGCTGCCTGCACAGGTGAGGGATTGGTTAAACCATCTCAAAACTGTCCATGAATACAGGAAATATTTGGGATGCCCTACAAAGACCTTGTGAGCTCTCCAAATTCAGGATTGTTCCCTTCAGATGTGGAATCATTAGGCAGATGTCACTCATGGCTTCCCACCTACCTAACTGACAACTGGCAGCAGGTCCCTCCCCAATCTCGCTTTCCCTGAGTGTTGTGGTGAGATACACACCCAGAACTGATCCTTCCTCTCTCCTCTGGGGAAGGGTTTGGGGAAAATGAGCTCCTGATAAGTTTGATCTCTCCCACACATATTTTGGTTTGTTCATCCCTTTTTCCCTTCCTGTCTCTGAGATTTCCTTTCTCTCTGGCGCAGGGAGTGACCTATGTCTGGATTCTCTCTGTCTCCCATCAGGTGTTGGGATGGTGAGTGAGAATGAGGAGAATCCTCAACAGGAAGATGATGAGCAAGTAGAATCACATAGGACATTATCAGGAAGATCCAAAGGGAATGTTTCCGGGAGTTGTGCACTGCCAGACAAAGAAAAGCCTGTGAGACTCAGCAGAGTCCAGAGGAAAACTTAAGTAGCCTCTCAGACCTTATTACACACAAGAGAATCAACTTGGAAGAGACACATTACACATGGCATGAGTGTGGGAAAAGCTTCAATGAGAGCTCAGACCTTTTCACACATCAGAGAATCCACAGAGGAGAGAGACCCTACATGTGCTCTGAGTGTGAGAAAGGCTTCAATCAGAGCTCTACCCTTATCGCACATCAGATAACCCACACAGGAGAGCTGCCCTACACATGCTCGGAGTGTGGGAAAAGCTTCAGTTGCAGCTCAAACCTTATCACACACCGTAGAATCCACACTGGAGAGATGCCCTACACATGCTCTGAGTGTGGGAAAAGCTTCAGTTGCAGCTCAAAGCTTATCACACACCGTAGAATCCACACTGGAGAGACGCCCTACACATGCTCTGAGTGTGGGAAAAGCTTCAATCAGAGCTCACACCTTATCACACATTGTAGAATCCACACAGGAGAGCTGCCCTACACATGCTCTGAGTGTGGGAAAAGCTTCAGTCGGAGATCAACCCTTATCAAACATAGAATCCACACAGGAGAGAAGCCCCACACATGCTCGGAATGTGGGAAAAGCTTCAGTTGGAGCTCAGACCTTATCACACATTGTAGAATCCACACTGGAGAGACGCCCTACACATGCTCTGAGTGCGGGAAACGCTTCAATCGGAGCTCAGACCTTATTAAACATCGTAGAATCCACACCGGAGAGACGCCCTACACATGCTCTGAGTGCGGGAAAAGCTTCAAACAGAGCTCAGACCTTATCGTACATCAGAGAATCCACACCGGAGAGACACCCTACACATGCTCTGAGTGCGGGAAAAGCTTCAATCGGAGCTCAAATCTTATCGTACATCAGAGAATCCACACGAGAGACACCCTGCACGTGCTCTGAGTGTGGGAAAAGCTTCAGTCAAAACTCAAACCTTATCTCACATCGTAAAATACACACAAGAGAGACCCTACACATCCTCTGAGTGCGGGAAAAACTTCATTGAGTGCTCAGACCTTGTCATACGTCGTAGAATCCACAGTGGAGAGAGATTCTGCACATGCTCTGCATTTGGGAAAAGCTTCAATCAGAGGTCATTCCCTATTAGACATCAGAAAATCCAAATGGGAGAGAACTGTGAGAAATGCCTTGATTAGGGCTGGCCAAAGATTTGTTTTTTAAAAAATCACATTTGCTAATTCCAGTATAGTGATCTCTGCACCATCTTCACCGTGGTCTCTCAGCTCCCCCAGATGAGTTGCCTCCTTCTGCCTTTTGCAGCTCCCCCTTCTTTGGGGTCAGTCCTGTGATCTTTTCTATCAACTCCTTTCCTTTTGACTCATAGGAGCGTGTGTCCCTCCAGCCAGGAATGTTCATCAGCTCCAGGTCGGGGAGAGAGGGTTGATGCCGCCAAGCTACCCTGAGGCAAAAGCTACCTGTGTCTTACATCCACTAGGACTGTACATGGAATTGGCTGCTCAAGTTAGTGATTTTGGTGTAAAAAGACAATCATAGTTGTAGAGCAGAAGCAGCCCAGGGAATGAACCTAACAGGTAATGATCAAGTGATCTCTCTCCTGCCATCCATCTCCACCCTCTGACAAACAGGCTAGGGACACCATTCCTTACTCATCCTGGCTAATAGCCATTCATGGACTTAACCTCCATGAATTTATCCAGTTCTCTTTTAAACCCTGTTATAGTCCTAGCCTTCAGAACCTCTTCAGGCAAGAAGTTCCACAAGTTGACTGTGCGCTGTGAAGAAGAACTTCCTTTATTTGTTTTAAACCTGCTGCCCATTAATTTCATTTGGTGGCCCCTAGTTCTTGTATTATGGGAGTAAGTAAATAGCTTTTCCTTATCTACTTTCTCCACATCACTCATGATTTTATATACCTCTATCATGTCCCCCCTTAGTCTCCTCTTTTCCAAGCTGAAAAGTTCTAGCCTCTTTAATCTCTCCTCATATGGGACCCGTTCCAGACCCCTAATCATTTTAATTGCCCTTCTCTGAACCTTTTCTAATGCCAGTATATCTTTTTTGAGATGAGACCACATCTGTACGTAGTATTCAAGATGTGGGCGTACCATGGAGTTATATAAGGGCAATAATATATCCTCCGTCTTATTCTCTATCCCCTTTTAATGATTCCTAACATCCTGTTTGCTTTTTGATTGCCTCTGCACACTGCGTGACATCTTCAGAGAACTATCCATGATGACTCGAAGATCTTTTCCTGATTTGTTGTAGCTAAATTAGCCCCCATTATATTGTATGTATAGCTGGGGTTATTTTTTCCAATGTGCATTACTTTACATTTATCCACATTAAATTTCGTTTGCCATTTTGTTGTTCAATCACTTAGTTGTGTGAGCTCTTTTGAAGTTCTCCACAGTCTCCTTTGGTCTTAACTATCTTGAGCAATTTAGTGTCATCTGCAAACTTTGCCACCTCACTTTTTACCCCTTTCTCCAGATCATTTATGAATAAGGTGAATAGGATTGGTCCTCGGACTTACCCTTGGGGAACACCACTAGTTACCCCTCTCCATTCTGAGAATTTACCATTTATTCCTACCCTTTGTTCCCTGTCTTTTAACCAGTTCTCAATGTTAGAGAGAATCATGAACTGCTCAGAGACAATTAATGCAGAGAAGCAGGAAAATTTGTCAAACATATGACTGGTTCTGACTTATTTACTTGGTCTTCAAAGAGAACAACAAGCACCTGAGTCTCCTTCCTATCAGTAACCCCTGCTCAGCCAATCAGGGTAGAGACTGAGGACGGAGGCTGAAGGTTCTCACCAGAGAGCCCAATGGATGGCCCAGGTCACCGGTGGGGATCACTGCCAGAGCACTATTTCAGCCCCACATTTTTGGGTGGACCTCCCACAGTGGGAGGTGCAGAGCACTCCCCCGCAACACACACACACCCGCTCCTGGTATTAGGAGGGAACAGAAACGTTTGGTGCTGGGGCCCACAAAATTGGCTGAGTACTAATTCAGCCCCACATTTTTGGGTGGACCTCCCACAGTGGAAGCTGTAGAGCACTCCTCCATGACACGCACCTCCTGGTGTTGGGAGGAACAGGAAAAAGGACAAAAGAAGCAAGAGACAAAGAGAAAGGAGGGAGAGAGGGAGGAAGAGGTGAAACAAAAAAGACAAACCCCAATGTCCCCAGTGATTCTAAGGGACAAAATCCCAGGAGCAGAATAAAATTCGGCCTCCTTAAGCTCGTGTTTTCCATGCCTAGAATTCAACTGTCACCAGATGGATCAGACTGAACAGGTTTCAAACCTTGAGGAGGCTCTTACCTTCTAAACAGGGACGGCTGTTTTCTAGTAAAATCACTAAAAGGGACGGAGAAAACTCGAAAGAGGTTCCTCCTGGCGCTCACGTACGTGAACCCGAATACTCTCTCTGTCCTCAGAGAGAGACCTGGAGAAGGAGACTTGCTGAAGCAAAGCCACAGGGGTCTCTGAGGTTTCCCTGGCCCCTCGCCCCTCTCCTGCCTGGCTGATGTCAGCATCTCTCTGTGAGGTCACCACCACCTTTGACCAATAGTCTGAGGTTCTGCAAAAGGCCTTTGTGATGTCACTGCCACACCCCTCCCTTGCTGTGCTAACGTCCTGCCCCTGGCCAGGCACTTTGGAGGCTTGAGCTACTCCCTGTGGATCACCCCACTCAAGGAGCGTTCGTTCTAGGAAGCAAGCCGGCTAGACAGGAAAACATCAGACGCTGCTGCTCCCAATGCTACACTCAGTTTTTCAGGCTTATCACAGGCCTCCTGTATGACACAATAGCTACTTTTCAGGCAAACACATTCCAGAAAGGCATCTAGTCTTCATTAAATGACATCAGGAGATGGAGAATCCACCGCTTTCCCTGATAGCTTGTTCCTGTGGTGAATCATCTTCGCTGTTGAATATTTGTGCCTTTAGTTGTAATATGAATTTGTCTCTTTTCACCGTCCAGCCATTGGGGCTTGTTATGCCTTTCTCTGCTTTAATACCCAATCTTTTCTCTCGATTAAGGTCCTTCAACACTTCAATGACGTCACCTTTCAATCTTTTGATCAGCTAAACAGGTTGAGCTCATTCAATAGCTCACTAGAAGGCATTTTTCTCCAGCCCTCAGAACATTTGATGGCTCTTTGCTGCCCCAGCTCCAATTTCACAACATGTTTTTCTAATGAGGACACCAAAACTGGGATAGGGGCAGGTCTGAGCTCTCACACCAAATGGCTCATTGCAGTTGCCAGAATCTGTGGGCAGCTCATTTAGTTTATGCCGAGGGTTGAGTCCTGCTTTGTGCCCAGTGTCTGAGAATGAAAATCCTAAACCACCCTTTGAAATAACGAAAGCAGCAGGATGTGTTATTGTCCCTGCCCCAGAGCAGACAGACCAGTGGAGAAATGCCATGAGTCCAGGGTAATACTTCCCTGCGGTTTTACCATTTCCACTCGCTAAAGTCCCTCCCACCCTTCTGGGCTCCTAGACCAGGGGACTGAGCCTGAGCCCAGACACGGACACTGCAACTTTACTCCAGGCCAAGCCACACGGCCCTGATTAATGTGACACAGGCCAGCCGAGGGTGTTTCATTGCACTGTAGACGTAGCCTAATGTTATGTCTACACTGTGATTAACACATCCAGGGCACCTGTCTCAAAGCTCGGGTCAGCTGATTCAGGGTAATGGGGCTCGGGCTGCAAGACTATAAAATTACAGTGCAGACATATGGGCTTGAGCCCAACCTCTGAGGCCCCATGCGAGGGGAGGGTTTCTGAACCCAGGCTTCAGCATGAACACAAATATCTGCCCCTCAGCTTTAGCTCCAGGAGCCCAAGTCAGATGACCCAGGCCAGCCCTGCTGCCCTCTTTATCCCAGGAGAGATGGACTCTAAGGGTACGTCTCCATTGCAATGGAAGCCCAGGTGTGGCACTCTGTGCTCAAAGCACCTTGCAAGCCCCATATTCACCACTCTCATATAATGATGACATGGTTTGTACAAAGTCTGCCTGGTGAGGTATCATTTCAAAAGTCTCGATCTGTTGAACATTAATATCATGTTGGATTGTGTGTGCTCGCATTGGTTGGGAAGTTATGAAGTTTTGCTCTGTGGGCTTGGCTACACTTGCACTTCAAAGCGCTGCCGCTTTGAAGCGCTAAGTGTAGTCAAAGCGCCAGCACTGGGAGAGAGCTCTCCCAGCGCTGTCCGCACTCCACTTCCCTGTGGGGAATACCAGACAGCGCTGGGAGCCGCGCTCCCAGCGCTGGGGCTTTGACCACACTGGCGCTTTGCAGCGCCGCAATTTGCAGCGCTGGAGAGGGTGTTTTCACACCCTGCTGCAGCGCTGCAAATTTGCAAGTGTAGCCAAGGCCTGTGTGTGTTACTGAGATATGGGTTGGGAAATGCCCATCGCCAGCCTTTCTGGTGTGACAATGGAGGAGCCAGACTCGCTGCTGGCCCATTAAAGGGATCCACACTGCCAAGGACTAGCCCAGGAACCATGTACAATGCAGGCTTCTCCGAGATAGCACAGCGACAATGGACACTGCTTGACTCACATCGTAGCAAAGGAGCTTCCTAGCAAGTTGGAAGAAACTATGAAAGAGGGAAGAGACATCATGACTTGGCCTCTCCCCCAGAACTCAGCAGGTGGAAACACACCTGGAGGAGAAAACTGAACTGATTCAGAAATCAGAAGAGAATAATAACAATAATACTTGCAAACCAAAGTCCCCAACCAGACTAGTACTGGTTTTCAGCAGAAAATTTTCAGTTTGGGGAATTTTGTTTTCTCAGTCAGACCTTGCCAAGGGAAGCAGGGAGAAAATGTTTGAGTTGCCTCCTTCAGAGCAGCTTGGCCTAGACACTAGCTCTGGTTCACTGCTCTGGCCTTGCTCGGGTTGATGGTATTTTAATAATTTGGGCAGGTCCCAGGGTGTTTGGGGGAGATGATGAGGATGTGCCCTTTTGAGATAAAAACTAAGAAATACAGGACTAGAGAATTTTTTTTAAGAAATCTGGGATTTAGACATTTTATTTAAAGCAAGGGAGTTCTGAGTTTCTGAGAAGGTTTTGTTTGCAAGAAGGAACATTGTTTGATCTGTCATTGTACCAAAGGGGTACATGTTTGTCTACAAAGGAGGGGCGACGACTAAAAGCATCCGATGAGGATGGGATTCAAACCCACGCGTGCAGAGCACAATGGATTAGCAGTCCATCACCTTAACCACTCGGCCACCTCATCTGAGCTGGCAAGAAGAAGACAGGAGGAGAAATCTAAGGCCAGCAGAGCTAGGGACAATAAGGAGTTTTTAAACACTAAGCGGAAGCAGGGGCTGAATGAGCTCCCCCCTCACATCTAGTGAGGAGCTGGGGGAAAGACTTCAGGAACAGACCGTGTTTGCACAGACACACCTACTCTGCCTAGCTATGCAGCATGATGGAGCCACTTTCCCAAAATGACCAGTTTTGGCTGCTGGTGGGTTACAAATCACTTTAGCATTGAGTGGAATGAAATGTTATTATCCTTCCTGTATGAGTGAGGGGCAGCAGAACATACCTAGTCCATCCTGATGGAGGACTGGGTGGGTGAGGAATAGCTTTTATTGGACTGCATAGAAGCCATTGAGAACATCATCCTAAACCAGGGGTCCCCAAACATTTCACTCTGTGCCCTCTTATCCATGGCTGTGGACCCTCGGAAACCACAATCGGAAACCGAGGCTGGGAGTGGGGCTGTTGCTTGCTGTGGAGATGGGTGCAGACAGGGGTAAGGGGGTCGAGGCTGAGCTGGGAGCCAGAGCCCCAGGCTGAGGGTGGGGTTGGAGAAGAGCTGGGGCAGAGTGGGGCTCAGTGCTGCTCCCTCCATGGGGGCTGGCTCAGACCCTGAGGTGCCCCTATGAATGTTCCTCTGTGTCCCCCTAGGAGTCATGCCCCACATTTTGGGAACCACTGAACCCTTCTCACTAAGCAGGGGCTAGTGATGCCAAAGCCCAGGGAAAGGGAGAACAAGTGCAGGGCCCCCAGCACTGGAGCCATGTGAAGGGGCTGCAGGAGAGGGGCAATGGCTGGTGGCACAGGGAGTTAAGGGCAAAGGGGGCACAGGAGGGGGCAGGAGTTAGGGGTGAAGGAGGTGCAAGGGTTGGGAGTGCAGGAGCTAGCGGTAAAGGGGGAGTGGGGATCATCCAGGGGCAATGGGGAAGTGCCAAAGTACAAGCTTTGCTCAGGGCACCATTTTCCCTAATGCTGGTCTGAGCAAACAATTGGAAATGACCCTTCAGTGATAACAGAACCATAGTGTAGAAAAGCCCCTTTGTTAAGTGGTGGTGGCTGAGGGCTTAGGGAGATGGGTTAAAAAACAACAAGCATCTCTCTGTGGAGGTTTGATTCTTGCCTGCTGGGCAAGGCTGGTGTGTGGTGTCTCCATGGCTGCACTTTCAGTGTCTGATCACCCACGGTGTCACAGGGAGCCAAGTCTAGACATATTCAGAGGCTCTATGCCAGGGTTTCTCAAACTTCCTTTCACTGCAACCCCCTTCAGCTAAAAAAAAAAAAAAAAACCTTACTATATGGCCCTGGAAAGAGGGACGAAGCCCCTCCACACCAGGCAGGGGCAGGGGGGAGCCAAAGCCTGAGCCCTGCCCCAGTTAAGGGAGTGCAAAACCAAAGCTTGAGGGATTCAGCCCTGGGTGGTGGGGCTCAGACTTTTGGCTTCAGCCTCAGGCACCAACAAGTCTAATGCCAGCCCTGGCAACCCCATTAAAACAGGGTTATGACCCACTTTGGGGTCCTGACCCACAGCTTGAGAACCACTGCTCTATGCTGAGGGGAGAGAGTTTTCCTGTGGGTGCAGTTAATCCACTTCCCCAAGAGGTGGCAGCTATGTCAGTGGGAGAAGCTATATCGGTGGGTGTGCAAGCTGTGGTGGTTGCCACATTTAAGAAGTTTAATCAAACCCCATTTTTAAAACCACCTGTGGTCTGGGAATGGCAACGGAGATCAATGAAGCAGGGTCTGTCCTTCAAAGTCCTGGAGATCACAATTCTATACTCCTGTTGTCATGGGGGTATAGCTTAGTGGTAGAGTGCTTAACTGCAGCTCAAGTGGTCCTTCGGTCAAACTCCTGTGTTCTCTTATAACCTTCTTTCTTTTTTTTTAAAAAAGGAAAACATTTATTTTTCCATTCTCCATTCTGTTCAGGAGCTCCACTATACGGGGGTGCTTGATATGAATGTAAACACTCAACATTTCGCTGTCCAAATGCATAAAAACCTAGCGAAGCTGTCCATCAGCTGAAATCCGTTCCAATCCTCTAAGTGTCTAGTTTATGTTTTCATCAATTAAACAAAGGTATCATACGAATGTACATTTGCAGATCCCTCTTCTCCAGGAGCTGTGCTGTGCAGAAGAACAAGAGCCACATCCAGCTGCAGTTCAGGAATCTGATGACCAAAGAGCCAATAAATGTTCTGAGGGCTGGAGAAAAATGCCTTCTAGTGAGCTATGAACGAGCTCAACCTGTTTAGCTCATCAAAAGAAGATTGAAAGGTGACTTCATTGAAGTGTTGAAGGGCCTTAATGGACAGAAGAGATTGGGTATAAAGGGCTCTTTAATCGAGCAGAGAAAGGCATAACAAGACCCAATTGCTGGAAGGTGAAAAGAGACAAATTCATATTACAAATAAGACACAAATATTCAACAGCGAGGATGATTCACCACAGGAACAAGCTACCAAGGAAAGTGGTGGATTCACCATCTCCTGATGTCATTCAATGAAGACTAGATGACTTTCTGGAATGTGTTTGCCCCAAAAGTAGCTCTTGTGTCATACAGGAGGCCGGTGATATGCAGGGGGGTCAGATTAGATGCTCTAATGGTCTCTTCTGGTCATAAAGTCAACCAATTTCTGAAAAACTGAGTGTAGCATTGGGAGCAGCGTCTGATGTTTTCCTGTCTAGCCGGCTTGCTTCCTAGAACGAACGCTCCTTCAGTGGGGTGATCCACAGGGAGTAGCTCAAACCTCCAAAGTGCCTGGCCAGGGGCAGGACATTAGCCCAGCAAGGGAGGGGTGTGGCAGTGACATCACAAAGGCCTTTTGCAGGACCTCAGGCTATTGGCCAAAGGTGGGGGGGAGGTGGTGACCTCACAGAGAGATGCTGACATCAGCCAGGCAGGACAGGGCGAGGGCCAGGAAACCTCAGAGACCCCTGTGGCTGTGCTTCAGCAAGTCTCCTTCTCCAGGTCTCTCTTTGAGGACTGAGAGAGTATTCGGGTTCACGGACGTGAGCGCCAGGAGGAACCTCTTTCGAGTTTTCTCCTTCCCTTTTCCTGATTTTACTAGAAAACAGCCGTCCCTGTTTAGAAGGTAAGAGCCTCCTCGAGGTTTGAAACCTGTTCAGTCTGATCCATCGGGGGTGTGTTGGGGCGGGCAGAGAGGGGATGGGCGGCACTGGGGAGGGGAGCTCGGGGGTTGGGGACAGGGGCAGAAGAGGAGGGGGCGGCACTGGGGAGGGGGAGCTCGGGGTGTGTTTGGGGCGGGGCAGAGAGGAGATGGGCGGCACTGCGGGAGGGGAGATCGGGGTGTTTGGGGTAGGGGCAGAGAGGGGATGGGCGGTGCTGGGGAGGGGACCACGGGGTGGGGTTGGGGCGGGACAGAGAGGGGATGGGCGGCACTGGGGAGGGGGCGCTCGGGGGTGTTGGGGCGGGGCAGAGAGGGGATGGGCGGCACTTGGGGAGGGAGCTCGGGGGTTGGCGGCGGGGCAGAGAGGGGATGGGCGGCACTGGGGAGGAGCTGGGGGTGGGGGCGGGGCAGAGAGGGGTTGGGCGGCACTGGGAAGGGGAGCTCGGGAGGGGTTGGTGGCGGGGCAGGGAGGGGTTGGGCGGCACTGGGGAGGAGCTCGGGGGTGGGGGCAGGGCAGAGAGGGGTTGGGCGGCACTGGGGAAGGGAGCTCGGGAGGGGTTGGTGGCGGGGCAGAGAGGGGAGGGGCGGCAGTGGGGAGGAGCTCAGGGGTTGGGGCGGGGCAGAGAGGGGAGGGGCGGCAGTGGGGAGGGAGCCTGGGGGTTGGGGCGGGGCAGGGAGGGGATGGGCGGCAGTGGGGAGGGGGAGCTCAGGGGGTTGGGGGCGGGGCAGAGAGGGGGATGGGCGGCACTGGGGGAGGGGGAGCTCGGGGGGGGGTTGGGGGCAGGGAAGAGAGGGGGATGGGCGGCACTGGGGAGGGGAGCTCAGGGGGTTGGGGCGGGGAGGAGGGGATGGGCGGCAATGGGGAGGGGAGCTGGGGTGTTGGGGCGGGGCAGAGAGGGGATGGGCGGCACTGGGAGGCGGCGGGGCAGAGAGGGGATGGGCGGCAGTGGGGATGGGGAGCTCAGGGGTTGGGGGCAGGGCAGGGAGGATGGGCGGCACTGGGGAGGGGAGCTCAGGGGTTGGGGGCGGGGAGGAGGAGGAGGGCGGCAGTGGGGAGGGGGCTCAGGGGTTGGGGACAGGGCAGAGAGGGGAGGGCGGCAGTGGGGAGGAGCTCGGGGTTGGGCTGCTCAGGAGCCGCCTCGCGAACGCTTCAAGGCCACGTGACGCCCTCTCGGAAACTCCGCCTCTCCCGAGACAGCCAATAGGAAGAGGAGGCAGAGCCCTGACCAATGGGAGCGCGAGAAGAAACCTTCCCCCCCCCGCCCAGTTCCCGGGTGAGGTTGGGGGCTGCAGTGACCCGAGCCCCCAGCAGGGTGCATCGGGGCTGCAGTGACTAGACCCCCCAGCAGTGTGCATCGGGGGGGGTCTGCACTGACCAGACCCCCCAGCAGGGTGCATCGGGGGGGGGCTGCACTGACCAGACCCCCCAGCAGGGGGGCTGCCGGCCGTGGGGTTCCCTGCAGCCTGGTGCCAGTCACAGGGAGACCCGCAATAGCCTGACCCCACCCCTGTCCGAGCTCCGCCCTGCCCCCAGCCCACTGCCTCTTGAGCAGCCCCTGCGGTGTCACCACTACCCCCGTCTGTGTCCCCCACAGCTTCCCAGCCCCCAGCTCCCCTCCGGTGGCCCCCACACACTTCCTCCCTGCAGCCTGCCCCATTCCCCCCCTGAGTCCCAGCTTCACCCCCGACATCTCTCCAACCCACCTCCCCATCGCAGCCTCTGCCCCCAGTGCCCCAGCCCTGCTCCCGGGGCAGAGGCCCCACCCCCGGCCGCTCCACTCCCCACCCTGGGCAGCTGCGGGCGCTGAGGAAGGGGGGTCTGGGCCAGGCCAGGTGCTGGGCCGATCCTGGTGAAAGAGAGACGAGCCGGCAAGGCTGAGAGGCCCCTCCCTTGTCTGGGGGGGGGACAGGGGCTCCCACAATTTGGCCAGTGTCACCCTCCCCCATCCAGAGGAGACGTCCGCTCCCAGCAGGCCGTGCTCCATCTACACCCCGCTGGGGGGAGCCCCCAGTCCACCAGTGCCCCCCACCCCGCCCCCATCAGCAGCCAAGCCGGGAACCTGCCCCTTCTCCCCTGCGAGGGCTGCAGGACTCCCTGCCCCCGCAGCACCAGCCTCCTCCATGTCCCGGGGTGGGGTGGGGAAGGGGATTCCTTCTTCCCATTGCCCAGATCCCACCCCACCCGGGCTGCCCAGACGGGAGCCAGGGGCTGCAGCAGTTGGCTGCTTCCCAGGGCTACCAAGGAGCCGCCAGGAGAAGGGACGAGAGTCTCCACGGCGCTGCAGCCGTTCACACTGGGACCCGTCTCACACGGGGGAAACTGAGGCACCAGGGAGGGCGAGATGGGCTGCACCAGCTCAGATTGGGAGTCTGGGGGAGAGCCAGGAATAGAACCCAGGAGTCCTGGCTCCATGGGCAGCAGGACTCCTCCACTTGGGAGGCTGGGCGGGCCCGGTCTGTGGCCCTGGCCGAAGGCCTGCTGCCTCTCTGCCTCCTCCTGCGAAAGCCCCGCCCACACGCCCCCTACACCCCGCCCACACTCCCCCTTCAGCCCCGCCCACACGCCCCTTCAGCCCCGCCCACACGCCCCTTCAGCCCCGCCCACACGCCCACCCTCAGGACCCCTTTGGGAGCAGGGCCTCTGGGTGGAGCACAGGCCAGGTGCCTCCCCGGGCCCCTTATACCCACCGCCCCTGCCTGGCTCCCGGCCTCCCCTGCTCTAACCACTAGACCCCGCGGCACTGGGACAATTTGTATAGTGGGAGGTGCTGAGAGCCAGTGAACAAACCTGTAAACCCTGCACAGGATGGAAACCACTTCAAGCTGGGGGGGGGTGCACAAGACTGGCCCCCACTCCCTTCCCAGAGCCAGCGGTGGGACCCGGATACCCTGGCTCCCAACCCCCACTCTAACCACTAGCCTGCACTGCCCTGCCACAGCTGGGGAGAAGAACCAGGAGTCCTGACTCCCAGCCCGGCCGTGGGTGGAGCAGGACGTACTGGCCATGGGCTCAGCTGGGCATCACTTACCATCAGGCTGGATAGTATCCCAGTGCTGACCTCCAGCCCCACAGCTCTGCTGGTGCCCCTCACTCCCGACCCGCAGCCCCTTGGTTCCCCCCAGCACTGACGGTGCCCCTCACGCCCGACCCGCAGCCCCTGCTATCCCAATCCTGATCTCCACACCCACAGCTCTGCTGGTGCCCTTCACTCCCGACCCGCAGCCCCTCCTATCCCAATCCTGACCTCCAGACTCACAGCTCTGCTGGTGCCCCTCACTCCCGACCCGCAGCCCCTTAGGCGTCCACCAGCTCTGACGGTGCCCCTCACTCCCGACCCGCAGCCCCCTATTCCCCCACCAGCTCTGCCGGTGCCCCTCACTCCCGACCTGCAGCCCCTGTTATCCCAGTCCTGACCTCCAGACTCACAGCTCTGCCGGTGCCCCTCACTCCCGACCCGCAGCCCCTGCTATCCCAGTCCTCACCTCCAGACTCACAGTTCTGCTGCCCCTCACGCCCGACCCGCAGCCCCTCCTATCCCAATCCTGATCTCCACACCCACAGCTCTGCTGGTGCCCCTCACTCCCGACCCGCAGCCCCCTGGAGTCCTCGCTGAGCTCCCCAGTTACTGCGCTGCCGGTGCCCCTCACTCCCGACCCACAGCCCCTACTATCCCAGTCCTGACCTCCAGACTCACAGCTCTGCTGGTGCCCCTCCCTCCCGACCCGCAGCCCCTGCTATCCCAGTCCTGACCTCCAGACTCACAGCTCTGCTGGTGCCCCTCACTCCCGACCCGCAGCCCCTTGGTTCCCCCCAGCACTGACGGTGCCCCTCACTCCCGACCCGCAGCCCCTGCCATCCCAATCCTGATCTCCAGCCTCACAGCTCTGCTGGTGCCCCTCACTCCCGACCTGCAGCGACTGGGATTCCCGCGGAGCTCCCCAGTCACTGTGCTACCGGTGCCCCTCACTCCCGACCCGCAGCCCCTCCTATCCCAATCCTGATCTCCACACCCACAGCTCTGCTGGTGCCCCTCACTCCCGACCCGCAGCCCCTTAGGCGTCCACCAGCTCT
Source organism: Mauremys reevesii (assembly GCF_016161935.1). Lineage (NCBI taxonomy): Eukaryota > Metazoa > Chordata > Testudines > Geoemydidae > Mauremys > Mauremys reevesii. The sequence goes on along the minus strand of NC_052634.1, from coordinate 29,069,097 downwards.
GACGGTGCCCCTCACTCCTGACCTGCAGCCCCCTGGTCTCCCTCCAGCTCTGCCGGTGCCCCTCACTCCCAACACGCAGCCCCTGCTAGCCCAATCCTGACCTCCAGACTCACAGCTCTGCTGGTGCCCCTCACTCCCGACCTGCAGCCCCCTATTCCCCCACCAGCTCTGCCGGTGCCTTTCACTCCCGACCTGCAGCCCCTGTTATCCCAGTCCTGACCTCCAGACTCACAGCTCTGCCGGTGCCCCTCACTCCCGACCCGCAGCCCCTGCTATCCCAGTCCTCACCTCCAGACTCACAGTTCTGCTGCTGCCCCTCACTCCCGACCCGCAGCCCCTCCTATCCCAATCCTGATCTCCACACCCACAGCTCTGCTGGTGCCCCTCACTCCCGACCCGCAGCCCCCTGGATTCCTCGCTGAGCTCCCCAGTTACTGCGCTGCCGGTGCCCCTCACTCCCGACCCGCAGCCCCTACTATCCCAGTCCTGACCTCCAGACTCACAGCTCTGCTGGTGCCCCTCACTCCCGACCCGCAGCCCCTTAGGCGTCCACCAGCTCTGACGGTGCCCCTCACTTCTGACCCGCAGCCCCCTGGATTCCTCGCTGAGCTCCCCAGTTACTGCGCTGCCGGTGCCCCTCACTCCCGACCCACAGCCCCTGCTATCCCAGTCCTGACCTCCAGACCCACAGCTCTGCTGCTGCCCCTCACTCCCGACCCGCAGCCCCTCCTATCCCAGTCCTGACCTCCAGACTCACAGCTCTGCTGCTGCCCCTCACTCCTGACCCGCAGCCCCTCCTATCCTAATCCTGATCTCCACACCCAGAGCTCTGCTGGTGCCCCTCACTCCCGACCCACAGCCCCCTCGATTCCTCGCTGAGCTCCCCAGTTACTGCGCTGCTGGTGCCCCTCACTCCTGACCCGCAGCCCCTTAGGCGTCAACCAGCTCTGCTGGTGCCCCTCACTCCCGACCTGCATGGGTCACCCCTGGAGCGGGTTAAAGCTGCAGGTTGACAGTGGGGCTGCTGCCCCTGTGAACAGCTGCTGTGGCACCGCCTGGGCAGGACAGGGAGACCCAGTTATACCCCCCCCAGCCTGTATCGGGGGATGGGAGCACTCACACCCTGGGGCCCCTGATTTGGGACGGAGGGAGGCCCCCGTGCACCAGGGATGCTGTAAGGGCGAACAGGGGCACCCACCCACCCACCAGAGATCTTCTGGGGGGGGGAGTGGCACCCACACACCCAGGATCTTGTAGAGGGGGACAAGGGCATCCACACTCCGGGATCCTCTGCAGAGGGACGGACACCCACACACCCAGGATTCTGTATGGGGGGCAGAGGTACCCGGACACCTGGGCGGGGAAAGGGGGCACCGAAACATCCGGGATCTTACCTGACAGGACAGCGGCGCCTGCAGCTCGACATGAGACGGTGGCGGGGGAAGCAGGAGCATTTCCCAGTTCCAGGCTGTCCCTGTCTGGCCCAGGCACAGAGCTCACAAGCAGAGTTTAAAGCTCGAGCTGCCAGGCAGCAAACTAAGCCGGGCTCCGTGGCTGGTGCCTGTGATCCCAGCTCCTGGGGAGGCTGAGGCCGGCGGATCGCTTGAGCTCAGGAGTTCTGGGCTGCAGGGGGCTGTGCCGATCGGGTGTCCGCACTAAGTTCAGCATCAATATGGTGATCCTGGGGGAGCTTGGGGTCCCCAGGTTGCCTAAGGAGGGGTGAATCGGCCCAGGTCGGAAATGGAGCAGGTCAAAACTCCCGTGTTGATCAGTAGTGGGATTGCACCTGTGAATAGTCCCTGCAGCATAGCCTGGGCAAGACAGTGAGACACAGTCTCTTTTTACACAGACACCCCCCGCAGAGCCTGGAGGGGGGATGGGAGCACCCACATGCTGGGGATTCTGACTTGGGGTGAGGGACGCACCCAAGCAACACGGATCTTGAAAAGGGGAACAGAGACACCCACAGATCCTGGATGGGGGCAGGCAGGGGAAACCACACACTGGAGCTAGTTCATGGGGTGGGGGACAGAGACACCCACCAGAGATCCTGGATGGGAGCACCCACATGATGGGGATCTTGAACTGGGAGGAGGGAAGCACCATGTACCAGAGGTTCTGAAGGGGGAACAGGGACACCCACAGACCAGGTGTCTTGCAGCAAGAGCTGCGGTCTTCATTTACACCCGGCAGTGATGGGGATTTAACCAATTCCTGCACAGAACTTGTTCCACTAGATAATTAGCCTCACGGTTAAAAAATGGTAATTTCCAGTTGGCGTTTTGTGACATTGACTGCAAACCAAGGGGGTCGTGTTCAACCTTTGTCTGGTGAATTAAAGAACCCTTTAAAATCAGATATTCCCCCCTCTGGGAATTTTTAAAACTGTGTATTT